>NW_022111369.1:93997769-93998850 GCF_000313985.2 Echinops telfairi
GGAGTGGTATGTCATAAGGGGGAACTGATCACAATGATCGATGTATGGCCCTTCTCCCAGGGGGACAGGGCAGCAGAAAAGAGGGTGAAATGAGATAGCAGTTGGTGTAAGACATGAGAAAAAAAAGGAATAATTTATAAATTTTCAAGGGGACAAGGGAGAGGGAGGAGGAAAAAATAAGGAGCTGATGCCAGGAGCTCAAGTAGAAAGAAAATGTTTTGAAAAGATGATGACAACATATGTACAAATGTGTTTGATACAATGGATATATGTATGGATTGTAATAAGAGCTGTAAGAGCCCCCCCAAAAAAATTTTTTTAAGTAGGAACTTAAAAAATATGTCACTTTTTATACTTGAATAATTGTAAATAAGTAACATTTGTTATATAGCCTAGTACTTTTCATAAAATTTATAAAATAAAAATTGACGTTCAAAAAAAATTTTAAAAAAGCCTTCCTCCAATCCTGATTCCACATTCCTCTTCATTTAATCCAGCTTCTTTGATGATTTGCTCATTTGTATACATACAGATGGAAGGTAGGGTGAGAGGATACAACCCTGACACACAGCTTTCCTGATACTAAATCCTACACTAATTCTGCATAATTAACATAGCGAAGAAGACCCATTCCAAATGGAACTATAGTCCCAGGTTCTAGGGTTGAGGATTTACAACACTTATTTGGAGGCATGGAATGGGGTACTTTCGCTCCTTAACAGAACTAAAGAACGGCTGTGTTGATTCAAACTACCTGAGCAGCCTCAAAGGAATCACTGAATCCTCCTGTACTTGTTTTATTCCAGTTGTAAAAGAAGAGTTTAACTGAGCATGGCATTTAAGTGCCTTCTTAGCTCTGACATGTCATTTTGTGATTGCTTTATGCTGGACATAAACACAGACTTCCTATTCCCATAAAGAGTCTCCATAGGATGCCTGTTGGGGCTTGAACAAGGAGAATGCAGCTGAGAGGAATTACTGAAACCCGAAGGAAGGCCGCACGTGGTAGTGGGACAAGAGGAAAGTAAAAGGAAATAGAGGAAAGAACTGGGAGGCAAAGGACATTTATAGAGGTCTAAAT
>NW_022111369.1:93998973-93999816 GCF_000313985.2 Echinops telfairi
TATGAGTCAGAATCAGCTCGATGGCCGTGAGTTGGAGTTTGACTTTTAAGCAGGAGCAGATCTAGGAGGGACATGGCCTGTGTGCTGTTTAAACACCTGAACTGTAATAAGAATTTTCCCATTAATGACCAAGGTAGTTAATGCAGTCAGATATGGTATACAAACCTTCCAGGAGCTCATTTAAAGCTCCATTGAAGAGCAAACATATTTTGCAAAGTAAGCTCCTTCTAAATTACCTGTTATTTGAACATCATATTTCCTTCTAATCTTGAGTTCTGGTCAATTATGGATACCCAGGCAAAGCTCATAGCTCTTAAGAAAGATAATTGGTGTGATTACAATGGCTGAGTGGTATAAACCAAGTGGCAGGGTCTTAATATCCCTTCTAGGGGTCTTCTCGCTTTCCTTTATCACAGCCTTCGTCACCTAAAGCACTCACTCAATTGCTGGCATTTACTTGGTGTCTCTTAACTGCCAAGTAGGAGCCCCAGTAGCATAGTGGTTATTCTTGGGTCTGCTCACCACAAGGTTCACTGTGGGAAACTGAGAACCAGGAAGAGAGTGGATGCAGACAAATTCTCTACGCTCATATGTTAAGGAGTCTGGGAGGCTGAGACTCTCATGGAGGGAGGCCTTCATGTTTGTGGGTTGGAGATGAATACCCATCACATTCTCCTAAGTAAAAGTTATTCCCCACAATGTCCTCCCCACCAGGAATAATGCCAATGTTAAGGTGCTGCTTGCAGGCACATGGTTGCTACTATCTACTCTTGAAGGCTATCTGCCTGAATGTTGTCTGCCATCCAGTGCCATCAGGCCCTCTTGTCTGTCCTACCCTAACTA
>NW_022111369.1:94001963-94002993 GCF_000313985.2 Echinops telfairi
GGTAGGCTTTGAAATATTGGAGCTGCAAGCTATGTTGGTGACCAGGTGAGTGGTTTAAGGAATCTTCAGATACAGATCCGTTGAATGGTCTCAGTTGAGATCAAGATCGACCGAGAACATTCAACAAATCTGTATTAGAAGATTTCTTAAACCAGTGAAATCCTATCCTCCCAAGAGTTTGCTTGACCCTAGAGCTAAGTAGATGGAAGCCCAACCCCCACTGCTTGGGATGACTTGATCAAGATGAGAGAGCATCTAAATAGTACGTAATGCCTTTGAACCTGGGTGTTCCCATCCAATGAAAGTGAAAAGGAAGCCATTTCAACTGTTGCAAACCGTTGTCATTTATTGAGACAGAATGTGGGACGAGGAGAGCAATCAAGGGTATGGAAACCGGCCATCAGGGTTGTCCCGGAAAGGTCAAGCCACCATCATTAAAAGTTAAAAATGAGTTACCTTTCCCCATGCTATGATTGAACAAGCACTTTAACAGTTTATAAAAGAGGTGGTGAAACCTCCTGAAGGAAAAAAACATATTATGTAATCAGTTTAAGGGAGAGACCTGCCTCACCCTCCATCTCCACAGGGGGCTGAGCTGCATGACTAGGAGCTGCACTCCTAGTTTATTACTTTTATTATTTCTCTGAAAGAGTTTATTTTTTATTGCTAGTAACACCCCACTCTGCTTTTCTCCCGTTTTCTCAATCTTTGTCCCCACCGATACCCAGAACCATCATAAACATCTACCCAACATCAGGGCAGTCATTTCATTAAGGCAAAACAGCATTGGTGTTTCTACCTACCCACTGGGTTTTAAGCCTTGAAATATCATCGGGCCAAACTTGACTGGACTTTATTGGAAGGCTTGCTAAGTATCTAGCTGGACCGGATCTAACAGTCAGAAGGAATCAACTCTAACAGTGGCTCTCCAAGTGAACATTTTTAAAGGTATATTGAGGAGAGATGAGAAATACGAGGGGGTACCTCCCCCCCAATGGAATTTTTTCCCAAAGCTATGTATTTAAAAAAA
>NW_022111369.1:94007125-94008117 GCF_000313985.2 Echinops telfairi
CTGTGCATTGCTGTTCTGAGCAGGAACATTGTCCTCAGGGCTTGGTGAGCCAGGATGTGCTTCACTCTTTTTTATGCCCCCCTATACCCCTCGTTGGCTCCTGTGTGCTCTGACCAGACCAGTCCCTCTTCCCCTCTGCTTGAGCTGTACCTTCAGTGCTGTCCTCTGAAGTGAATTCTCCTTGGGGGGAGGGCAGTGCTGTACACTTAGTTGGTAATGGGGCCAGCCCCCCTTCTTGCTTCTTGATTGGTGCCATCACTTGCAAGGGCCTGCGCTTTTATGAGATCTGAAACGTAAACCCCCAACTAATTAACAAAATTTTTAAAACGTTTCTAAATTGTGATTTAAATTTTAAATCTTCTAAATAGATTATAATAAAACATTTATTGAATCCTTTAATAATCATAGAAATCTTGGAAAAAGAAATAAAACTATAAATAATGAAAGGAAATAACTCAGTGTGAAGAAGATCAAAATCCTCACAATTGGACCAGCAGGTCACATCATGATCAATAGAGAAAGGGTTAAAGTAGTCGAGGATTTTGTCTTGCTGGGATCCACAATCAATGCTCCTGGTAGCAGCAGTAGATCAAAAGGTGAGTTGCATTAGGTAAATTTGTTGCACAAGACCTCTTGAGACTATGAAAAGCACGATGTTATTTTGAATACTTGAGGTGTGCCTGACCCAAGAATGGTTATTTTCCATTGCCTCATATGCATGTGAAAGTTGGACATTGACTAAGGAAGACCAAAGACGTAAGGCACTTGAATTGTGCTGGCAAAGACTACTGAAAGTAGCATGGACTGCAGAAGGACAAATAGCCTTCTTTGGGAAGAAACAGAGTGCCCTTGGAGGCAAGGATGGTGAAACTTGGTCTTCCATACTTTGGACGTGTTGTCAGGACATACAGTCCCTGGAGAAGGACACCATGCTTGGTAAAGCAGAGGGGCAGAGAACGAAAAGAGGGCACTCAGCATGATGGATTGTCGCA
>NW_022111369.1:94008492-94013349 GCF_000313985.2 Echinops telfairi
ATTGTAGGAAAAAGTTCAAGCTGCACTGAAAGCATTAGCCAAAAACAAGGCTCTGGGAATTGACAGAATACCAATCAACATGTTTCAGCAAACTGAAGAAGCATTAGAAGCACTCATTTGTCTATACCAGACATTTGGAAGTCAGCTACATCACCAATGATTGGAAGAGATCCTTATTTGGACCCATGCCAAAGAAAAATGATCCAACAGAATGTGCAAGTAAAATTTTACTGAAGATCTTTCAACAATGGTTGCAACCGGGAGCTGCCAGAAATTCAGAAGAGGGTGTGGAAGTTGTCATGTTGAAGGCAGGTGAATCTTGGCTAAAAAACATTAAAAATATTTTTACTTGTGTTTTATTGCTACCCTAAGGCATTCGTGTGTGGAGTATAACATACTCTGGATAACTTTGAGAAGAATAGGAAGTCCAGGACATTTAATTGTGCTCATGTGGAAACTGTCCCTGGATCAGTAGGCGAATAGCAAAAGGGAATGTTACATAAAGTTGTATCTGCTCACCATAGTTATTCACTCTGTATGCTGTGCAAATAATCAGAATAGCTAGATTATATGAAGAACATGGTATCAAGTTTGGAGAAAGGCTTATCATCAGCTTGCATTATACAGATGATACAAGAGATCAAACAAGTGTTGAAAAGCAAGGATGTCCTTTTGAAGATTAAGCTTGACCCATGCCATGCTATTTCCAATCAAGTATTTTGGCATGTTATCTGGAGAGACCAATCCCTGGAAAAGAATATCATGCTTGGTACAGTGGAGGGGCAGTGAAAAAAGAGGAAGATGGATCAACACAGTGACTGCAACAACAGGCTCAGACATAACAAATCAGGGCTGGCACAGGATGGAGAAGGGTACATAGCATTGCCACGAGTCAGAACCAACTCAATGGCACTTACCAGCAATGTGATGACGTGGTCATCCTCCATTCACGCGCAACGCTAACTTTCACCCAATGACCTGGTCTTTGTACCCTAATCACGTTAATAAATGTGGAGAGTGTGTATTTTAGGTCTGGATTAGTAAACTCTGTAAGCCACAAATGAATATATATATAATTATTTGTGAATAGATATTTGACTTTGGATGAGTCTAAGTCACCCAAGGATCTGGCTACTTATTTCACCAGCTTTGCCTCTGTGGTACCTCTACCGCCACACCAGAATCCAGCTCACTCCAATAATTCTCTTGGGGATAGCAAATTGCACTGGCAGTTTCACATCTCCCTCCTTGCCTACACTCTTCACGAAGACAGGCTCCCTTTAGATCTATTCCACACAAGTCTTGCAATGGTCACCTCTCTGGTTGGCCCAAACTTGGATGAGAAGCCCATCCCTGTTCTTCCATGTAGTATATGAGGAGTGGGCTATGTGGATGGTTTGAGGCAGTTAGAGTCCATCCCTGGAGTTGGGAGGGGGACTCCTTTCTCCTAGTTCCCATGGATAAGCCCCTTGGACCTCACAAACAGCTTGTGCCTGGTCACTAACCTAAAATGGGTAGTTCAAACCTACCCAGTGGCTCAGCAGGAGAAAGCCCAGGCAATCTGTTTCTGAAGTACAACTGGGAGGGTGGGCTGGAGGTCCCAACCTGTAAGTGAGTAGATGACCTCTCTATCAGGATTGTAACCAACGAAAACATACACTATCTAGGATCACGGGGTCACTATGAGTTGGTTTTGGCTTTGAGGGTGTTGTTGTTGTTGTTGTTGTATTCAAGGAAAAGCAAGCTGGAGAAAGGAAGCCTGTGCTGAGGAGGTCATGTGAAATGTCTATCTGTCACAACTCTGTAGGAGCTCAAGCAACATGTTTCAAACTCCACCTCCTCATCCACTTTTGAAGAGGGATGCTTATTCACGTGCTTTCCTGCGGGTGGTGGGGGGTTTTGTCAGCATCACTGGTGCGGTTGTTTATTGCTCGTCTGTGTGTCTGCGGGAAGATGCATGGACTTCTCATCGGCTGTCTGCTGCACCCGCCTCCGCACTTGGGCCTGCCACCACCAAAGGGGCAGAGACCAGCAGAGGGTCCTATAGACAGCGCTGCACAGCACCCAGGCAGCCTCTCTTCTCTCAGGCTGTCAAGCCCTCAAAACAGTTGTTTTTCTTTACAATATATATCCTCCTGGAACTTTGTTTAGAGCAACATATGGTGCTTTTTAAAATGTCAGCACACTGAAAGGGGAGCAGGAAGAGTAAAGAGTTGGGTGCTCCCCTCTCTTGTTTACCGAGTGGGTTCAAAGTCGTGCTGACTCAGGATGAAAAACAAACAGAATGATCCCTGCTCCGGGTGACATCTGCCCACTAGGCGGGTAGCAGGCTTTTGGTGTTGGAAAGGTTGACAGTAGATGGTGCGGCCGGGAAGGGGGGTTTCTTTTCATCTCCAGAAGGGAGTTTGCACGGAACCCTTTTGGGGACAGCCTCTCTTGCGCTAAATAGATGCATCTCTGCCAGAGAGTGTAAAAAGAGAAGCCCAGCAACAGACAGCTTCAGAGGGGAAAGACATTCCCGAGGCAAATACCACTGCAACCAAGGACGGCTTTGGGGGTTCCGGGATTAGCACGCTCCGCACAGACCACAGCGAGCTTGACATATGATGTGACTGACTGCTCTGTTTTCCCATGGGACAACTGCTGCCCCCCACCCAAAAAAACCAACCCAGCTTGTCTCACACGAGTCAATGAAATTCTGCAAAAGTGCCATCAAATGTCAGTGAAAACATTTCTGCCACCAATGACCAATAGTGGCCGTGGAGAGAGAAGGCTCCTCGAGGGATTGTCCCTCTGACCAACCAGCCTGTCTGATGAGCACACAGGGGAAAGCCTTCCAGCAGCACCATGAGGAAACGGCCAGGGCTCGCTGGCTCCAACTTTGTTTCCAGAACATCTCAACAGGGTGACTCCTCTCAAGAACCTGCACTAACAGGGCTAAGGGAACTTGCCTGGGTTGTCATCCGTGAGTCTTGCCAGAACAGTTTTATCCATCCGATTCTGTAAGCTCAAAACCTAGTCCCTGAAGACTTCAGACCCTGGACACAGGTGGCCTGTAAAATTCTTGAAGGAAACCTGGTTTATTCTCAGCCAATGTGCCTTATGTACAACCGCGACCCCCCCACCCCACCCCACCCCACTCCCCAGGCTGTGCAGGCTTGAGGATCACTATGATGCTGAGCAATTTTCGGCGGAGCTTCCAGACTAAGATGAACTCGGAAGAAAGTGCTGGTGATCCACTCCTGAAAAGCACCCAGTGAAAACCCAGCCCCCTCATTAACCAACCACCGGGAGGGCGCAGGACTGGGTCGGGCCTTGTCTCCGTATGCATGGCGCTGCGTGAGTCAGAGGCCAAGTGGGCACCGCTCGCAACCCAAGAACAACAAACATGGGTGAGTCATGACAGAAAGCAATTAGGCCTCTAAAATATACAAGCAACATTGTAAGGTCTAAGGTAATTAAGGTTTCCGCAAATGCCCACGAAGCATAGGATTAAAATCCACTCAGTGAGCCGTAGAAGTTATTATTTATAAAAATTATATTATATGTAAAACCATTTTTGAAAGTTAAGGTTTGTTTTTTTGGGGGGGTGAGAGGCGGGTTGCACTTCAAAAGAATTCCCGAGTGCCTGCTGACTGCTGAAAATCAAAGTCAATTGCAAAATAAATGAGTCACTCCTTGCCAAATGATTTCATGAGCAAAAGTCCTTTAATTTCTTTTTTCAGCCAAAATTAAATTGACTGTAGAAGGTAGATGTGCTTAAATCTCTTTGCTAAGATGTGGGCTGGGCCCTTCAGAAAGGGGGTGACGAGGACAGAAAGCCCCCAAAAGCAGCGTGGGCCCTTGCTCGCTGTACAGTTACACCCAAACCATAGCCGGTGACTCAAATCTGACTCACAACGACCTCTGTGTGCCAGAGTAGAATTGCACTCCATACGGTTTTTAATGGCTGAATTTCTCTCTTTTTTTAAGTAGAATTTGGCAGAATTTTCTTTCAAGGCCTCTCTGGGTGGACTTGAAATTCCAACCTTTCTGGTAGTGGCTGAGTGTGATCATTGCTGGCTCTGCCCCCTCCCCTCAAGGATGTTTTAGTCATATGTGTATGTCATGGATGACATGATCCCTCCTTCTGTGCATCACATGAAGACACATAGATCCCGACTCTAAATGTGGTGCATGAGCCAGGAGCACATAGAAACCTGCAAAGACAGACCGGTTAGCCTAGTTTTATTGATTAGTCAACAAATATGGATATGCCTAACATGTACTAAAGGCGCCCTGGTGGCATAGTGATTAAGTGCTTGGTTACTAGCCAACAAGTCAGCAGTCCAAACCCACCAGTAGCCCCACATGAGAAAGATGTGGGAGGAGCTTCCTTCAAGATTAGACTCATTTGCCCCCAAGACAGTTCTGACCCGCGGTGGCTAACGGGTTGTAGTAGAAGTGCCCAGAGGGTTTCTGAGACTGTAAATCTTTGCAGAAGCCAACAGACATGTCTTTCTCCCATGGAGCAACTAGTGGTGGAGCCTCTGACCATTCTGAACCTTTCCGTTCATTTTGTACTTCACCACGGTGCCTCCAGGGCTTCTTCCATCAAGATGACTGCCTTGCAAATCCTATGCGGCAGGTCTGCTCGGTCCTCTTGGGTCACTCTGAGTCAGAATCAACTCAGCAGCCACTGGTTTTGAGCATGTTCCACAGAGTGGCCCGAAGTGTCAGTGCTGCACTACTAACTGAAAGGTTAGTGGTTCAAATCCACGCAGAGGCAACTTGGAAGCGAGATCTGGAAAAACACTTCCATGGATCACAATCTGGAAAACCAGTTAAATGCAGCTACTCTTCATCCACAGGGCTGCT
>NW_022111369.1:94014379-94038441 GCF_000313985.2 Echinops telfairi
GACTGGAGAAGAGTTGCCTCCTCAAAGTAGAGTCAACTTTGATGATGCAAATGGAGTAAAGCTTTGGGGACCATATATTTGTCCTGGAGTAAATGATGCTCCCTTCATAGGAAATGATCAGGATGGCTCCAGAAAGTTTGTAAAAGATAATGGAATTTAAGACTTCCAACAAGGCAGTGGCCAAATGGAGAGGAAATCAAATAGATTTCAATAAACTGGGTTAGGAAGAAGCAATAGACAATAAGAGGGAGGTTGCGATAACATTACGTAGGCAAGGGAAGAAACTGGGGAAAGTGAAAAATACTGCTATATATACAGCCCTGCAATAACAGCGATCCATTAGAAGATGCATGGATAGGCTGAACAAGGATGAGAGGGAGCCTGGAAGCATAACTGCATATATATATATATATATGCTTGACAGAGAATATTTGTACATGGATGTTTACTTTTGCCACAATTATATCCATGAACATAGTGGAACATACAGTGGGCAAAGTTATGAAAACTTCCTATACCTAATCAAACTCCTTGAGGGAGTGAGTCACTGAGCCTGGGGTCTCAGAAACGTACACTCAAGGGACACTAAGTTAGGTCAATGAGCATAACATAGACCGGCATCTTAAAACCCTGTGAGTGATCATCTAAGGTACAACCATTGATCTCTTCCTGCTTGGAAGAAAGAAGAGTGATGAAAATTGAAGATACTTGAATTACAAAGACTTGAAGGCAGTCGGGGGAAAACAGTGAGTCCAGGGGATTAAGGGACCATGTGAACACCAGTCTCCATGACCCTGAGATCAGAAGAACTAGATAGTACCCAGCTACCACTACCACAGGCTCTGAAAGGGGTCACATTAGAAGATCCTAGAAAGAGTGTGAGAAAAATGGCCCAGTTTTCAGTCACACAGTAGACAGGCCTAGAAGAGGAACGATAACACGTACCTTAGAATCGACTATTTGGGATGAAGAGAGCAGAATTTACTCAAGCACAAAATTCAGAAGGGGTAGGAAAGAATTAATGGAGACAGAAAGCTCAGTTAAGAGGTGGGACGGGTCTCCTTACATCGAGGTAATTGCACTGAATGAGATGAAACAGTCTATGCATTGCTGAATGTAAAACTGATGAGCCATTCTGTAAACTTGAATCTAATTCACAATAAAGAGTTAAAAGGAAAATAAAAGATTATGAGATTTTTCCACAAACTTTTGGAAGTCTCTCTCTATATGTATGTGTATACACACATACACTTGTAAGAGGTTAGACACACCTACACACACAAGTGCAACAAAACCTCGATGCAGCTAGTTATTTTGATCCAACAATATAGCACCAATGAACTTTCCTGCCCATATTTGCAGTCAAATCTTAAATGGCTATTTAATATTACACAGTAGTAATGGGCCATGTATTATGTAACCACCCTGTGTTAGGCAGGGTTCTCTAGAGAAACAAAACCAGGACACTTATGATGATAGATAGATAGATAGATAGATAGATAGATAGATAGATAGATAGATAGATAGATAGATTTACACAGCACAAAGGAATATAACAACTTAGTCCACATAGCAGTACAGAGAGCTCAGTTCAACTCACTTCCATGGAACAGTTAATACACTGGAAATCCTTCAGCTGACGAGGGCTGCTGGTCAGCACAGCAGACAGCTGAGTCTTCCCACGGGCAATGCAGACAGAGTCCACTCAAAGGCAGCAAACAGCGAGTCAGGTCACCAACAGTCAGCACGCCCAGGAGCTTAGGGAAGCAGGCCCAGATGGGATATCGAACTCAAGCAATGAAAGACAACAGGATTCACCAGCCTCAAGCTCAAGAAATGTACACTCCAACAGTGTTTTGAAGGAACCTCAAGTTCTAGCGATACAATCCATGGGTTGGCTTGTCCCACAGGTAGTGAGGCTCACAAGTTCAAGCAGAGAACTTGGTAAAGCAGGCGTATGCTGGTCCAATCATGAGGGCGCGAGAACAGAGACAGAGGTGGGTCTCACTGAGCCATTTAGCTCTTTGCTTGTCAATCAAACTACGACCTGATTAATCCCAGATGTTCCTATTGGCCAGGTTGGCACAATGAACCTGTCTGTCACACACTTATCCATTGACAGGTATCGGTATTATCTTTGATTATTTGAAATGGGTCTTGGATCCCCTCATGACCCCTTTGCAGCTGTGAGCCTTGGGCAAGTTATTTCACTTTTTCTAAACTTTTAAAGATCATTTTTTAAAACTTCAAAAATTTTTGTACACTTTTAAAAGTTATTTAACTTTTTAGACTGTTTTCTTTTCTTCAGCTGTAAAATGAGTTTATGAATCATCTTACAGAAGGCCATTGTGAACACTGAAAAAGTTCATCTGAGCGAAAATGTCTGACACAGAATTGGTGGGGGGAAAAAAGTCACCAGGCAAAAAGTTGATTTTCAATCCTTTCCTGACTGGCCTCAGATTGTTAAGGCCTAGAGAGAAAAAAACGATTCTGAAACAAGTGTGCATTGTTCTAGGAGTGGGGCCAGAAGTGTTGCTGCTGTGTGAGCAATGTGCCGCAAGCTACCAACTCAGTCGCTGTGGTCTGCACTGCACCACTGAACTTACTGCCATGAGAGAAGTGCAGGTTTAAATTTGCTTTGGGACCCATTTCTTCCAACTATGTTGGACTTTTCCCCCACTTTCAACTTTGTGTTTTCTATTCTTTCAGACTTCTTGAAAAGCTGTGGGAAGTGTACAAAGATTTTTCATTCGTATCTCCCAGGTGTCAGCATTCTAACACACACACACACACACACACACACACACACACACACACACTTTTTTGTCTTAAACTGTTGGAGAAGAGTCCCTGGAAGTTAGGTTGACCCATTCCTCATGATTTGCTTGGGACTTCCCTGATCTCAACCCTCGATGCCCTACATCGCTGTAACCCTGCTGGTTCCTGACAGACCAGAATGACGTGTCTTGTTACATACAGCTCTCATGTCTATTCACCTGTTCATGTGCTCGTGCATGTGCAAAAAGGAAAGACATAATCACTGTACAATTGTCAAAACCTGGAAACTAACTTGGATACAAAATACTTTCCAATCCAACTGGTGAGTTTTACCAGTCTTCCCAAACTTCCTTTTTAAGAAGAACATCCCAGCCCATGCAGTGCACCTAGTTGTCCTGTCTCCTCACCTTCTTTAATCTGGATTAGTGCCCCTGTCTTTGCTGGCATGGTTTTGGAGTGCTCCTCAATATGGTTTGGTCACTGCTTTCTCCTGATTACTCGGCCTATTTCTTTTGGGCAGCAGTACCATCAGTGAGGCACGTGGATTTGCTTTATCCCATTACCAGGTAGAGTCACTGGTCACTAGATTAAGATGGTTTCTGCCAGGTGACTGTTTTGCCCCTTTGCAATTACTGTGGGGAGATATTTGAAAATCTTGTAAGTCCACCATTCTCAATTAATTCTCTCACTTGCTTTAGCATCCTTTGATGATTCTTGCTTGGATCAATGCCTCATAGTATGATGCCCAATAGCTGTGCTTTCTCTTTGAAAATGTTCAACAATGGAGAATCGTCATCAGAAGCACAAGTTACGGATGGTCACCATTCAATGTGTAATAAGACAAAGTAGTTTTGACTGCTGCTAAGTGCCATCGAGGCAGTTCTGAGTCAAAGTGACCCTATGCACAATAGAGGGAAACACTGCCCAGTCCTGCACCATCCTCACAACTATTCTCATGTTTGCATAAGGTTTTCCGTTATCTGGCAAAGTCCCTTTGCTATTCATAAGGTTTTCAATGGCCAATTCCTCAGAAGTGGACAGCCTGTTCCTTTTACATAGTCTCCGCTACGTCCAGAAGCTCTGCTGAAACCTGGTCACCTTGGGCGACCCTGCTGGTGTTGCAAATACCAATACTTAGCTTCTAGCAACACAGCAACAAGCAAGTTCCACAGTATGACAAACTGACAGACGAGTGGTGGAATATAAAATACAGGTTGGCAAATTTAAGGCTCATGGCCAAATCTAGCTGAAAGCCTGCTTGTAGAAATATAGTTTTATTGGAACACAGCATAGCCATTCATGCGTCTGTGTCTACTTGAGGACTAAGGTGAATCTGACCCAAGCCATGGTATTTTCAATCGCCTCATTTGCGTGTGCAAATTGGACAATGAATAAGGAAGAGCAAAGAACAATGAATACATTTGAACTATGGTCTTAATGAAGAACATTGCAAGTGTCACGGACTGCCAGAGAAACAAACAAACCTGTCTTGGAAGAAGCACAGCGAGAATGCACCTTTGAGGCAAGGAGGACGAGACTTCCTTTCACTTACTTTGGACCTGTCAGTAGAGACCAGTCCCGGGAATGGGATCTCCTGCTTGTAAGATAGAAGGTCAGCAAAAAGGAAGAGCCTCAACGAGATGCGTTGACACAGTGGCTGCAACAACGGGCTCAAGCATAGGAATGATTGGGAGAATGGCGCAGCACCTGCCAGTGTTACATTACGGAGTTGGAACCAACTCAATGGCACCTGACAACAACAACGACATGGTTGCTTTTATGCTGCAGCAAAGCTAAGACCACTTGGTGAGCAAAATCTACCACCTTTAGTACCCGGTCCTTTACACAAAACGTGTAAAGGATGCCTGATAGAGGGCCTGCAGGGACTAGGCCTCTGAAAGAATATCAGTTTTGTTTAACTCACCTGTGGGGAGCATTCACTGACCATAAAGTCCTGGAGTGGGGGTACAGGTCAAGAGTGGTCCTGCCTTATTGTAAGCCACCATTACACCGGCCCCCGACTCATGGGAACCCCATGCACAAAGGAACAAAACAGTGCCCAATCCTGCACCATCTCCATGAGCAGTTGCAGATCCTACTGGTATGCTCTGAGGGCTTTCACGGCCTTATTTTCAGAAGTAAATTGCCAGGTCTTTCTTCCTAGTCTTAGTCTGAAAGCTTGGCTGAAATTTGTTTAGCAGCATATCCATTGACAGGACATGCATGAGGAGCACTGACTGGGAATCAAACTCAGCTCTTCTACATGAAAGGCAAGAATTCTAGCACTGAACCACCAATGTCTTCTCCATTGTGCCCTACACCAAACCAAATCCATACCAACAGACGGAGTAGAAGCACCGTATAGGATGTCCAAGGCTGTAGCTCTTTCTGGCAGTAGACTGCCACATCTCTCTCCAATGGGGCAGTTACTGCGTTTGAATCACCAACATTTTGGGTAGCATCTGAGCACTTAACCATTGCACTACCAGGGCTCTCCAATCTTGCCCTCTCACTGCCATTGAGTCAATGCCAATTCAAAGTGACTACAGGACAGGGTAGAACTACCTCGTGTATTTCTAAGACTGTAACTCAAATCATCAAGGAATATTTTTGTTGCTTTTTTTTCTTTTTTTAATCATTTTATTGGGGGCTCGTACAACTCATCACAATCCATACATCCATCAATTGTGTCAAGCACATTTGTACATTTGTTGCCCTCATCATTCTTAAAACATTTGCTCTCCACTTAAGCCCTTGGTATCAGCTCCTCATTTTCCCCCCTCCCTCCTCGCTCCCCCCTCTGTCATGAACCCTTGATAATTTATAAATTATTATTATTTTGTGTGTCTTACACTGTCTGATATCTCCCTCCCTTCACCCATTTTTCTGTTGTTCATCCCCCCAGGGGGGAGGTTATATGTAGATCCTTATAATCGG
Organism: Echinops telfairi; assembly: GCF_000313985.2. NCBI lineage: Eukaryota > Metazoa > Chordata > Mammalia > Afrosoricida > Tenrecidae > Echinops > Echinops telfairi. Next base: position 94,020,095 of record NW_022111369.1, read on the forward strand.
TTACCCCTTTCTACCCCACCTTCCCTCTACTCTCCAGTATCACCACTCTCACCACTGGTCCTGAAGGGATCATCTGCCCTGGATTCCCTGGGTTTCCAGTTTCTATCTGTACCAGTATACATCCTCTTGTCTAGCCAGATTTGTAAGGTAGAATTGGGATCATGATAGTGGGGGAGAAGAAGCATTTAAAAATTAAAGGAAAGTTGTATGTTGCATTGTTGCTACACTGCACCCTGACAGGCTCATCTCCTCCCCATGACCCTTCTGAAAGGGGATGTCCCGTTACCTACAGATGGGCTTTGGGTCCCCGATCTGCACTCCCCCTCATTTACAAGGATATGATTTTTTGTTCTTTGATGTCTGATACCTGATCCCTTCAACACTTTGTGGTCACACAGACTGATGTGCTTCTTTCACATGGACTTTGTTGCTTCTGAGCTAGATGGCCACTTGTTTACCTTCAAGCTCTTAGGACCCCAGATGCTATATCTTTTGATAGCCACACACCATCAGCTTTATTCACCACATTTTCTTATGCACACATTTGTCTTCAGCAATTGTGTCAGGAAAGTGTGGATCATGGAATGCCAACTTAATAGAACAAAGTTTCTTGCATTGAGGAAGTACTTGAGTGGAGGCCCAATGTCCATCTGCTGCCTTAATATTAAACCTCTAAATATATGCACATAGATCGATTTCCCTATCATCATATATAAATATTTTTACATATGTACATGCCTGTATTTAGACCTTTATAAATGCCCTTTGCCTCCTAGTTCTTTCCTCTATTTCCGTTACTTTCCTCTTGTCCCAGTATCATACTCAGCCTTCATTTGGGCTTCAGTAATTTCTCTCAGTTACATTGCCCTTGATCAATCCCTTGCAGGCCCGTAACACCCTCCTTGCCACTAATTCGGGATCACTTGTTCTTCCCTTGTCCCTGGGTTGGTCAACACCACCTTCTTTCCCCCACCTTCCCTTCTCCTATGTCCCCCCCAGAACCATTGGTTCTGTTGTTTTCTCCTCCAGACTGTTCATCCAGCCTATCTGATCTAGATCAACCAGCAGAGATAATAATATGCACACACACAAAAACAAGACATAGCAAGACAAAGGGACAAAAGAAAACACAATGACAACAACAAAAAAACAATGACCAAAAATAAATAAATGATTTTTTTAAAGGAAAAACCTATAAATAGTTCAAGGTCTGTTTGTTGACCTCTAGGAATGTTCCCCAGTCAAGTCTGATGGGGTGCCATGCCCTGGTCCCAAAGTCTATCCTTTGCACTCCCTCGGGAGCTCCCTGCTCTGCTTCCCCTGCTGCTCTGCCACATGCACTTAGTGTTTTGCTTCGTTGTGGTGAGGGAAGACCAGGCCAATCCTGACACTGAGTCTCCAGTGTTGTCCCCCATAGGGCCATGGGTCAGCGATGGACATCATGTCTCATAGTGGGACAAGCCATATGGTCCACTCTGTGCATTGGCTGTTCAGAGCAGGGATATCATCCTCCAGGCCTGGTGGGCCAGGATGTGCTCCACTCTCTCTTCCTCCGCCTTCATTTGCTCCCGGGTGCTCTGATCAGACATGTCCCTCTCCCTGAGCTGCAGCTTCAGTGCTGTCCTCTAAAGTAAATTCTTCTGGGGGGAGGGGCAGTTATTCCACGTAGTTGGGATTAGGGCCCAGACCTCAGACCCCTCCACTGGCTTCCTGCTCCTTGCCCACATGCTGCATTCGCATCCCGGAACACCGGATTTAAGTCTTGCCCCTCTTTCCCTATAGAGACACAAGCAATACCCTCCCCTTGAGTGGGTCAGTGCCCTTTTCCCCCGCCACACATATCTATCTTCCCCCCAACCCCTCCTTTTTTAGTTGGCTAACATATGTACCCCTGGATTTGGTCTGGCCCCTGCCATACTACCTGGACCTCACCCTAGGAATGGTTGTATACAGTAGCTATTTCCCTGTGCCCCTTAGCGGATTCATGTTGTACTTGTCCTTTTGTGCTTGGCTTACTTCACTTAGTATGATTTCCTCCAATTCTTCCCATACAGTGATCTGCTTCATACATTTATCACTGCTTTTTTAGCGATGTGTAGTACTACATTGTATGTATGTCCCACAGTTTTTTAATCCATTCATCAATTGATGGAAATTTGGGTTGTTTCCAACTCCTTGCTATTGTGAACTGTGCCATGATGAACATTGGAGCACAGGTGTCTGGCCGTGGTTTGTTTCTTGCCTCTTCTGGGTATATACCCAGTAGGCGGATTGCTGGATCATATGGTAGCTCAATTTCCATCTGTTTTAGAAATCGCCAAATCAACTTCCATAGTGGGTGTACAGTCCTACAAATCCACCAGCAGTGGATGAGAGTTCCTGTCTCCCCACAGTCCCTCAAACACTTGTTGCTTTCTGATTTTTTGAATCACCCTTTGAGGGTGATAGGTGGTACCTCATTGTTGTTTTAATTTGCATTTCTCTTATGGCTAAAGATCGGGAACATTTTCTAATATGTTTATTGGCCATTCAGATTTCTGTCCTTGTGAAACTTCTGTTTAGGTCCTTTCCCACCTCCTCAGTGGGCAATTAGTTTTTCTCTTCTTGTAAGCTTGCAAAGTATTGTAGATTTTAGTAATAAGGCCTTTGTCTGATGTGTCATTGCTAAAGATGTTTTCCCAGCTGGTGGGCTCTCTTCTTACTCTCTTGGTGAATTCTTTCGTGTACACAGGTGATTTATCTCCAGTATATCCCACTTGTCTATTTGTGATGCCTCAGTATTTGTATCCTTCCCTATTTCTGATAGCCTATGTATTTCCCATGCCAAGGTTCTCAGGTTTGTCCCAATTCCCTCATTAATGGCCCTAATTGTTTGGGGTTTTACCTCAAAGCCTGTGATCCACCTTGAGTTTATTCTTGTGCATGGAGTGAGGTAAGGGTCTTGCTTCATTTTTCTGCAGGTAGATATCCATTTATTCCAGCACCATTTATTGAAGAGGGCATCTGCTCCCATTTGATATTTTGGGGGCCCTTATCAAAAATCAGTTGCCTATATACTGATGTTTTTATTTCTGGGTCTTCAGCTCTTTTCCATTAGTCTGAATATCTGTCATTATACCAGTAGCACACTGGTTTGATGACAGTGGCCGTATAATACATGCTAAAGTTAGGTAGAGCAAAGCCTCCCACTTTGTCCTTCTTCTTGAGGACGTCTCTGCTAATTATGGGCTTCTTCCCTCTCCTGATGAAGTTGGTAATCAGTTTTTCCAATTCTTTGGAGAAGGAGGGTGGTATTCGTATCGGGATAGCATTGAACTTATATAATGCCAAAATGGTTTCTTTATCCACAACAGTTAGAGGATGTTCAGAAGAATCAAAACATCAAGGAATATTCTTGTTGCTTTTTTTTCTTTTTTTAATCATTTTTTGGGGGCCTCATACAACTCTTACCACAATCCATCCATCCATCCATTGTGTCAAGCACATTTGTACATTTGTTGCCATCGTCATATACATTATTATCCCAACACATGTAGAGAGATATATTATCAGCCCCTTCTAGATAGGAGCGCTGGTGGCGTGGTATGTTACGAATTGGGCTGCTAAGCACAAAATCGGCAGTTCAAATCCACCAGTCACTGCAGGAGAAGGATGAAGATTTCTACTCTTCATACAGATTTACAGTCTCAGAAACCCAGAGGGGCAGCTCCCCTTTGTTTTACATGGTGGTTATGAATCAGATTTGACTGGACAGTAGTGAGTTGGGTTTGGTTTGCTTTTGTACAGATAAGCAAGGGCCATAAAAGTGATTTCCCCAAAGACAAGCAAGGTTCAACATAGGCCACATGACTGGTGGATATCCATTTTACAGGCACCACAGGGCCCCTCTGGAAGCCTTTTAGGCCAGATGCATTTAGCATTGGGAAAATTCTGTATTCTACAAAGATAACAGAGTACACACATTCTATGTTTTATAATGTGGTCTAGCAGGGTCTGGGGCACGATCCTGTAAAATAAAGCTTATGTCGATCTCTGAAGTTAACATATAGGAATTCCATGTGTGCTATAAACATGACTTATACATTATTTGTTAGTTCAGGTTCATTTTTGTTACTACATGAATTTGGGTGCTAAACATAGGGGGTGGGAATGAATTTGAGGGTTTTTAGAATTTGGGGTGATGGATGATTGATTATTTATCAGTAATGTACTTTTCAGAGGCCACCCTAGGGATTTATGGCATATCTTTGTCAAAACTATGAGTGGTGTTTATCCTTATGTAAGCTGTCTTTGTATATAATTATATATAAATATATTTATATGTTTACTATATGTTCACATATTTCTAAACTCTAGACAAGTGGGCTTTTACCTCATATCATTTTTAATTAATATACAAAGATAAAAGAGGGTGGTGATCCACTTTATAAAAGAGTCTTTGTCCTGGAAATGATTCAGAGCAAATCTCTTTAAATAGCAAGCATCCTGGTAGTTACAATTTGGCTTTGTTGAAGAAAAAAAAAAAAAAAAGAGGGTGGTAGGGGAAGCCAGAGTTCCACACAACTTTTCCTGAGTGGCGCTGGATAAGAAGTCAAGGGCTGGAGCCTGAATATGAAGGGAACATCTCCCTGAGTCCCGTCTCCAGAGCCCTTGGTGGAATCTCGCGTGCCCAGGTTTAGCAGAGCAAGGAATCATTACAAGGAATTCAGTGGGGGGAACTTTTGTGGTAATTTCTGGCAGCCATTCCTGGTCCCCGAAACTCTGCAAACCACAGTTCTCAGAAGACGTAACAGGAAGCCTCACCCACTAACAGGAAACTGAGGAAGGAAGGAAAGATGGCAGTGTTGGGGGAGGAGCAGTGTGTTAAACAATAAGCGAAGTCACACGCCTAGGGCTGTGTTGGCTGGGTCAGAGGAAGCACCCCCATCCACACCTCCTTCCCAGGGCTCTCCTAGTTCCCCTGCACTCCTGCCAGGCTCAGTTACGCTTCATTTCCCTTCCTGCCTGGACTCAAGGGTTTCTCCCCCTCCCCCAACTTCTCAGCAGCTCCAGTACCACAGTCAAACCAGGGGCCCTGCTTCGTGACCTTCAAAACTCAACAACGCTCACCTCTCCTTCAAGGACAGGACTGTGTGCTTCTTTTCTCCTCAAGGGGGGTCTGGGCTTTGGGAGAATGTCCTTCGGGTTCTCCCCACATTCTGTTTTGAGTTAGAAGAAATACCTTCTTCGATTTCCAAGATGAAAAGTTCACCTTTTTTTTTTTCTACATGGATTAGGTCACTTATTCAAAACCTATGATGTAGGCAAGTGGCTAGGCCAGGCCATTTGAAGACAAATAAGGCATCATGGAGTGGGCTAGGCACTGGAGACAGCAGGTGATATCAGAAGACAGTGGTCTGGGAACACACAGGAGGGCCGTGCTATCAGTCTTGTGTGTGCTTGGGTGGGGGGGTGGGGGGGTCAGCGAATACTGAGTCTTTAAAGACAGGTGGGAGGTAGGCTAATGAACAGTGGGTAGAGAGAATCACGTGGCAAAGGGTCAGAGACATGAAGATGAGACTATGTTCCAAGAACAGCAAATCATGGAGTGTGGCTGGTATACAGAAGTCAAGCAAGGGAGGGTGGAGAAAGGAATAGGAAGAAGCGAATTTGGTCAGTGAACTTGAAGGGATTTAGAAACCTTGCGTAGGAATCCACGCCACTTAGTCCGAAGTATTTTGTGAGTCACCATCTTGTCATCTCACACCAAAACATAGCTGTTTACCTGCCTGTTTGGCATTGGGCTGCTAACTGTAAGGTCAGCGGTCAGCGCCAGTAAAGATGAATAGTCTTCTAAACCCAAAGAAGCCGCTCTACTCATGAGTCAGAATCAAATTACTAACAGGAGGTTTGGCTTGTCTTTGGTTTGTCTTTGGCTTATTCAGATGGTAGAGGTGGTGGCAGGGGTGGTTATTTGCCTTCAAGTCAGTTTTGACCCTGAGCGACCTTAGGCACAACAGAAGGAAACACTGCCTAGTCCTGCATCATTCTCCAATTATTCCTATGCTTGATCCCATTGTTGAGCTAATGTGTCAATCCATCCCCTTGAGGACATTGCTTTTTTGACTGCCCTTCCATTTTACCAAACGTGATGTCCTTCTCCAGGGGCTGGTCTTTCCTGAAAATATGTCTAAAGGATGTAAGATGAGGTCCCCTCATCCTTGCCTCTAAGGAGCACTCTGGCCATACTTCGTCCACTATAGATCAGTTTGTCTTTTCAACAGTCCATGGTACCTTCAAAGTCCCTCTCCAGCACCAGAGTTCAAATGCATCCATTCTTCTCCAGTTTTCCCTACTCAATGTCAACTGTCTCATGCATATGAGGCGATGGAAAGAACCACGGCTTGGGCCAGGCCCACCTTAGTCCTCAAAGCAAAATCCTTGCTTTTCAATACTCTAAAGCGGTCTTGTACAGTAGATTTACCTAATGCAATGAATCTTTTGATCTCTTGACTGCTCTTTCCACATGCATAGATAGTGGATCTAAGCAACAAAGAAACCCTTGACAACTTCAACTTTTTCTCGTTTATCATGATGTTACCTATTTGTCCAGATGTGAGGATTTTGGTGTTCTTTACATTGACTTGTGATCCATACTGAAGGCTGTAATCCTGGATCTTCATCAACAAGTGCTTCAGGTCCTCCTCAGTTTCCGTAAGCAATGTTGTGTCATCTGCATATCCAAGGCTGTTAATAAGCCACGAGTCTATAATGCTCTTAAACACAAAACAAAGAGAATGCAGGACCCAAGAACTTCTAGTATTTTACATTTAGGGCAGCAGCTATCTGCATTGTCTTGCATGTTGTCAGAGTTCAATGTAAGTTGAATGAATGCAATATTTTCTGTGAAAAAAATGTATTTTTTAATCCAAAGCCCTGAAAGAGGGACCAACGGGGGGCAGGTGCTTTGTGTCCTGGGTGACCTGATACTGTCACAAGTGACCGGAGAGAATGGCACTGTCAAGCAAGTGGCACATCGAGGGGAGGACAGTTCTCGTCAGAAACATATTTTGGTCTGTGGTTTCTCTGAGCCATTTTTGTCTTCACCAAATGACCCCCTTGGGAAAATGAGGCTGCCTGATATGTATAAATAAGCAAGATGCCAGGGAGAAAGGAGAGGTTTCCCAAAGGAGGGCCGGGCCTGTGGGAGCTGAATTGGGTCCCATCCCTGTTATGTGGGGAGACTTCCATCTGTGTTGATGAGGGGGGGATGGGATTAAAGGACTTCCTCTTTCTGTAGACAGGAGACATTGGCTCAGGTGGTGAGTAACAACTGGAATCTCAGGCTATGTTGGGGCTGCCCTTGGCAGAGGCGGGGGTGGTGGTGGCTGTCCAGAGACACTGTGAATCTCTGTGTATCTCCTGGGGAAACTCTGTCAATTAAGGGCCCCAGGAGGTCCCTGTGCTGCTAATGTTTCACAGGGCCCGAGAAGCTGTTCCTGAGTGTCAGCACACTCGGGGCGGGGGCATCTTTACTTTAAGCCCCTCGTCAGTCTGTTGCTCAACAGTTATGTCCGGCACCCTGTCAGTCAGCCTGGATATAAAGATGATCATGCTTCCTGTTGAGGAAAGTCAACAGGCAAATAAATGATAATGCTACAGACGAAATGCAATGACAATACAAGGTAAAGTGTTCCATGTATTGAAGCTTACTAGGTGCCCGGACAAAGACAGGGCTTCCTACTCCAGAAAAGAGTCGCAGCCTCAGAAACCCACAGGGGCGGTTCTACCATGTCCTACAGGGTTGCAATGAGTCAGTATTGACTCGATGGCAGTGAATTTGTTTGTTTTGTTTTGGGCTTACTAAGTGCCAGGCACTGTTCTAAGCAATTCAGATGTTGACTCACATAATCGTCAGAGTGGCCTTATTATTATCTTGGTGGCATAGTGGTGATGAGTTGGGCTGTGATACGCAAGGTTAGCAGTTCGAAACCACCAGCTGCTCATTGAGAGAAAGACAGGGCTTTCTACTCCCGTAAAAAGCTACAGTCTTGGAAACTCACAGGGGCAGTTTTACCCTGTCCCATAGAGTCTCTATGAGTCAGCAGTGACTCGATGCAGCGAGTATTTTAACAGATAAAGAAATAGTTCCGGAGAGGTGGAGTAACCCAGGGTCCCAGAGCTCGTGACAATTGGATGTCAGTGAGTGGGTAGGGACGAGGAACAGGAGAAAGCCGTGGCTCCACAAGGGTTGGAGGCGGGTGGCGGTGAGGACAAGTTTTCCAAGTGGAGGGAACGGCCAGCACAGACATCCTGCATGAGACAGGAATTGAGCATGGTAGAGAGAGAGAGAAAGAGAAAGGAGGGCCCAGGTGTGAGGGAAGTGCAAGGCAGCTCCAGCTTGAGGTTAGGGAGCAAAGCCCTCTGAGGGTCTCCAAGGCTGAGGGTCTCCAGCAAATTTGATGAGTCTGGTTGTCCTAAAACTCTCTGGCCTTTTAATCAGGGACCCCCCAAAACCAATAGGAAGAACAATGACCCTCTAGAACAGAGTAGAAGTGCCTGCGAATTTCAACAGCTATAAGCTTTATGGGAACAAGTTGTCACATCTTTCTCCAATGGCGCATGCTCCTGTTAGCAGTGGAGCACCTTGACTCCACCTGGGCACCTTAGGGATGCATGAGGGCCTGGCCTGGTACCTTGCTGATAGCGTTCTCTTTGCCTGCAATATCACTTTAAATAAGGCCACTATATTACTACCTCTCCTGGGTTCTAATATCCATTGCCATGGCCACATAGCACTCGCAGACAAAATTCATGATGAAAGGCTTTATTAAGGAAGCTAACAAGTGGTAATGCAGGGAGACAAGCTCAGGGTTGAGTTCTTTATCAGGACACATTACAAAGTTCTGTCAAGTCTGCTAACAAATGCCACAAGGGAAGACCATTCTGCTATAAGCCTCAACCTGAAGGTATTTAGCTTAAACAACATTAAGTCAACAAGCCCGGCTCTCTCAATTAAGTGCCCAGCTCCAGCAAGCTTCAGCCCAAAGACAGTCAACTCCACTTGCATGAGTCAGCGAGTCCAACTTTCCCATTTAAGTGCCCAGAGGCGCCCCTCTCTGCAAACCAGGCTCCCCCACAAAAGCACTCATCTTTACTTGCTCCGTGGGTTGGGGAAGGCCATTGCTCTGTTCCATGTTCTGGCTCCTGGTTCAGCTGCCGCTCCTCTAATGTTGTAGCTGTCTCCTGGATCCAGGAGTTTCATTGTGAAGAGATGTTGGGTTGATCCCCACCCCTGGGTCTTGCTGGTAATGAGATCCCTCCTCCTGCTTCTCAGAGGGCTCATTTTATACACAGCAAGATGCCACGCCAGGGAATGCTGTCAGTATCTTCTACCACCTTCTCACCAGACCCATGCAGGGAAAGGCCATTGCGGGGGAGTTAGAGACATAGGTTAGAAGAGCCACATTAACTGCTTCACTGTCCCGCAGCTGCACATGGAGAAAGCTGGGAGACCAGCCAGGTCACTGTTGCCATCACCTTAGGGAGAGGTCAGGAGAGTAAAAGGCAGAGCCAAGGAAGCACACATCTGCGAGGTGCTGAAGACTGGGCAGCCTCAGTGATTCAGCACCCAAGCTAAGTCCCCAACTGGGAACCCCGCCCCGCCCCCCAGCGGTGCCTCAGGAGACAGGCCCGGGCTCTGCTTCCTCAAGGTGACAGGCTTGAAAACCCTCGGGAGCAGTTTTGCTCTGCACTGAAGGGTCTGCACATGTGGCTCTGCCTGGAGTCAGAACAACGTGATAGCAATTAACAACAGGTCTTGCTGACGGGTGTGAAGGCTGAAGGAAAGGGGGACTTTCTAGCTTCTGAGGAATGCAAATGCCCGAGGGAGACGCTGACAGAGGGAGTGCTCTGTGGGATCTGGTTAGCAGGCTTCCGTTGGCCTTTGAAGCCGAGGGACCCATCTGAACAAGGACATCTGGGTTGAGAACCCTGCTGGGGCCCATGATAGGGGTGGGGTCCCTTCTGTATGGGGTCCCAGGATCCTGGTTCAAAAACTTGGTTGCCCAACTGAAAACCCTAGAGCCGTGGTTCTCCACCTTCCTCCTGCCATGACCCTTTCATATGGTTCCTCATGGGGTGGTGATCCCCAACCATCACATGGTTTTCGTTGCTACTTCATCACTGTCATTTTGCTACTGTGATGAATCAAGTGACCCCTGTGAAAAGGTCATCTGACCTCCAAAGGGTCGCGAAGTGCAGGTTGAGAACTGCTGCCCTAGCCTAGAGGGCGTGTTAAAAATACTGACTCCTTGCCCACTTCAGACCTGGAGTCATAGTCTCTGAGGGCAGAGTCCAAGGGCAGAGTCAAGCGCAGTGGCGAGGCAGTGGTAGCATCCTCATCTGCTGGGCAGGAGACTTCAGGCAAGTTCCCAGCTTGTGTTCCTCCGGGTCGGCCAGTACCTGCCCGTCTGTGGAGCAGTGCCCATTTTCAGGGTGCCGAACAGGTTTCAGCGGAGCGTGCAGGCGAACTTGGTCTAGGAGAAAAGGCCTGGCCTGCTACAACCGCAAACCGCACAGGGGCAGCAAGGTGGGCCACAGCCGTGTGGCCCGTTGTCCAGGGGTGATGGCCGCTAGCAACAACAGTGCTGAGCTCACCTCCCTTTCCCGAAACGCTGCTTCCAGTGTCAGTCCTTTGGGGTCACCGTGGACTCCGGTCCCGTGCGGAATTCTCTGCGATGCGGACCTGCCTCACTTCGGGTGACAAATCACAACACGAAACCGCCGAGCTGCTCAGTCGTGTGCCCAGACTCATCGCAAGTCAGTGGACGGAGGAATTGGACTACGAGAAGGCAAACCATCAGGGGCGTCCAAGAATCTTCTGGATGTTCTTGGGCTTCCCGGGAATCTTCAGGCCCTTTTTCGGTCTTTTTGGTGAACTCCCCCCCCTCCCCCTCCCAGGGGAATTCATCGCAATCGGGGATTTACTTCCTAAAAGTGATGGATCGTTCCTCAGGCTAGGCTAGAATGTTTCAGCTGTCGCTCTCCTCTTGGAGTAAATATTTAAAGCAGACTTCAACTTTTCCTCTTTAGCTTTTCTAAATAAAAAATCCATCTTGCCCTCTGGACTGTGTCCGCTGCTTCCCGTTTACGTAAGAGCTCCGTTTAGTGCTCACACCGCCCAGAGCTGGCAGATGGCCGGGGTGAGGACAGGTGAGGGAGCACCGGTCGGCCGCCGGGCCAGTGCTGCTCCTCCCGGCCCTGGCCTGCGCCCAACGTGTGCTGCCAGCTCATGCCCAGCCCTGCGAGCGGGCCGAGTGCCGCGCCGGCTTCCCAGCAAATCTGGGGATCGCACAGAACAACAATGCAGCTGTCCCCCATCTCTGTTGAGGTCCGAGGTCCCTGAACCCTCAGAGATCAGCCGACTGAAGGAGGAATTGAGAATGCTGAGCCCACCATTGAAGTCTACTGGCCTTCGAGAATCTTCTGTGTCGCCCACCTCCGCCTTCACTTCTCGCTCAGCCCTGTGGTGTCCCCAGGCATGGTTCTTGCTCAGAAGGCCCCACAAAACCAAAACCACGAAAGAAGCCTGTCTCTCTTTTCCCCAACCCTCGTCCATCCTCGCCGGTCTGCCACCCCCCACCCCCCAGACCCCCTCGCATTGCCAAAGCGCCACCCAGGAACAGATTTCCGTTCTAATCCGTTGCCTCTGCTCACGCACTCCTACTCCTGCTAATCCCTCCAAAGGCGCCACAAACGGGCCGGGACAACTGGGAGGGCGGACTCACATGACTCCAGGAGGCCGCATGTGTTAGGTTTCTTTCCAGGGGAGTGACGCCCAGCAAGTTCCTTTAGTCACAGGGGCCAGTGCCAAACTCCGTCTGTGAGGCCCAGCCCCGGTCATTTGTGCATTTGCGTTCATCAATTTTATGCCGATGACTTGGCTATATTTGTCTGGGCATGGTTCCGATTTCAGCCATGGGAAAGTCAGGAGGCTTGGGTGGTATTTATGGTTCAGTAATTGTCTTGCTGTGGGGCCCTGGCTCAAGAAGGAATCCCCCTTGCGCCTGCGTTTCTTCCTCCCTTTGGAAGACAGGAAAATCTTCCATGTACCAGCAACTGGTCAGGTGCACAGAAAATCTGTTGGTAAAAGCATTGATTTCTTGTTTCCCATCCCTGGCCCCTTATAAAGAAAGCAGAGCACTTATTTTTCCAGTATTTTCTGTGGGTTTCTGAGGCTGTGAATCTGTCAGGGAGAAGAAAGCCCTGTCTGTCTCCCACGGAGCAGCTGGTGGCTCTTGTTGGTCTGGTGGTGAGCAACAGGGCTCCTTATAAAGCATCTCGCTACATCTATAAAACAATGAAAATAACACCAACTCACTGCCACCGAGTTAATGCTGATCTGCAGTGACCCTGTAGGACGGGGTAGAACTGCCCCTGTTTTTTGAGACTCTTTACAGGAGTCGAAAGCCTTATCTTTCTCCCACAGAGTAGCTCTTGTTTTTGAACTGCTGACCTTGTAATTAGCAGCCCAGTGTTTAACCTCTATGCCACCAGGGCTCCTATTTTGTCAGGGTGAGTGAGCCCTATGTAAATACATATGCCGTTAGCTTTTATTCTTAAGGAATAGATGGGGGGGGGGGGTTCTTGGTCAAAGACATATGTACTTTTATTTATTTTTTAAATCATTTTATTGGGGGCTCATACAACTCTTATCACAATCCATACACACATCAATTGTGTAAAGCGCAGTTGTACATTCACTGCCCTCATCATTCTCAAAACATTTCCTCTCCACTTAAGCCCCCAGCATTAGGTCCTCGTTTTCCCCCTCCCTCCCCGCTCTCCCCTCCCTCATGAGCCCTTGATAATTTATAAATTGTTATTTTGTCATATCTTGCCCTATCCGACGTCTCCCTTCACCCACTTTTCGGTTGTCCGTCTCCCAGAGAGGAGGTCACATATAGTTCCTTGTAATCGGTTCCCTCTTTCCTATAACAGGTGTGCCAGACTGCTTTCCAAAAAGACTGCATTGATACATAGTTCCAACCAGAAATATAACATCCTCACCACTCCTTTAACAGTAGGGACTGTCGGTGGCTTTCATGCCCCCATCTAATGGGTGCAAATAGATGTCATACTCTAACTTTGATATTATCCTGATTGTACATGAATTTGAACTTCTTTTCATGTAGTGGCCACCTGGACTTGATCATTGGTGAACTGTCAATTCATAGTGTTGAATCAGTTTTCCACTAAGATATATAAAGACTATTGTGGCTTATTTGTTTCATAGGCCCCAATAAAATGATTTTAAAAATCATTTGCCTATTATAGCTCTTCAACTCCTGTCTGATCTCAAGGTTACAAGTGTTCCCTTGCTCTGCATGCTAGCTCTTTTCCAAACACGTATTTTCATTTTCATCTGGGGAGATTTGTGTATCTGTCCTTTCATAGCTTCTGAGTTTCCAGTCTTGGTGAAAAAAGCTTATGATCCACCATCGATTTTTCATATAATTTTCAGATTATTTTCATTTTCACATTTAGAACTTTATTTTACTTTGTTGTTGTTGTTATTTAACTTTTTAAAGACACTCTATTGGTTTTTCTATGTCTGAAGACAAATACACCTGTGACCAATTAGGCATAAAAGTCATATGTACTCCTGTACATGTGAAAGTTACTTTATTATATAGAAGACATACAACATTTAATGAATTAAAAATAACATGGCATATATGTGTCTGGGGGAATGGCATTTATATAATAATAAATGTTCATCAGAGGCTTAAAAAATTACAAGCCTTTATTATATTCTTGGTGCAAGTTTACACAGCAAATTTGGTTCCCCTTTAGCAATGTCTATACATATTGTACAATGGGATTGGTTCCATTTCTCACAATATGTCAGCATTTTCCTTATTTCTACTATGATTGCTGCACTTTGATTACCTATATACTTGGGTATAAGCTGACCCAAATATCAGCCAAAGCACCTAATTTTACCACAAAAACTGCATTAAAAATGTGCTGGAAAACTTGGCTTATACACAAGTATATGCAGTAATCTAGCTTCCCTGTTCCCCCCTCCATCTTGGCTTTAGGGTAAATATCAACTGCTTAATTTTCTACAGATGATATTTTAGAGGATTGCAATCCTCGTGGCTGATATGGTTTATCTGATGAGCCAATCTGTTATTTTGCTGGAAAGAGAATGCCTGGAGTGGTTTCAGTATACAAAGTTTAAGAGTTCACTTTGCATCAGTTGAGTGAAGTTTTATATATTCCTATAGTAGAACCTGAGGCAGCTATATAATTAAGGACAAGAAAGCTTATTTCCTACTACAAATATCTTGGGGGTGTCTTATGTAAAAAGCAAGATGCTGTGGGTATAATATGCTATACTTTGTGTGAAAAAAGATGGGAAAAACCAAGATTCTATATTTGTATTTGCTTATTCCAGCAGGATACACTAGGTGGGGGTGGAGAATGAGGTGGAAGTAGGTGAATGTAGCACAAGGATGGAAGAATGGTTTTCATTGGGTAATCTTTCAATTGATTTTTTTCCTTATCTGTTCTCAGGCATTATAAATTTTAGGATAGTTTTATCCAATTCCAACCATCTCGACACTGCTGGTATTTCTATTAAAATTGCATTTTAATGCTCTCTTATTTGGGGCAGAATGGATTTTAAAATTATATTACCTTCTCAACCTCGATTAAAAATATCCTAACAATTTTTAAATTGCTGGTTCAAATATTTTGAGATGTTATAGTTTTCATTAAAAGGCCACTTTAATAAATTTACTGCTAGTAAAGGTTTTGTTTTTATTGTGAATAAAACACACACACCCTTCCAATTTCTGCCTAAGTGCTTACAGCCAGAAACAAAGAAAACACATCTAGGGGTTTTTTGTGTGTGTGCTTTTTCAATTAATTTGAGTAGAATTTTATGAGATCATTTAGTAATGTTTACATCTATGACTATTACATCCGGAAGAGATTGGGTTTTTCCAACATTTACGCCAATTACGTTATATTCTTGGAGCAGTGCAGGTGCAAGAATCTAAAACCCACTAAGTTAATCCTGACTCCTAGTAACCTTATAGTTGATTCTGACTCACAGTGACCTTACAGGACAGAAAGAACTCGCCTGTAAATCTCTGAAGGAGCAAACATTTTCCTCTTTCTCCCTTGGAGCTGTTAGTGGATTTGAACTGCTGACCTTGAGCTTAGCAACCTCGCCAGTAACCCGATATACAACATTAAATATGAATGAGTAGTATGATTTTCCAAGTTCCTGATTAAAGTGGACATTTATTTATATTAATTTGGATTTAATACATATATCATTCTGTAGCTCAGTCATGTCAAGTAGAATTGAACAATTGCTACCATAATCCGTTTCCAGACCTTCTTTTTCTACATGGATAAGTGGGGAATTTTTTACTGCTTCACTATTAGGAATCGTATTAGATTGAGCCATATGAGAATGTGTTTTTTTTTAACTGTGGCAAAATTATTTAACAAAGCATGTGCTGTTTCAACAATTTTTACATGTCCAAAATGTACATGTATAATTTTGTTCATATGTAAGTTCGAGTTGATGCTCAAGAAAACTGATACTCTATAAGAGCCAAAATAGGACTTTGAGTACGAGCGGTACCCCAAAAATCCAGTGCTCATTTGTGTTTTTGAGGTGAGGGGAATAGTGCATTTGGAGTTTGCTCCACCAGGTCAGACTGTTAATCAAGCTTTCTATTTAGAGTTTCTGAAAAGATTGCATAACAGTGTGGAACTAAAAAAGGCCCGATTTGTGGCAGATGGGGGACTGGTTTTGCGACCAGGACAATGAGCCTGCTCATGCAGCCATCTCAGTGTATCAGTTTGGGGCAAACAGCATGCCTCTCTTGCCCCACGCACCTGACTCACCGGACCTCACTCTGTGTAACTTCTTTTTGTTTCTGAGAATAAAGAGGGACATGAAAGGACAGCAATTTGATGACACAGAAGAAGCGAAGGAAAAACTCATCCAAACAGATGAGTTTGAAAAATGTTTCCAAGAATGGAGTCACAGATTTAACAAATGTATTAAGCATAATGGAGAGTACATTGAAGGTGATAAAGGTGTTTTGTTAAAAAAATTAAATACATAACTTTGGAAAAAAATGTCTGCTTGTTTTCAGGTACCTCGTATACAGTTAGGTCATCTGTTCTGAATTAATTTTAGTATGTTGTGAAAGGTATGGGTTTCGTTTCACTCTCATTGGTGGAAATGGAATGGTCTTCATTGTTGCTGTTAGGTGCCACTGAGTTGCTTCTGACCCACAGGGACCCCCTGGACAACAGAACAAACCACTGCACGGCCCCGCGCTATCTTCACAACTGCTCCTATTCCTGACCTGCTTGCTGTGGGCACTGTGTCCATCCATCTCACTGAGAGCTTTCCTCGTTTTCACTGCCCCTCCACTTTACCAAGCATGATATCAAGCATGGCATTTGAAATACTAGTGACATAGTTCCTAGCATCACAGAAACACACAAGCCACCACAGCGCAACAAACTGACAGACAACTGGTGGATTATTTTAGTATCACTAAATAGATTATTCCCCCCCTGTTGAAAGAACATAGCATACTCACTGAATAGTGATTGATCATAAACACATGAGCCTGTTTCTGGACTCTCATTTCTATTCTGTTGGTCTATATGTCTGTCATTATAACAATACCAGACTTATAATGACTATAGCTTTGTAATATGTTTTTGATTTGGGAGTTGTGAGTCTTCTCCTTTTATTCTTTTTCAAGATTGTTTTGGATATGCAAGACCGCTGCAGTTTGATATGAATTTGGGAATGGCATTGTCCATTTTTGCAATAAAAGGGCTGTTGGTTATGTGATCCAAAGATGACAGTAATGAAATCCAAACACAGCGAAAAGAAAAGTTTCAGAGCTTAAAATTGGGAACATGCAATTTTTAGAAAGCTGAGGAGGACAGTGAGAGCCCAAAGTCCATCTGCAGACTGTCTAGTCAGATTAACCCTCTGGCAGATCCCCTCTGGCCGCAGTCGAGGGACTCAAACAGCTTTATGAACAGAGATTATTGTAAACCTGATTATGGTGGGGGGATTGAACTGTGGTATAAGATGATACTTGGTCAGTTGACCTCTGTCTTGACCCAACCTGAGTTTGCTCTAGGCTTAAGTATTTCTTGTTCTTTATATTATTGTTATATCTTTTTGTTTTCTTTTTATTGTGTGTGTTAGGTTTATGAAGCACAGAAGGAGTGGCTGAGTAGAGACAATAGGTGACGCAATGGTTTATAGGAGATGGATGAATGGGGAAGGGGAGGGGATTTGGGAGAGGGGAGGGAGCACTAGAACTGATTGTGATGATGTATACACAACTCTTTTTAAAACCAACTTAACTATAGAAGTGTATGATGTGAATTTTATATCAATAAAGCTATTAAAAACAAACAAAAAATTATAGTCAAGCAAATCCTATGGCATTGCAGATGCAGTTAGGTTAAAAGTTAGCACCCTATCATTTGATCTCCCTTATGATCCATTTAAATTTGTTCTACTTTTTAATGTTTTCTACTTTCTTTTCTGAAGGTCTAGTCTGTTTTACTTTCGGTATTCTGATTAGTTTTTGTTTTTTTAACTGTTTTCTGTATGTGAAATCCAGAATAGGTAAGTCTGTCGAGAGAGTAGCTAGATTAGTGGTTCCGTGGGGAAGTCGGGAGGAAATGATGAGGACAAGAATGAAGAAAATGTTCTAAAACGGGTTGTGGTAATGATGGTACAATTCTTCTTGATGTTCTAGAACTATTGAATTGTATGATATGTGCATTATATGTGAGGAAATAAATATGCAATTTTAAAGGGTTGTTGAAATGTTGATGAGGATTGTATTGATGCTATAGATTGCTTTGGGTAGTGTTGATATCTTATGGTATTAAGTCTTCCCATACATGAACATGGAATATTTTTCCACTGATTTAACTCTTTAATTTCTTTCTGTAATGTTTTATAGTTTTCAGTGCAAAAGCCTTTCACCATTCTGGTTAAATGTATCCCCATGTATTTTATTATTTTAAGTGCTATTTCCCTAATTTTTTTTTCAGGTAAAAAGTTTAGAGACTCAACTGATTTTTGTGTGTTGACCTTGTATTATGCCACTTCACTGAATTCAATATCCGTTAAAGTTTACTTCTTCCTTCACAAGTTGAATACATTTTATTACCTTTTCTTGCCTGATTATTCTGGAAATAGTTATTTTACAGATACAATATAATTCAGTACTGTAAATTTCATATGATTCAACGTAAATATTTGCTCATGGCTTCTATGCCTGTTTGAT
>NW_022111369.1:94038617-94077940 GCF_000313985.2 Echinops telfairi
GCGAGCATGATGCAATCAGCGCTTGATAAACTCCTGCACAATGGACTTGGCCCTCTTGGCATACTCCTCCTTAGAAGGCAGCCACTATAATGGAATCCAAATTGAGCTGGATGATTGATGGATTGGAGGGCATATTGGAGGCTCCCGTCGAGAACTTTCCAACTGAAGGCGGTCTCATGAATGACTCAACTACTACACATAGAGCAGAATCCCTCAGCTGAGCCCGGTACAACTGCCGATTCACAAGAAATGACATATTGCAGTTTCTTTACGCTGCTAGGGTTGGGGGTCATTTGTTATATAGGAATAGATCATGATAAGTATGTAATAATGAATTTTGTGGGTAGCTTTCCCAATACGAATCAATCTTGAATTATTGAAGTAAACCCTACTTGGCCTTGCTATTACTGTTCTTTTGATTCACTGTTAGATACTCTTGGTTGATTCTATTTACATTTTTGAATTTATGCTTAATGCACGATTTTCTCTTTTAATACTGAATGTCAAACTTTTTACATTTTTTCCTATGGCTAGAATTATTTAAGTAACATTTTAATCATCCAGTTTTAAAAGATAGAACTCAACTGTGACACCATCTGGTCCTAATGCCTGCTTCAGCGGTAGTTTTTAAATCAACTTGTAAATCTCTTCTATGGTAATTTAAATAGATTCTGCTTTTACAATTCCCCTGTGATTTATTTTGATACTTTGTTTAAAACATACATTTCTGATATGTTTTCAATTTGCATCTATTATGACTTTTAATCTCTCCTATATATACGAGTTACCTCCTTTCTCATTTATGACCTTACATGTTTGCTCTTTCCCTTCTGTCCCTACACCTGGTGGTGCTGTCAGGGAAGCATCGCGGTTCAGTTGCACAAGCACTCTAGGGAATGATGATGAGGCCAGCTGCTCCCATGAAGGTTTACAGCCCTGGAAACCCTACAAGGGTCGCTAGAAGTCAGAACGGACTCCATGTTGATGGACTTGGCCTTAGTCTTCTGTCCTTAATAAAATTAATCTATCATGATTTTCAAATAATTAGCTTGGGGATGTATTGATTTATTTTATTATTTTCTTTTGTCACTCTTTCCATAGTGTTAGATTTTACCTCTATAGCTTCTTTTGGCTTATTTTCTTATATTTTAATTTTTTACAATGTCAAGTTCCAAAGAGTTGATCAAATAAGCCCCCAAATTATGAATAGCTATGCAACAAAAATTCTTGCCTAAAATGGGAATTCCCCCACCCCTACCCCCTCAAAAGCAAATCTTTGAAAACATAAGTATTGATTTCTATTCCTGTGCGATGGTTAGGGATTATGTCAATTAGAAAAACCCCTGAGTAAATCTAAGGGTGGAATCCAACCCATCAATTGGATCTCTGCCTGAGTATACCTCCTTGGGGGCGTGGCCTTTAGTATAAGAGAGAGAGAGAGACACAACAGAGTTGAAACCTCTTTGATCCTGTACCTTCCACACAGAGATAGATCTTGTTTCTGGTTCCTTGATCTTCTGTTGTGTCACTTGTAGATCCCAGAAGCAGTCAGTGAACTACCGGCCATGGGTTCATTTGGCCAACTTTGGATTCATTTTACCTCTGCATCCACCAGCCTGTGGCCTCAGCTGTCGCTGCTTCATCATTCTGCGTCCTGTTTGTCAGCTCCCATGAGTCAGGAGAACCCTGACTTGAACCAGACTGAACTCACCTATTTCTACAACTGCTGTAAGCCATTTCTTAATATAAAACCCCTTATATCTACAAGCACAGGAGCCCTGGTGGTTACTTACTGGGCTGTTATCCACAAGGTCAGCAATTCAAAACCACCAGGTACTCTGTGTGAGAAAGATGGGGCATTCTACCCCTGTAAACAGTCACCATTTAGGAAACTCACGAGGGCCATTCTAGCCTGTCCTATAGGATTTCTATGAGTCAGCATTGACTCAATGGCTGTGAATTTTTTGAGTTGATAGACAAACACATACAAGTGTCACTGCTGTGCTTCTCCAGAGAACCCAACCTAGCACGTCCTACAACATATATCCTGTTTCTTTTGGGCAATGGAGCAGCGATTTCCTTTGGGTACAACCCCTCCTCTCTTTGTCTTAGTCTTTGTGATCTCACTTCAAGTTTAAGGTGAAGAAGATGCTGACTCAGACCTAGATTACCAGAGTCCTCCATCTTCCTGGTCAGTGACCTGAGTGGTTGATCCAGGAATGGGCGTGTGACATAAGAGACCAATCCAATCTGTTCCCAGGGTTTGCTAGAATTCTTGGGGACTCTCTTTCTCCTGAGATGTAATGTCTTAGGCAATAAGAGAGTCTAGAGTTTCTGGGGGCATCATTGTTGTCACCAGAAAGAGCTGGTCTGAGAATGAATCAGCCCAGAGGAAAAGAGCCAAAGAGACAGATTCTTAATGACATTTAGTGGGACCCTTGACCCAGTCATGCCTAGGGTGGGTACACTTCCATGGAACACTGTAATTATGTAATTCACTACAATCTTACTTTTGTTTAAGTCATTACATACCATAGGACAATTCCTGATAGGCCATGAGCAGTAGGTCCCTGTGTGTCTCTTGACAGAGAGGGGTCAGGCCACCACTGGCTGACTTATCACACAGGCCTTGGCTCTCCAGCCTCCTCAGCTGTGTTCGCCCTGCTCCTGACTCATTGCTGCATGGAAACGCCCACTCTTTTGACCTCTTCAGCCCTGCAACTTCCTCCCAATTAGCTCTTCAAGTCCTCTGGGTGCATCTCTGTTGTTGTTGGTTTTGTTTGGGGGGCGGGGGGCGGGGGCAGGGGTAAGATGGGGAGATGCAGCTAACAAGAAATAAAAAGTTTACCTGAAAGCCCACCAGAGCTAGAACATTTTTTCTTAAGAGGCAGAATTGCTCTTGAGAGCTTGGTGATTTTGGTTACAGAACCACCTTCATGGGATTATTGGTGCTGAGCGTCTATTTTAGGGTGTTAGGGGAGAGCAGCGCAGGTGGCCAGGAATGGTGCTGTGTTTACTGGGTGGCAAGGTTGAAAGGTCAGGCTAGATCATCCGTCCCAATCTGAACCCAACTTGTTAGCGCAGGACAGACTGACCCACTATTGAACTGGCAAGGCCATTGCCAGTTTTGCTGGAGAGCCAATTTGACACATCCCTTCTATCTATGGCTGGCCCCTCTAATGGCCTTTCTTTATAGCAAAACCTGCTCACATGATTAGCTCTTTATTTCCCGTCTCCTCTCCTCCTCCTCCTAGCCTCTCTCCAATCTATTCTGATCAGTCGTTTGCTCCAGCTTCATTTTGTCTCTACCCAGAGCCAAGAGTTTGCACTCAAAGAGTTTCCTATTTGGAATCCACCCCTAACAGCGCCACCATCTGCTTCTGTACAGATTACAGGCCAAGAAATCCTGTGGGAGAGTCTACCCTGTCCCACGTGGGACCACCATGACTGGAAATGACTCAACAATGACCAGTTGGGTTTTGTGTTTTTGTTTTTTCTTTGAATTTTGTGCAGCCACCAGATTGCTAAACTCACTGATCAGGCAGGTGTCCTCAGCTAATTGAACTGTGAGGGAGAGTCTGACGTAATCACCCCCTCCCCAGAAAGTTACCCTTCAAGAAGGCTTCCAGGACCAGGACCCTACATTCCCATCCCCTGTGCTTGGTTTCCCCTCAATTCCCAGACCAATGATTATCGGGGTGTCAGCCCTCAGCCCTTGGATGTCTTCTTTATGCACATGTCCTGATTTGTTGATCTCAGTCAGGCTCGCAGCTTGAAATGCTGCCCTTATGCCGACAATGTCCACATTTCTATCTCTGGGCTCTGCCTTTCCCCTGAATTCCAACTGCATGCTTGATAGCTCCACTGGGATGTCTAATCGGTATCTCAGACCAAACCAATCCAGAGAGTGAACTCCCAGTCTTCCCACTACAAACCTGTCCCTCTCCTGTCTCCTTCAACTCCGTCTTGTGTATTTGGGGGCCCATAGCTTGTAGTCATTGTTAATACCTGTTTCACATGTATACGCCACCCCCCATCTGCCCTTTCACTTCTCAGAACATCGTCTTAGCTCTATGTTCAAAATACATCCAGAATTTCTTCTGGTACCACCCTGGTCCAAGTCACCAACACCCATAATCTTTTGTCAAGTTGATGCCCACAGGGTCCTTATGGGTGCCCTGACCTCTCTGGTCACCTTTGTCTACATTAGTCCCAACCGTCTGTGAGATCATTTCACTATGTAAGTTCCATCATGCCACTACCCAGGTCACAATCTCCCAGTGGCCTCCCAACTTCTCAGGGGAAGGTCAGTCTGGTAGTCCTCAAGGTCTCACTTTGTCTCGACTCTTTTCCTTCCTCACTCCAGACTCCTTATTGTTCTTTGAACACACCCAACCTGGGCTCTTCCAAGGTTTCCTCCTTCTGGAATGCTCCTCCCCAAGCTCTGTGCATGCTGGCTCTCTCACCCTCTCAGCTCTTGACTTAACACATTTCAGCAAGCCCTGCCCTGACCACCTGATTCAAGCTATCCCTCTTCCCTGACTTATTTGATCCTTAATTATATCACCACATAATGAATCATGATTTACCTTATTTATTTATTGATGCTCTCTGGGTTATTCACCTTAATATAAACTGCCACATGGGCAGGGATTGTTGCCTGCTTTGTCCCCTACTCTATCCCCTGGCTCATAGCAGGAACTGCACATGAAACAACACGGTTCAAATGAACCGAATCAGTGATTACAGTCGCATCCACCAACATGTCGGGAGAACAGACTTTCAGGTGTCTACGACCTCCTTCCCCCAAACCCCGGTCCCCAGGCCCAGCTTCTAGCTCAGGGCCAGCACAAAAGTCAAACAGAGAAGCTAACGGAAACCCAAGGATGCCTGCTGAAAAACAAAAGGACAATGGACCGGCTCTGTCTTCCAAGAGGAAATCTCTCTCCCTGGGGATGTGCCCTGTAAGGCCCGGGCCACTGCACGCCCTGCTCCCGGGGCTCCTTGCAGAGAAAGACCAAGTTGCTGAAAGAGAAAAGGCCCTGGAGACTGCCTCGGATGACATGGAGACCAACTGGTGGCCCTGCCCTGTGCACAAAGGAAGGGTTCAGTGAGAGCAGCATCCGCTTCCTTTCCTGATTTCCCCCAAGAGAAAGGCAAGGATGTTGCTCTCAGGGGCGAGACTTTACACGGAGTCCCTTTCCAGAGGAGGCTGAGATTCTCTGCAGGCAGCAGCCCGGAGCCACGCAGGGTTCATTGCAGGGACGAGACAAGAGGCCGAGGCGGACTTTCAGATGGTGGTTCTGGGGAGAGTGCAGGATCAGTTGATAGAAGGACATTTTAATGGACAGGGAAGGAGTGAAGGATGACCCAGGGACTGTGTCCCAACTTTTTTTGCGACGGGGACAGAATAATAGCACTGTGAGAGAAATTCCAACATTGGGAGAGGGAGCCAGCCCTGGCCTGGGGGGAACAAACTGCATGTATGTGTTTACTAATTTGTCCTCCCCACTATGAGCCAGTGATTTTGATAGTTACTTGAGTGCTAAATAAAAAGACAATTTTTGCAGAGCCAGCAGACTTTTACAACGAAGAATAGTGTTTCTTTGGTGCCATCAGGCTCGATCTTTTCGAGGAAAGTGGCAGGTTTGGTTGTCCTTCAAGAGACATGGTGGCTGCCTGGCAATGAGTTCGTCCCCACACACGGCGGGGACCCTCACCCACAGGCGCTGGGCTGTTGCCATCCACAGAGCTTTTGTTGGCAGATTCTGGAAGGAGATGGCCTACTTTGTCTTCGTCTGGGATCTCGGCTGAAATCTGCTTGGGGTCAGAGCGGCACTGAAGCCTCCAGGGACAGATGGGTGGCTGCTGGCCAGACACTGAACCCGGGCATCCCACCTGTTGTTGTTTGGAGCCATG
Source organism: Echinops telfairi (assembly GCF_000313985.2). Lineage (NCBI taxonomy): Eukaryota > Metazoa > Chordata > Mammalia > Afrosoricida > Tenrecidae > Echinops > Echinops telfairi. The sequence goes on from NW_022111369.1 coordinate 94,044,537, forward strand.
GAGTTGGTTCCAGCCCAAAACATAGCAGAAGGAAACACTGCCCGGTCCTGCACCATCTTCATCATTGTCCTTATGCTGGAGCCCGGGAGGGCAGCCACTGGGTCCAGCCAGCTCATGAGTGTCCTACCTCTCTCTGTTCACTGCCCCTCCCCTTGACCAAACACGCTATCCCTATCCAAGGACTGGTCACTCCTGATAACATGTCCAAAATACAAAATATGTAAGATCACGTGTCCTCATCCTTGCCTCTCAGGAGCACTCTGGCTGTCCATCTTCCAAGACAGATTTGTTTGTCCTTCTGGTAGTTCGTGGTACTTTCCAGGTTTTTCACCAGCACCACAATTCAAATGCATCAACTCTTCTCTGGTCTTCTTTATTCAAGGTCCAACTTCCATATGCATACCATGACTTGGGACAAGCACACTGTCCTTAGTCCTCAAGGGAACGTCCTGCTGCTCAAGACTCTGAAGAGGTCTTGTTGATGGGGCCGGACCCAAGACAAGATATGCTGACCCAAGATACAGCCTGGAGAGAGTGGCAGGTCTGTCCGACCACATGGGTGAAACTAAGAGGGAAAGTGAGAGCCCCCGGGTGACATCCCTGCTCAGAGCAGTCAATACACAGGGAGGACCGTAGGGCCAGCCCCACCATGGGACACGACATTCCCTCACTGAGACACTGGAGACACTGTGCGGAAAGTGTGCCTGGTCTGCCCCACACAGCGGGGTGAAAGGTGAAGGGAGGGCAACAGGGCAGCAAGGGGAGCAAAGTAACCAAGTCCATGAAGAGACCTAAAAATAGACTTCTGACTCAGGGGACAGGGCTTGGCACCTCATCAGACCTGATTGGAAAGCAGTCATAAGGGTCAGCAGCTAGACCTGGAACTAGTTACAGGACTTTTTTGGTTTTATTTTGCTTCATTTTTTTTCCTTTCACTCTATGTCTATCTATAAACTATCCTGAGGAGAAAACAATGGGACTGGTGGTCCTGGGGGTGGAAGGGGGGAGACATTGGGGGGGGGGGGAGGGGCCCAAAAAACCGGGGACAAGGGAACAAGAGATCTAAACTTGATGGTGAGGAGGGTGTAGAAGGCCTGGTAGGGCGTGACCAAAGGCAATATATTCGAGAGGAATTACTGAGAGCCGAATGGAGACCGAGCATGATAGTGGGACAGGAGGAAGGTGAAAGGAAAAAGCTATTTATAGAGGTATAGTTATAGGCATGTATATATGTAAATGTATTAATTTATAATAAAAGGGATAGAGGCCAATGCACATATATTTATATGTTAAGTATTAAGATAGCAGATGGACTTCGGGCCTTTACTCAAGGTCTCCCTAAACAAAAGAACACTTTGTTCTAATAACCTGGCAACCTTCCCAACATGATTGCTGAAGACAAAATGGGTGCATAAGCAAATGTGGTGAAGAGAGCGGATGGTGCCTGGCTATCAAAAGATATAGTGTCTGAAGTTAAACAAGCAGCCATCTAGCAGGAAGCAAATAAGACCACATGGAAGAATCACACCAGGCTGTATGATCATGAGGTGTCGATGGGATCAGGTATCAGGTATCAAAAGATTCAAAACAAATAATTATATCAATGTGAACATGATGGGTGGGAGTGAAGACCCAAAGCCCATCTATAGACAATTGGACATCCTCTCAGAAGGGTCACAAAGAAGGGATGATTCAAACAGGATGCAGTGTAGCACCAATGAATCACACATCATTCCTCTAGTTCCTGAATTATCCCACCCGCCGCCCGCCCCACTACCATAACCCAGTTCTACCTTACAAATCCAGCTAGACCGGAGTACACACATTGGTACAGATAAGAGCTCTAAACACATGGAATCCAGGACAGATAAACCCCTCAGGAAAAGAGTGGGAGTAGCTATACTCTAAGGGTAGGGGGCGGGGGTGGGTGGGGAGGGGGAGAAAGGGAGTACCTTTCACATGGTTGTATATATACCCTCCCCAAGGGGGATGGTATTAGAAATGTGGGTGAAGGTAGAAAAGGGACATTGTAAGATATGAAATAACAATAATATTATATAATTGGTCAAGGATTCACAAAGAGGGGAGGGTGTGGTAGGGAGGGGGGAAAAGAGGAGCTGATACCAAGGGCTCAAGTAGAAAGAAAATGTTTTGGAAATGTTGATGGCAACATATGTACAATCATGCTTAATACAATTGAATGATGGATTGTTATAAGATCTATAAGAGCCCCCCATTAAAATGATTAATAGATTTTTTTAAAGAGAGGTCTTGTGCACCAGATTTACTTAATGTAACACATCTTTTGATCTCTCGACTCCTGCTTCCATGAGCATTGATTGTCACCCTTGGAGTGCCCTCTGACCCGAGGGAGCCGTCCCCTCGGCACTATTTCAGTCCACGTTGTGTTTCGGTTCATCAGACCTTCACTGTCTGACGATCTTTCGAAGCTGCGCATCAGCTTTTCTGTGACGACATTCTCCGATGTGTGCAGCCAATTCCTTCTTCAGTGTGTTCTCAGTCTGGAAGCTCCACTGAAACCTGTTCCCTCTGGGAGACGTCGCTGGCCTTGGAAACACCTGCACCCTTGCTTCCAGCATCAATCCACAGCCAAGGGGTGCATCTCTCACATGGAAGGTGAGCGTTCAACCGCCAAACCCTCACTGCCCGCTTCAAGAGATGTTGAAATGAACCTCGAAAGAAATGACCCAATATATACATTTTCCTTTTTTCTTTTATTACTTTTATTGGGGGCTCTTATATCGCCCATCACAATCCATCCATCCATCCATCCATCATGTCCAGCACATTTGTACATATGCTGCCATCGTCATTTTCAAAGCATTTTCTTTCTATTTGAGCCCTTGATATCAGCTCCTCATCCCCCCACTTATACATTTTTCTATAATGCCATCTTTTTCCTAGAAAATGCTAACTCTACAGCTATACCGTAAAAATATCTTCTAAGTATTGCCTTGGTTAGGCAAGACTCTGTCTAATTATTTTTGTCACCTTTAAAAATAGTTGTCTCTCTCTTTTCCTATCTCTCTGTCTGTCTAAGGAACCCTGGTCACTTAGTGAGTCACTTGTTGGCCGGCTAACCACACGGTCAGTTTGAAAGCACCGGCTGCTCCACAGGTGTACCCAGTGACAGCCTCAGAACCCCCGGGAATCTCTGCCCTGTCCTGTCCTGCAGGGTTGCTAGGAGTTGAAATCAGAATCTACTCCATGGATGGTAGAGTTTGGTCTTTCTCTTACCTATCAATCATCCAGCTATCCATCCACCCATCAGTCATTACAACAATAACTAAGTACATAGATCACATAAATGTATTCCAGGCATGATTCTAGGTGCTTTCCATATTTTAACTGACCTACTTTTTACAACAGTCTTATGAGGAGGACCAACTGCTATAAAAACCCTAACGTCTCAATGGGTTTCATATACAAAAAAAACAAAAACTTATAAAATCATAACAAAGCTCACACAACCCGCCCAACAACCATGGCAGAATGAAACTGGGAGCACCTGGAATGGAAACACAGTGAAGAGTCACAGCTGGAGCAACTGCACATTGACTCCAGAGGGTGAGCAAGTGACGACACATTTCCACCAAACGACAGATGTGGTCATCTACCCTCCGTTGCACTCTGCCTTTCTCATCTCTGATCCATAGTTAGTGGGGCTTTGCCCCTGAGGCTTAACCCAGGTGGGGACCCTGTGAAGGGGGTTGGGCCTTTCACCATCATCCATAGCCTCCTGCAAACTGGGTGTTTGGAATTTAGACTCTAATACCTTTCCCTCCTCCAGGGCTGGTTTTTGTTGTTGACAATTCTCGGATCACATCGACTCTGCTACCTCTTGTAGAAGGAAGCCTGCCAGACACCGACCTGCTCCTGTGTTAGTCTGTGTGTGCTGGGGGAAAGCACAGTCAGGCCCCAGAGCCAGGGCTCCTGGGAACTGCAGGCCACCGCAGCCATGCCGGCAGCAGATGGCCTTGTGGGTGGAGCCTTGTGACGGGTGAGGCGAGCTGGTGGAACAGAGCGCTCACTCTGCTGAGTCACAGGCAGAGAAGGAGGTTTAGGGGCCTTGCTTCCCTTTGTTCCCCCTAATCTCTACAAACCTCATGCTTCCTGACTCTGCCCCAGGCTGCCTCTCTTCAGCCCTCTGCTGCTCTGTCCCTGGCTGTGTGGGAGAGAGCCTGCTGGGAGCCATCCCCCAGTGGTTCTGGGTGCCGGAAGTCCAGGGCCACTTGGAAAAGGTAAGGGCAGCTATAAATAGTGTCAAAGGAAAGCTTTCAAGTTCAAAGTCCGGATGCGGTCTCAAGGTCAGGCTGGGAAGGGAAGGAAACCCCCCAGAAGAGACCTTCCTTCTTCCTTCCCATCCGTCAGAAAGGTTCTCTGGGCGCCAGGGAAAAGCCAGACCTTCTTAGCCCTTCAAGCCCTCTAAAACCAGGTCCCAGCAGGACCCTTCCAGCCCCAGGGACCCAATGGCTCCAGCTAACTTCCATCTGCAACTATAGCTTCTCTGCCCTCAAACTCCCAAAAGGCTACTCACCCAGCAGAGATTGCCATTCTCCTCTGTGGCAGTTACATAATCTCCTGTCAACCTGAGTGGAGGGGTGAGTCTAGCCTGCCAATCAGGTAATAACCAATGAGGCCTCAGTGTGGGCATGGCCTTCTCCTGAGGCTCCTGAGAACTCATGTCTTCCTCCCTGGAGTTGGAACACACACTCTCCCTGCTTCACATTCCTGATAACAAGCCAGATGTGCTACACTGATGGAGCCAGAGCCCTGGAGCTGGAGGAGCCTGGCGGAGACCCATGCAAGCGCTGAGATGCTTCCACCGCCACTGGATCCACAAGACTCTCCACCCACTGGCCTGTGATCTTCCTGTATTAGGCATCATTACATGTGCTGTGTGTGTTTAAAGAGGAATTTATAGCCTGGTATCAGTCATAAGGGCTAATATTGGATTTGTGGACTTGATGTGGACTGGGCTGGGATGTTTTCTCAAAATCCAATTGCTCTTTGATATAAAACTCTTTCTTATGCACACGAGTGTCTATGAATTTGCTTTGCTAGTCAACCCTGACTAACACATCCTCTTTTCCAGCCATCTCATTCCAACCCATTCCTCAGGGTATCACCCCAGTTCTACCTGAAACCTTTTCCAGACCATTATTAACACAAAGAAACCCAGTTGCTCTTCACAATGAGTGTCTACCATCTGTAAGGTACAGCACATTTGATTCTCGCAAGCTTGCAGGGAAAGTAGTATCATCTGGATTTTATAGGTGAGGCAATGGGGGCTGAGGGGGTTAATTAAAGTGGCTGGGATTATGCAAATACTAAAGGGCAGAACTGCCATTCTAATCTAACTGACTTTAAAGCTGCTGTAGCTGTGTGTTGCTGCACTCATTAATTCATTCATCCATCCACCCACCCACCCATCTACCACCATTCCCCTCTATTTCAACTATTCATTGCTCCCTTTGCTCTTCTTCCAATTCCTGCAAGTCTACCTCTTCCAGAATCCTGTGGCACCCAGGTGCTCCTCCTGACAGCCCAGTGTGGCACTGATCTACTGTAGACATTACCTGCTTAACTGGATTAGAAGTGCTGAGATCAGAGAACAGGTCTCCCTCACAAAGCCTAGCCCAGCATTTTGGGTAGAGTCAACATTCACTGACAACTGGTTGGTTGAACATGCAACTTGCTTATATGGGCAAGCTAAGACAGATGTCATGTGCCCAGGTGACCAAGCCCAAGCAGGGTCCTTCCAGAAAAATCAGCAGATGAAGAGCCTCTTGCCAGAGTCCTGAGCTCGAGCATCTCTTGGAACCCAAAGGAATTTCTAATTAGAAACTCTTTCAAAACCTTGCTGTTGGGAAAGGTACACCCTGTTTTCAGGACAAGCTTGCCAGGTAACACCCTGATGTCAAGACAGTTCTGCTCCGGACGGGGGTGGGGGTGGGGGTGGGGGTGGCCTTAAGGCTGTAGTCACAGGAAATGGAGCACTCCATTTCCGAAGCAGCCAACCATTCTGCTTTTTCCTTCCAGCCTGCCTGCCTGCCCCTCAATATTGCAATAGGGTCTCTGATGACTGGGCTTAAATCGAGCATATGCTTCAGTCCCAAGAGAGCCAAACCCATAGCTCTTGATCCATTCTCCCATTGAGTGGTTGTGGGTTCACAGACGAGCACTTACCCACTGAGCTCCTCATTCTATCCAAAGTGCTATTTCTGTAAGCGTTCTTGAAGGCCCCGGGAGCCCTGGTGGTGGAGTAGATTACAAATTAGACTGCTGACTCCAAGGCCCCCAGGGAACAATGACCAGCCAATCCATGGGAGGAAGGGTCACCATCTTGGGAACCCACTGGGGCAGTTCTATCCTGTCCCATAGGGCCACCAAGGGTCAGAATCAACTCGATGGCAGTGAGCAGTTTTCTGAGGGCCCCGTCCGCTGCAGGAAAGGGAAATGATCAATGCCGCTGCGGCCTGCATCAAGGAGTCAGTTCCTGTTCACACAGACAGACGAATGGAGGAGCAGTCATTTGCACAGCTATCGATGCACAGGCGGGCTGCACCGCTGAACAGTGACTGACGGCTGCGCTCCTCACCCCACCCCTTCCTAGTCCCAGTCCCACTTCCTGCATCATTGGTATCACACGGTATTCTAGTTATCTGTTTACTCGGATGCTTCCTCCACTCGACAATGAGTTTCTAGAGAGCGAAGCCCCTGTTGCCATCACTGACAAGGTGACAGCTCCTGTTTTGTTTTTTTTCAGGGCTTACTGTGTGGCAGGCACCGTGCTCACTGCCCTGCACCTTTGGACTCAGGTCAAACTAGCCTGGGAGGGGGTGCTTCTACACTTCCAGGAAGCCATGACATTCTCTGAAGGTCCAAGATGGACAGGTCAGTTAAGGTCTTCCTTCTGGGTCAGTCTGTCGGGCTGGAGGGGCTTGTATGTTGCTGTGATGCTCGGAGTTATGCTACCAGTATTTCAATGACCAGCAGGGTCACCTGGGGTGGACTGGTTTCAGTGGCGTTTCCAGACCAAGAGAGACTAGGAAGAAAATCCTGGTGAGCTCCCTCTGAAAAATTGTCCATGAAAACCTTGTGAGTCTCAAGAAAAGCTTATCTGACTGGCTCGCCTTGGATACTTCAGGAGGGCCCCTGTGCTGGTCGAAGCAGTGGGTACAGTTCATAAATGTTTTTAACTTTGTGTGATGCAATGCCGGGGGGTGGGGGGTGGGGGGCTTCCTTGTATTAGTGTTCCAGTTTTAGATAAGTCCTTCCTTTATTCCCTGTACCCTCATCATTTCCTTATCTTCCTATCTTAAGGCTCCTTTCTTCTCCCCATTTTGCCTGTTTATGAACTGGGGCTGTGTGTGTCCCACTGTCTGGTTCTGAGAGTCCCAGGCGTTGGGAGCCCAACTCCAGGTGGTGGTCTCCCTAGTCCGCCGTCTCGTCATGAGATGTAGGATTGACTCTTAACATAAGATCTTTTGGAAGAGGAGTTCTGAGGAGGGAAAAGTGATGGTTGTGTTATACTGACTTAAATGATGACTTCTCCTCCCAAGGCGTAGGCTCCAAAGTTTCCTACTAACATAGTACATTGTAAAGAGCAGACAATGACGATATTAGTGTCTTTCCCTTTATAACTTACGGTGTTTAACTACTGGTAGAAGACTCCATGTTTGGTGAAGTAGAGGACCAGTGAGATGGATTCAGACATGCTACTGATTGTAAGGATGACACAGGGCTAGCTAAAGTTTTGTTGTTTTGTATATAAAGTACCCATGAGTCAAATTTAATGACATCCATCTATCTATCTATCTATCTATCTATCTATCTATCTATCTATCTATCTATCATCTATCTATCCATTGTGGAAGCTCTTTAAACAACACCAACAACCAAAAGATAGCTGGTAGAAGTGTTAGCCAATCTAACTTGTTCAATCTCTGTATTGAGCAAATAATCTGAGAAGATGGTTGTATGATGAAGAACACAGCATCAAGATTGGAGGAAGACTCATTAACCACCTGCCATATGCAGATGACACAGCCTTGCTTACCGAACGTGAGGGGGACTTGCAGCACTTGCTTATGAAGATAAAGGACTGCAGCCTTCAGTATGGATTGCAACTCCATGTAAAGAAAACGAAAATCCTCATGAGTGGACCAATAGGGAATACCATGATAAACAGAGAGAAGATTGAAATTGTCAAGGATTTTCATTTTGCTTGGACCCACAATTAATGATCATGGAAATAGCAGTCAAGAAATCAAATGACATATGGCATTAGACAAACCTGCTGCATAAGGCCTCTTTGAAGTGTTGAAGAGCAAGGATGTTATTTTGAGAACTGAGGTACACCTGACCCAAATCATAGTATTTTCACTCACCACACATGCATGTGAAAGTTAGACAATGAATAAGGAAAACCACAGAGGAATTGGTGCATTGAAATTATGATGCCGGTAGCAAATTGACATGAAGGGGCATGGACAAAGTGGAGACCCAAAACCCACCTGTAAGATAATTGGACACTCCCTTACAGAAAGGCCACATGGAAGGGATGATAAATCTAGGGTGAGGTATAGCACAGATGAAACACATAACTATCTTCTGTTTTTAATATTTCCGCCCCTTACTATTATGGTCTTTGTTTTACCTCATTAATTTTCTTAGGCCTGCGTATGTTCATTTGTATAATTAAGAGAATTAGATGCATGAAAGCCAAGATAGATAACCCTCCAGAAACAGTAACGGGAGTAATGATTCCCTGAAGAGAAGGTATGGGAAGAGAGGTGGAAGAAGGAGAGAAGGAGGAGCATATAGAAATGATGACTGTATAATCCCACTCAAGGGGAACAAGTAACAGTTTCAGATGAATGGATACATTGAATGGTATAAGACATGGTTAAAATGAATAAATAAATTATATATATATAAAATAAGGGTTTCTTGGGAGTAGGGTCTGGGAGGAGGGGATAAAGGGGAGCAGATATCAAAGAGTTCAAGAAGAAAGAAAATGTTCTGAAACATTTGCTATTGTAAAATTATGCTCGGTCTAACTGAATTATGCATAGTTATTATATCTGTAAGAGCTCCCAATAAAATGATTAATAAAATAAATGAACTCTGATGCTGGCAAAGACTATTGACAAGTACTGTGTTGTCTGCTAGAACAAACAAATCAGAATGCTCATTGGCGGCAAGGAAGGGACGGGTTCCTCTCATGGACTTTGGCCACGTTACCAGGAGAGACCAGTCCCTGGAAAGGAACACCAGGCTTGGTAAAGTAGAAAGTCAGCAAAAAAGAGCAAGGCCCTTGACCCAGTGGCTCAAACATAACAACGATTGTGAAGATGGTGCACAGCTGGACCGTGTTTGGTTCTGTGGTGAACACATAGTGATGAGTCAGAAGGGCCTCGGTGGCACCTAGCAACAGAACAACAACCCTTAAGGAGCCCAGGTGGCACGGCTGGATAAGCATCAGACTGCTAACTATAAGGTTTCAAGTTCAAACCCACCAGTTGCCCCGCAGGAGGAAGAAGAGACTGTCTGCTCTCATTACAGCCTTGGAACCTATATAGAGCCACCATGACTCAGGATCAACTTGATCACGGTGGGCAGCATTTTCCTTTAGTCCAACAGATCCCGTTGTTCAGAGATAGCATGTTGTGAATGATAGCATGCTTTTTTTGAAGTGACATGTAAAATTGTCAGTGCAATATCCAAAAAATTGGGGGGGGGGGGCATAGACAGGAAGAGGAGGAGGGCAAAAGGCAGAGAGGGCCTGGGTTTGAATCTGCCCCTAGCAGGCTGTGTGACGGCGGCGAAGTGGGCTGATAAACGGCAATCTCACGGCGGTGTCGGGGAATCAGGCAGGGTGCACGACGTGCAATGTATAACAGGGTGTGAAATAGCTATGTAATAAATCATGGAAATAATTACCATTCTTTTCCTGGTCGATCCTCACGCTTTACATTCAGAGCCTAATACTCGCTGGAGTGCATTTGTCAGGCAGTTGTTACTTCACTAAAAATAATGAGTCACTGTTTCCCCAGCCAGAGAACTCTTTCTCTGCTCAATAAATTCAGAAAGTGCTTACTATTGGAACCCACGTTTGTCGCCCTAACGTGGTACGGTAAAACCTGTAACCTGTGTGAGGCAGAGACCCGTCAGAGAAGGAAACCTCAAATATCTTCCACAAAAATGAGTGGAAGAAAAGTGTCAAAACAGACCATGTGTTAAAAACCAAATTCAGTGCCATCCTGTCAATACCAATTCACAGTGACCATATAGGGTCAGAGTAGGGCGGCGCTTGTGGGTTCCCAAGCCAGTAACTCTTTACCGAAGTAGAAAGTCTCATCTTTCTCCCAAAACACAGCTGATGGATTTGAACCACCGACTTTGTGGTTAGCAGCCCAATGTGTAACCCACTACACCGCCAGACCCAGAAAAACAAGGCAGTCCTGTTGAGTTCTGGCTCCCACAAGCTTCACTGTATCAGAAGACCCAAACAACCTGTTTGAATCTAGTGTTACAGTCTTTGATGTCCTGGGAAGATTCCCAGGATCCAATCAACTCAGGGTGAGCCAGACTGTTTGGAGCAAGGGGTCACCCATCCGCAGCTGGAGGCCTTGAAAATGTCCCTGGAACCCAGCAGCATCATAGACACTCTTGGAAGTGCTTTGGAAACACACGTAGCACAGGTTTCTGTGTTCTAGGTCGTGATTGAGTGCCTTGTACAGTCATTCATTATCCCAGCCATGTGGCAGTCACCTGGAGATGCAAGTGGCCGGCCCAGGGCCACCGCTTAGGATCTGAGGTCAAACTCCTGGGCTCCTGGATGATTGCCAATCGCCTCAGGGAGTCATGAGGTGGCTTTGAGCCTGGGAGATAAGAGGCTTAGACAACAGTTTTTAATCTCTCCCTGGCTTCCCGAAATTGGATTTATGCAGCATGGTGATGGTGGCAAGGAGCCCTAGTGACATAATGATCTCTGTGTGAGGCCCGCTTGACTAGAGAATCAAATTCAGTGACACTCAATTATGTGTAAAAGAGAGCTTTATGTCAAGAGGTAATTATATATCAAGCAAACATTCCAACCCAGTGCAGAATAAGTCCAATACTAGTTCACAAGTCTGATACTAGTCTATAAATCTTTCTTCAGAATCATGCCGCCACATGCAATGATGCAGAATGATGCAGGTCACAAGCCAGTGGATGAAGAGTTGTGTGGATCCAACAGCGGTGTCTCTGGCAGCTCTTCGAGTGACTTGACAGCAGGAAGGTGAAGCAAGGGCGCAGGGAGAAGACTCCCAGGGCCCTCCTTATGAAGAGGTCATGCTACAGGGAGGCACCATCAGGCTGTGGGACCCGATTGACAGACTAGACCCCACCCCTACACCTCAAGTTGACATGAAATTATGTAACCACCATAATCTCCTAACTGCAAAGTCAGCAGTTTGAAACTACTTGCAGCTCCTTGAGACAAAGATGAGGCTTTCTACTCTTGGGAAGATTTAGTCTCCGAAAGTCCCAGAGGCAGTTCTACTCTGTCTTACAAGGTGACTCCTGTAGGGTCATGATTGGTATCTACTTGATGGTAGTGCGTTTGGTCTGGGTTTGAGATGGTAGCAAAGACATAGTCTCTAAGAGTTTTTTTTTACTAAGTGTATTTTACTAATTGGGGCTCAAATGACCCTCTCTATTATCCATGACCACTGCCACTGTCTTAGCCTGGGAAGCAGAGAAGATCAACAGTCAGTCACCCCGCCCAGCTTGCTATTGTTAAGTGCCACTGAGACAGTTACAACCATAGCAACTCTTTGTACAACGTAATGAAAGACCACCTGGGTCTGGGCCATCCTCACCATTGTGCTCGTATGTGAGCCCATTGTGGAAGTCTCTCTGTCAATCCATCTCATTGAGGGCCTTCTACTTTTTTTTTGGCCACCCCTCTACTTTACCACACAGGATGGCCTGCTCCAGCTTAATATGAAGGAATCCGCCACCTGACTGCCAGTCTGTCAGAGTGTGGTGGTTTGTGTGTGGCTGTGATGCTGAAAGCAATGTCACTGGTATTTCAAATGCTGGCAGGCTTACCCACAGGGACAGGTCTCAGCAGAGCTTCCAGACTGAGAACAGATCATGAGAAGGAGTCAGCTCCCCACTTTGGAGGAAGGGGCCACTGAAATCTTATGCACAGCTTTGAAACCCGGGTCAGATCCTGAAGCCTCCTGACAGGGAGCAGAACATTGTCGGAGAGTGCCAGAGCATGGGCCCCTCCAGTCAGAGGGTCCTCAAAAAGAGCCTGAGGAGGAGCTGCCTTTTTGGAGTGGAGTAGACCATGGTGACATGAGTTGGGTAAAGCCTAAGGGAGGCGTCTGTATTTTCATATTCTGATAAGGCACAACTCAAGGGAAGAAGAAACAAATGGGAAAAAAAAAACCCGCTAATGACCAGAACTTGGAATGTTCGAAGTCTAAATCTAGGAAAATTGGAAGTGGCCATAAATGAAATGCAACTAATAAAGATCAACCTTCTGGGCAATGTTCAGCTGAAAGGGACTGGTATTGGCCATTTTGAATCAGAAAATCATATTAGTTACTATATCAGGAACAACAAATTCAAGAGGAATGGCCTGAGATTCATTGTCAAGGAAGGACATTGCAAAATCAATCTTGAAGTATAATGCTGTCTGTGATAGGATTATATCTATTAGCCTCTAAGGAAATCCAATCAATACAACTATATTCAAATGTATGCACCAACCACAAAAGCTAGTGATGAAGAAATTGAAGAATATTCTACCAATAACTTAAGTCAGAAATTGATCAAACATGCAATCAAGATGCATTGATAATTATGGGTGAATGGAATGCAAAAGTTGGAAACAGAGAGGAAGAAACAGTCTTCATTGGAAGAAATGGTCTCCATGACAGAAATGAAGCTGGAGTGGCATGATAGAATCTTGCACGAACAATGATTTGTTCGTAGCAAATACGTTTTTTCAACAACACAAAACAACACATGGACATCTTGAGATGAACTACCCAGAAATCAAAATAATTACACTTGTGGAAGAGATTCTGGAAAAGTTCAATCTCAGCAGCTAAACCTAAACCATGGACTGACTGGGGAACAAACCATCAAACGCTCCTATGTAAGTAGAAGTTGAAGCTAAAGAAAATTAAGACAAGTCCACAGGAGCCAAAATATGATCTTGAGTCCATCCCAACTGAATTTCGAGAAGAGATGCAATGCACTGAACACTAATGACAGAAGACCTGATGCGCTGTGGGAGGACATCAAGACCATCATTCATGAAGAAAGCAAAATGTCATTAAAATGACAGGAAAGAAAGGAAAGAGCAAAGTGGATGTCAGAAGGGACTAAGAAACTTGCTCTTAGGGTAGGGAGGGGTGAAAAATGAGCAGCTGATGCCAGGAACTTACGTGGAGAGCAAATGTTTTGAGAATGATGAGGGCAACAAATGTACAAATGTGCTTTATACAATTGATGTATTTACGGATTGTGATAAGAGTTTTATGAGCCCCCAATAAAATGATTTTTTTTAAAGAGCTGAATAGAAAACATCAAAGGGCAGCTAGAGAAGACAAGGTCAAGTATGATAATGAAATGTGCAAAACCCTAGAGTTAGGAAACCAAGAAGAAGAACGTGCTCAGCGTAGATTCAACTGACAGAACGCAAGGGAGAATTTGAGTCTCAAGTTGTAAGATTGAAAGATTCTATGGGCAAAATATGGAGTGATGCAGGAAGGAAGAATCTACAGACCTAGTGTACCAAAAAGAACGGGCTGACATTTCACCATTTCAAGAGGTAACATATGAGTCAGAATCATTGTGCAGAAGTAAGAAGTTTAAGCTGCAGATTAAATCATTAGCCAAAAACAAGGCTTCAGGAATTGCTGGCATTCCAATTGAAATGTTTCAACCAGCTAATGAGGCACTCACTCGTCTATGGTAGGAAATTTGGAAAACAGCTACATGACCAGTGACATCCATATTTGTACCCATTCCAAAAAAAGGTGACCCAACAGAATGTGAAAATCATAGAACAATATAATTGATACCACACGCAAGTATAATTTTGCTGAAGATCATCCACCACCAGTTGGAAGGGAGCTGCCAGAGGTTGAGGTCAGATTCAGAGGAGGACATGGAACAGGGATATCATTGCTGATGTCACATGGCTCTTGGCTGAGAAGAGCAGAAAAATGTTTCCCTGTGTTTCAGTGACTATGCCAAGGCATGTGACTGTGTGGGTCATAACAAACTGTGCATAACCTTGGGAAGAATGGGAATTCCAGACCACTTCATTGTGCTTATGCAGAACAGTTGTGTGAGCAGAACAAGAAACCACTGCATCATTTAAAAATACGTGTCAGGGTTGTATCCTCTCGCCACACTTATTCATTCTGTATGCTGAGCAAATCATCAGAGAAGCTGCATGATATGAAGAAGAATGTGCCATCAGGACTGGAGAAAGGCTTATTAACAACTTGAGATATGCAGATGGCACAACCTTGCATGCTGAAAAGGAGGAGGATTAGAAGTGCATGCTGATGAAGATGAAACATTGCAGCCTTCAATATGCATTACAACTCAATATGAAGAAAACAAAAATCCTTACAACTAGACCGAGAGACAGCATCATGATCAATGGAGAAAAGTTTAAAGTTGTCAAGGGGTTGGATCCACAATCAGTGCTCATGGAAGCAGCAGACAAGAGACCCAAAGACGTGCTGCATTAGGTAAGTCTGTTGCACAAGACCTCTCTAGAGTATTAGGAGCAAAGATGTCACATTGAGGACTAAGGTGTGTCTGACCCAAGCCAGAGTATTTTCAGTGGCCTCATACGCATGTGAAAGTCAGACTTTGAATACGGAAGCCCGAAGAAGAATGCATGCATTTGAATTGTGGTGCTAGAAGAGACTATTGAAAATATTATGGACTGCTAAAAGGACAAACCAATCTGTCTTGGAAGAAGTTCAGCTGAGGCAAGGATGGTGAGATCTTGTCTTACAAACTTGGGACATGCTGTCAGGAGAGACAATCCATGGAGAAAGTCATCGTGCTTGCTAGTGGAGGGACAGCAGACAAAGAGGAAGTCCCTTGACGGGATGCACTGAAACAGTGCTGCAATGAAGGGACAGTTGTGCCTGCATAGGCAGGATTAGGGCAATTCCTGCATAGGGACAATTGTGAGGATGGCACAGGCCTGGACAGTGTTTCACAGATAAGGTTGCTACAGGTCGGAACCAACATGGTGGCGCCTAACAGCACCAGGACGCCATTGGACCCACATGCTTTCTACACCCAGTGTCAATGATGAAGGATGCTTTTCCCACTGAGGGTAGAAAACGAATGAAGTTATTTGAAACCAAAGTAAGGGAGTGACTAAAAATCTCAATATAGTTAGCATGCTGGGCTTTCAGGAGGATGAGTGGTGAACTGGGCTCCAAACTGCATCCTGGGAGTCCCAACAGGACAGAGACTTGCCAGCATGCCCACGGAAACTCCCAGAAGGAAATGCCCGCCATGGGGGCTTAGTGGATGTCTGAGGGCAGCGGTTCTCAAACTGTGGGTCACGACCCCTTTGGGGGTTGAACGACCCTTTCACAGGGGTTGCCCAATTTATTACAGTAGCAAAATTATAGTTATGAAGTAGCAATGAAAATAATGTTATGGTTGGGGGTGTCACCACAACATGAAGAACTGTGTTAAAGGGTCCAGGCATTAGGAAGGTTGAGAACCACTGTCTTAGGGGAAGGGCTACATCCAAAACCCTTAAGAACCTTTCTCCTCGGTGCGTCCAGCTGTCAGCTTCTTGTCTTATATCCCCCTTGTCTAGTTTCTGATTTTGACATTTTCCGCCAATCTTCACACTTCAATAAATATGCTCCCTTGACTTCACTTCTCAGAGATAAGTAAGTTCTTTTGCATGAAAGGGAAAAGTAGGACTTCCTAGCCAGTGTTTCGACCAAAGAGCTGTTTGTGCTGTTTGTTTTTTTTAAATGATTTTTAATCTTGGATTAAGATATTCTTAACTATATTTCTTTCCATTTTAAAAATTCTTATTTTTTATTAATCATTTTATTTGGGGGCTCTTACAAATCTTGTGACAATCCATCATTCAATTGTATCAAGCACACTTGTACATATGTTGCCATCAACATTTCCAAAACATTTTCTTTCTACTTAAACCCTTGGTATCAGCTCCTCTTTTTTCCCCTCCCTACCCGCTCCCACCCTCATGAATCCTTGATCAATTATATAATATTATTGTTATTTCATATCTTACACTGCCTGTTGTCTCCCTTCACCCACATTTCTAATATTCATCCTCCAGGGGGTGGGGGTGGGTTATATATCCAAACTTGTGATGGGTTCTCCCTTTCTCCCCCAACTCCCACCTCCTACCCTCATGGTATAGCTACTCCCACTCTGTTTCTGAGGGGTTTATGTGTCCTGAATTTCACATGTCAGAGCTCTTATCTGTACCAATGTGTGTACTCTGGTCTAGCCAAATTGTAAGATAGAACTGGGTCATGGTAGTGGGGGGAGGAAGCATTCAGGAACTAGAGGAATGATGTGTAATTCGTCAGTGCTATACTGCACTCTGGTTGAATCGTCGTTTCCTTGTAACCCTTCTTTGTGGGGATGTCCAATTGTCTACAGATGGACTTTGGGACTCCACTCCAACCCACCTCTTTCGCATTGATATAATTGTTTGTTTGGGATCTTTAGATACTTGATACAAGATCCTGTCAACACCTCATGATCATACAGGCTGGCTTATTTGCTTCCCTGCTTGATGGCTGCTTGTTTAACTTCAAGCCTTTAAGACCCCAGATGCTATGTCTTTTGATAGCCAAGCATCCTCCACTCTCTTCACCACGTTTGCTTATGCACCCATTTTGTCTTCAGCGATCATGTCAGGAAGGTAAGTATCAAAGAGTACCAGGTTATTAGAACAAAGTGTTCTTGTATTTAGGGAGACCTTGAGTAGAGGCCCAAAGTCCATCTGCTATCTTAATACTTAACATATAAATATATGCACATTGGCCTTTATCCCTTTCATTATAAATTAATATATTTACATGTATATATGCCTATCACTATACCTCTACAGATAGCTTTTGCCTCCTAGTTTTTCCCTCTATTTCCTTTCGCCTTTCTCCTGTCCCACTAGCATGCTCACCCTCCACTCGGCTCTCAGTAACTCCTCTTGGATACACTGCACCTGATCAACCCCAACCAGACCTCCTTTCCCTCATTTTTTTATCTGTTGTTGTTCCCTCATCCTTGTCTTTCCATTTTATTTTGTTGTTCTTGAGAACATAAAAAGATAAACATATACCAATTCAACAGAGTATACATGCACATGGGAGAAAGGTGAGGCTTTCTACTCCCTCACAGTCTTGGAAACCCACAGGAGCAGTTCTACCCTATCCTGCAGGGTCACTGTGAGTTAGCATCCACTCAAGGGCAGTGAGCTTGGTTTTGGTTTCTACATGCAAAATTTAATGAGGATACATTCTTTGAGTTTTACCACCATTCTTCCCCTCCTTTCTGAGCGGTTCCTCCATGTGTTAGTCTGGGTACTTTAAAGAAACAAATCCACAGAAACTCATGTATAAGAAAGAGTTTTATATAAAGGTTAAGTGCGCATCAAGAAAATACCCCAACCCAGTGCTGCTCAAGCCCACAAGTCCAACATTAACCCATTAACCCATATGTCCAACACCAGTCCACAAAGTCCTCCTCCATCTCACAAAACAGACGCAAATGATGCTGACTGCAGGATCACTGAGTCAGTGATGTGTAAATAGCTCAGCGCTGGCAGGGGTCTCCACTCGGGTGCTGCAACACCCAGGGCTGCATCGGGGTAGGTCCGTGTGACTTCTCCTCAGGGATGTCTTGCAGGAAGTGAGCCTTGCCAGCAGAAGCTGGGAACTGGCTAAGGCAGCTTCACCCTGGCCCGACCATCACAAAGCAAGAGACCGGAGAACTCAAAAGGCGAAGCTCACTGAGCCATTTATCCCTCCACCCTTCAATTAACCCCACATGTGTTTATCGGCCAGGTTGGCACAATAAACTAACTACCTCACTCCATTATTATGGTAAATTCATTGCCCACTAAGGTTTCTGTCTTATCTTTCATGTTGCTGTTGTCAATTTGATTTCATATAAAAAGTTCTTAAAAGAGGGGAAGGATCAGAACAGACCCTTTTTACTACTTGTTACGAAAAAGACTTCACTGGTTAGTTTCCATTTTAAGTTTAAAGGTCATCTTAAGATAAGCGTTTCAGGGGGTTATCCACCCTCCATGGCTCCAAGGCTAAAGTCTATGAGATTTTGAACTTCTGCATTTTCCACCTTTTGATCCAGACTTTTCTCTGGGATCTTTGATCCAAATGTTCGGTAATGGTAGCCAGGCCCTCTCCAGTTCCTCTGTCCTCATGGCTAAGGAGTCTATTGTTCACAGGAGGCAATTAACCACACATTCAATATCGTACTTCCTCCTACTCCTGACTCTCCTTCTTCTTCTATGGCTCCAGTGAATCAAGACTAACGGTTGTGCTTTCGCCAAAGTGTTTTAATCTTCTTGATTTCTCCAAAATACTTTCCCCCGCCCAATAGCTCTTTCGTCAGAAACCAGACTTTCTCCCACTCATATATTTCGATAAAAAGGTGTTTTTCAAATGTCTGGCAAGTCATCTCCAGTGATCAGGATCTAGACTCAATCACTCTTCGTGTCCTTAATTAAATCTGCTCATTGGAGACTCTGTCATGAGATTATTCCAAAGACTGAGAGGAAAACATCAGCAAGCTTCATTTCTTGCTGTACCATTGCCAGTTTTCCACATTCTGACCTTCGCTTGACATCAGTGCACCAGAACCTGCCTTCAAAGCAGAGTATATGTTTTTATAGTCTAGATGCACAGAATGACGACAAAGGATTATCTTCGGTCATTAAAGATGCTGGAACATTCTTGGTGACAGATGGAAAAAATAGCCCCATGGTTCATTGGGATCCCTGTTTGGAACTGACTTGAGCTGTCTGCTGTTGTCACAAGGCGTGGGCCCCAACCGTCAGGATGTCAGTATCCATGCTCTTTAGGACCAATATTTAAAGGCAGATTAGATTCATGACTCACATATTCTGTCGCCATAATTTGCAGTATAGTTGAAAGCCATGGGTGGTCAGCCAAAAATGCAAATATATTCACAAACAAAAGTGCTTGTCTTCTCTTCCCTGGGCAAGGCAAGCTGTGTTTACTTTTCAAGGGCAATCTCTTGACCTATGGCCTTCAAAATACATGCTCCATTTTATTCTTCCATGACCGGATTTTTGTTTTATCTGAGGGGGGAGAAACGTGTTGTTAATCCACACATCCTTTTCTTCTGGAATACGAATAAGCAACTGCTCGGCTATAGGAAAAACTGCCATCACCACAAGATGTTGCTGTCAGAAGACATTGACTTTGACAAGACAGCTTTGGGTGACCCTTAACCATAGGCTTGCACGATGCTACATTTAAAGCAAAGATGCAGAACTGCACATGCAATAAAATGTCCTAAGTCCATTTTTGGCTGCTGACAACTCTGCTGTCTCTCCCTTTCCCAGCCCTTGTGTGCCCCACACCTGGCGTGTGGAGCAGAAAGCCAGGGCTCTGTCATTTGGCACTGGTGGGGCATTCAAGTCCCACCCAGCTTGTGGCGAGGAGCCCTCATGCCAGTCCCATCCCCAACCACAATTAAAATCCCAAGTCAGTCTCTTACTGCTCCCACAAGTCACTTTCAGACCTACCTCCCCCAGAAAGCCTCCCGATGTTAGCCAGACCCTTTCAGACCCTCTTGGTGGGTGTGACGGCATTAGTCAAACTAAACCAACTGCTGGGATGGTGGGGGGAGACCCTGTGACATTACAATACTATTTTATTATCTATCCAAACCTAAGCCAAATGCACTGACATCGAGGTGATGCTGACTCCTGACGGCCCCATAGGACAGGGTACCACTACCGCTGTGAGTTTCCAAGGCTGTAACTGCTTGCATGTATGTAGATCCAACTCATGGGGCCCCATATGTTTCAGAGGAGAACTATTCTGCCGTGGATTCTCCACTGTGATCTTGACAGAAGCCGTTTACCAGGCCTTTCTTCCACAGAGCCACTGGATGGCTTCAAACTGCCAGCCTTCGGGTTCATAGCCGAGCACAACCACCTGTGGCTCTGACCATGTGTTTGGATCAACACACACACACACACACACACACACACACACACGATGCACATTCAGTCTTGTTCTATGTGTGAGCAGGAAAAAAGAACCTCTTGTGATAGATTCTGTGGCAACGTGGCGGAACCAGGATTTTCAATGGTTTGGCAGTTAAGGTCTCTCCCATATTGTGATCTAGCATCATGTAATCGACTCCATGATGGGAACTGCTGTGAGCCACATAGTTACTAGGGTCATTGCCCTGATTATATCTCCTCGGGGTGATTTACGTGATATTTAAGCAGACACTGTGATGAGCTTCACTTCTTGCTGATCCAGATCCGGCATCTGGCTCATGGAACTGCCGACTCAGGAAGTTACCACTGGCCTTCCATACTGCCTGCCAACCTTGGATTCTTCCAATTCCACTGCCTGACTTGATAACCTTGGATTCATTTGCCTCTGCCTCCACCAACCTGTGGGCTTTCCACTTCCTGGATCATCTTCCTGCTCTGTGATTTGGTGGCCCCATCAGCTATACAAGTTGGGAAATATCTCCAGCTTAACATCTGACTCATAGACTTAAACCAAGCTGAATATTTATATATACAATATATATGTGCCTGTGTGTATACATATACACATACATGTTGTTAGGTACTGTCGAGTTGGTCCTGCTTCATAGCAACCCTGTGTACAACAAAATGAAACACTGCTTGGACCTGTGCCATCCTCAGATTATGTTTGAACCCATTGTTGCAACCACTATGTCAATCCATCTTATCAGGGATCTTTGTCTTTTTCGCTGTCCTTCAACTTTACCAAGCATGATGTCCTTCTCCAGCACATGAGACATCTCAGCATCCTTGCTTCTAAGGAGCATCCTGGCTGTACTTCTTCCAAGATAGATCTGTTTGTCCTGTTGGCAGTCCATGTACTCACAATAGTCTTTGCCAGCACCATGATTCAAAGGCATCCGTTCTTCTTCTGTCTTCCTTATTCAATCTCCAACTTTCATATGCATATGAGACCATTGAAAGTAACATGGCGTACCTTAGTCCTCAAAGCAACCTCCTTGCTTTCAACACCTTACAGAGGTCTTATGCAGCTGATGTACCCAATACAATGTGTCATTTGGTCTCTTGACTGCTGCTTCCATGTGAATCCAAGCAAAATGAAATTCTTTACAGCATCGATCTTTTCTCAGTTTACAATGATGTTACCTAGCGATCCAGTCGTGAGGATTTTGTTTATAACTTTACATGAAGTTGCAATCCGTACTAACACTGCAGTCCATGATCTTCACCAGCAAGTGCGTCAAGTCTTCCTCACACTCAGCACGCAAGGTTATGTCATCTGCATCTCTGATTGTTGATTAACCTGACTTCATATTCTTCTCCATATAACCCAGCTCTCTGATTATTTGCCTAGCATACAGATTGACTAAATAGGGTAAGAGAATATAACTGTGACACACACCTTTCCTGGTTTTAAACCTTGCAGTATTCGATCTGTTAGCACGCTTGCCTCTTGATCCATGGACAGCTTCCACATGAGCACAGGGAAGTGTTCTGGAAGTCCCAGTCTTCTCGAGGCTATCCATAGTTGGCTATGATGCACACAGTCACATGCCTTGGTACAGTCAATAAAACACATGTAAATATTTTTATTGTGTTTTCTGCTTTCAGCCAGGACATCAGCCAGGACATCCCTGTCCCACGTCCTCTTCTGAATCCTGCCGGAACCTGTGGAAGCTCCCTGTCAATGTACTACTGAAACCATTGTTGAATCATCTTTAGCAAAATTTTACTTGCATGTGATATCAGTGATACCATTCTATAAGTGATGCATTCTGTTGAGCCACCTTTCTTTGGGATGGGTACAAATGTGGATCACTTTCAGTAAGTTGTCTTCCAAATTTTCTGGCATAGACAAGCTTCCAGGGCTTCATCAACTTGTTGAAACATCTCACTTGCTCTTCCATCAGTTCCTGGAGCCCTGTTTTTGGCTAATGCCTGCAGTGCAGCCTGGGCTGCTTCTTTCAGTATCATTTGTTCTTGATCATATGCTACCTCTTGAAATGGTTGCATGTCGACGAGTTCTTTTTGGCACAGTGACTGTATGTTTTTTCTTCCTTTTGATGCTTCCTGTATCATTCAGTATTTTGCTCATAAAATTTTTCAGTATTACAACTTGAAGCTTTTCTTGAGTTCTTTCAGTTGAAGATATGTTTGAGCATGTTCTTCCTTTTTGGTTTTCTAAATTTTTGCACATTTCATTAGAATACTTTACTTTGTCTTCATCAGTTGACCTTTGAAAATTTCAGTTCAGCTCTTTAACTTCATCTTTTATTCCGTTTGCCTCAGCTGCTCTCATAAAGAGTTACAGTCTCAGACATTCATAGGGACAGGTCTACTCTACCCCGTAGGGTCACTTTGAGTCAGAATTGACCCAATGGCAGTAAATGAGTTTTGACTCTACTATTAAGCACAACTTTCAGCCTCTTCTGACATCCCCTTGGATCTCTCCTTTCTTGCCTGTCTTTTAAAAGACCTTTTGCTTTCTTTATCTTCTTTTTTTTATTAGATCAATTTATTCAGGGCTTTTTGCTTTCTTCATGTATGATATTCTTGATGTCATCCAACAGCTCATCGGGTCTTTTGTCATTAGTGCTCAATGCAGCAAATCTATTCTTGAGATGTCCTTGAAATTTAGGTAGGATATACTCAAGTGGTATTTTGGCTCTCACAGACCTGTTTTCATTGTCTTCAGCTTCAACATGAACTTACATATGAGCAATTGATGGTCTGTTCCACAGTTCCCCCTGGCCTGGTTTTCTATGCACCATGGCTTTGCTTCTTTAGCGAACCCAGCCTAACACAGCACTGTTGTGGTTAGGTGTTGTCAGTTGGTTTGGTTCGTAGCAGCTCTGTGTACAACGGAAGGAAGCACCCTCCAAACTCAAAATTCATTGCCATTGAATCGATTCTGATTGACAGCGACCCTATTGAACAAGGTAGAACTGCCCCCTCTAGTTTTCCAAAGGTATCAATCTTTACAGGAACAGAAAGCCACAGCTGTCTCCCAAGGAGCTGCTGGGGGCTTTGACCTGCTGACCTTGCGATTAGCAGCCCCAGGAGTAATCCAGTAGCCACACTTCCCAGCCCTGTGTAATCCTGACAATCATGGCAGCCACCGTGAGTCCATCTCACTGAGGGTCTTCTTTTATTTCTGGACCCAAAGGCATGGATTCTTCTTGGTTGTTTTTATTTATTGGTCCGTTTTGGCATGAGTGCTTAATCAAAAACAATGTTTATCACTGCATAATGGAATGTGAGTATTTTCTCTCCTTTTATGCTTCCCTATATTTTCTAAAATGGCTATAATAAAAATATACTGCTTTTAAATAAGCAGAAAGCAATGTAGTATGTAAAAGAGCAAAATAAGTTCCACCTTAAGAGAAAACACACTCACATTATTTATTTTGATTCATTTTCTTAAAATTACCTAATCTTGAATGATACATGAGGGGATTTCAAAAGTATGTAGGGGGGGGGGGAATACCATTATATTTTCATTTTTTCCATGGAATTTTAAGTCCTTTGTGTGTACACACACACACACACAACACACACCTCAAGCCTCACGTGATCTGTTCATCCTCTTAAAAAAGAAAGACAACCAAAAAAGGATGTGCAAGGATATGAAACCTTCACTTTCTAGAAAATTTTTAACTTAATCTTTGAAATAATTTGGATGCAAGTCAACATGGAGGAACATATTTCTGCTAAAAAAATAAATAAATAAAATTCTTATCCCCCCAGGACTCAAAGGCTGAAGTGAACTCATTTAAACCTCGAGCCACTTAAAAAATGTTAATTAAAAGCGTATTAACACAGGCATCCTGTATGTGGCCCATCCCTGTCCCACAGGTTTTCACCCCAGGGACAAGAGGTCCTGCTCTGTAAGTTTCCTAATAGATAATTTGGGGGAGAGCCCAAGAAACCAAATCTCTGGCCACGGAGTCAGTCCCATCTCATGGTGACCCCGGGTTCAGAGAACTGTTCCTTAGGGTTTTCTTGGCTGTGATCTCCACACCGATCGCCAGTCCTTTGAGCTGCTTGCCACTGGGTAGGTTCAAGTCGATAACCTTTTGGGGAAGTAGTTGAGCTGCACTCAAGTCGTTCTATGCCAGGCGCTGGTGACATGCGACGCCCCGGCATTATTGAGGGACCTGGTATTTAAGGCCACATACTTAGCATGTTGGGAGCACCTAGTCTAAGGTGACCAGACGTCCCACTCTTGGCGGGGCAGTCCCGATTTTTAACAATTTGTCCTGCATCCCACGGCGTTTTTTAAAAGTCCCGATTTTGGGAAAGAATGTATGACAAGCTAGGGTATACGGTTTTCGGCTGCCATGTGGCTATTTCTCCAGGATATGAGTTTTATCAATGGTGTCCCGCTGGTGTCTCGCTTTACCAATGTTAAAATCTGGTCACCTTAACATAGTCACAACCAGGTACTGTGGCTGGAAAGGCCCATCATGGGACTCAATCCCCTTTCCGTCTGGTTTGTTCTGATCAGCATGAGGATGCCGGGCTGTGATCCTTATACTGGATTTTCTCCAGAAGCACCTGAAGGGGCATTAACACAGAGATTGCTGGATCCGCTCACCCCCATCCTGATTCAGCAATGCCGGGTGGCTGTTAGTTGCCCTCAAGTCCACGTGGACACCAGGTGACCCTTTGTGTGCAAAGAACTGCCCTAGAGTGTTTTCAAGGTGGTGGCCTTGCGGAAACAGACCGTCAGGCCTGCCTACTGAGCTACCTCTGGGCGAGCCTGAGCCATCATCAACCTTTAGCTGGAAGCCAAGCATCCGACCACTGGAACCATCGAAGGACGCCTAGATCTGGGGCTGGGATGTGTCCAAAGCCCATGTCACCGGGCTTTTCTTTCTTGGAGAAAAGCTAGCAGGTTTCTGCTGGGCTGTTGGCCACGGCAACAGAGGGATCCACCCACGCAAGACAGGAAGACCAGACAGGAAGGGGCGCTATGATGTAATAAGCAAAGCAAGCGTCAGCCGCGAAGCAAATCCTCAGATGATTGGAGGAAGACGCCCCATTAGGGGTATGACTGTAGATGTTTTAGGAGTAGGGTGGCAGGACCCCATTGGCTTGCTTCAGTCCTGACCCTGCTTTCCCATTGGCCCTTACTTAGTCTTGCCTCCTGATTGGCCTTTATTCCAGGACAATGTCTGCACCTCATTATGGGAAGTGCTGTGGCGACGAATGACGTGGACCTCCAGTGGGATGAATCATGGGAGGCAGTTTGGGATGGGTCATCTGGGCCTCGCTCTGACTCTGAAAGCCCACCGCCACTGGGTCCATCCAAGTCCTCGCCACCCTGAAAGTAGGACATCCCTCGAAAGTAAGACCTGCTTACAGTTTTGCCTCTCACTGAAATATAAGGCACCCCCCAAAATAAGACCTCCCTGAAAATAAGCCCCCCAGGCTATGGTAACTCTGGACTTGGACCATAGCGGCAGCGGGTGCACATAACAGCTGGAGCAGACAGGAAGTGTGAGGTTTCTTTTAATAAAACAATAAACAATAAATGTGTACCGTATTCTTCTTCATGGAAAAATAAGACATCCCCTGAAAATAAGATCTAGCGTGTCGTTGGGAGCAATAATTAATATAAGACACTGTCTTATTTTCAGGGAAACAGTGCAGAACAGAGCAGAATCACTCCCTTTTCTTCTGTGGAAAGGTTGATGGTCTCAAACCACTGACCTCTCAGTGAGCTGCACAATGCTTAACTCACTGTGCCACAAGGGCTCCCTCTGTCTGGGGTGGTGCCTGAAAACGTGCGTTTCTAACTCGTTCCCTGAGGATGCTTCTGCTGCGGTTGCAGGACTGCGCATGAAGGGCACGAGGCCCTTAGCTCCAGGCCTTTCCAACACAGCCCGGAACGGTTCAGTAACCCGCTGCTTAAAGCTACCTCAGGGACTGAGACCAGAGCTCCGAGGCCACGGGAAACCTCCAGCCCCGTGGACAGCCACTTCTCCCCTTGGCAAGGGCATTTTCTCCAGGGTTACTTTTCCCACCCTTCAGAGGCAATTAGCTAATTAGCTAATGAGCTCCATCCCTTGTGAGGCTCCACTAGGGCTAGGCCAATGGCTCACTTAAGGGACCAGGAAGTTTCTTCTCTGGTTTCAACCCTCCAGAGCCTCTATGTAAATAGTGCCCAGGGGACATGGTGTTCAGCTGGGGGAAGGATAAGAGGGCACCGGAAGTGTACCTTGCCTGGTCTGTGCAGCCCACAGGCCTGTCCTGAGAGGCAGACCTGATTGCGTTGTGTGGAAACTTGGTCACTTGCTTGCTGGGACACACAGGTCGGGGGTGGGGTGGGGGAGGGGTGTTGTTAAACCACCTCATCTGCTGCATGTTCCCTTGCCTGAGGAATCCCTGTGGATTCATTACCCCACCCCCACCCCCCACCCCACCCCCGTCTAGGCTCTCGGGACAGAAGAGAGTGATGCACTGGCCTCTCCCCATCATTAGGAACTCAAGACAATCTGGAAGATTCTGGGAGGGGAAAAAAGCCTTTTGTGATCCAAGCTGCTCCTCCCCTCCTCCCCCCCCTCAGGATAAGTAGGTTATGTTCTGGTGACTAGTTTTATCTGGCACACAGTAAAATGCCTTGTTGAGCAAAATCTAGGAGGACAAATGCCAAAGAAAAGCCAAGGATGATAATCCAGATCCACACAAACCAAACTCACGACCACGGGGTGCTGCTGACCCATAGCAACCGGACAGGACCAAGCAGAACTGCCCCTGGGGGTTTCTGAGACCACTTCTCTTCATGGGAGCAGGAAGCCTCATCTTTCTCCTGTGGAACAGCTGGTGGTTTTGAACTGCTGATGTTGTGGCTAGCATCCTACACGGAACCCACTATCCCACCAGGAAGGACTCCTTGATTCCCAGATGAATTAAAACAATAACAATTTTTTAAAAGCTTTCTTGGCACATAGCCCACATACAAAATTCGATAGTTCTGTCATATCAAGAAGAGTTGTGCCATCAACTTTAGAACATTTTCTTTCTTGTCCTCTTGCTCCCCATTTCTCCCCAAATTCCCATGCTATATGCCCAAGAAACCAATAATCCAGTTACTTTCGCTACAGATTCACCTAGATTTCATACACCAAAAATATACACGCACAAATTTCATATACAGAGAAAACATACATGAAACAATAACAAAGTAAAACAGAAAAACCTCAGTCAAAAAGAAAGTACAAAATATTTTTTAAAAACTAGAACACATTAAAAATGGGTTAAAGGGGAGATCAAATGATAAGGTGTTAAATGCTCACTTAACTACATCTGTAAAAAATTACTTTCCCATGCACCCTGCATGACAGCACGCTAGTCACATAGTGACGGGGTGATGGTCAGAGGGGATTCACTGGAGCCCATCCCCTTCACTTTAAAAATTGAAATAACTAACTTTAAGATGGGTCCAAAGGGAAAGCAACTGAAAAGATATTATATTTTAACCTAATTATATCTACCATCATTGACGGCACAATGCTCTTGTCTGGTAACAAGGCTAGTCACGTCCCTGGAGTATGCTCCGAGGGAATTCAAGGGAGGTTTCATTTGGGGCTTCCAGGGTCATCCCACAGCCTTCTGCAAACCAGGTGTTCACAGTCCCTGCCTCAGTAGAGACCGACAGGGACAGAGTCCTCCTAGTTGGCTGCCCTCAGATTGGCTCTGCCCAGGTCTCAGTCCTATGCCTTCCTTCTCCATTGGTTCCGAAAGGACAATCTAGAGAAGACTGAAGAGGCGCTGGCTGCTCCCCTGAAGAAGGGCTGCTATGTGTCAGGGTTGACCTGATGGCAGTGGGCTTGGGCTTTGGCTCTGTGGCATTCTGGGGACGAGCCCCCCCAGGGCGGACACTCAGCTCTGCCCGAAGCAAGCTCATCCTGTCCCCAGGCTTTGCTTCCCCGTCCACTGAGGTCCCAGGCAAGAGGCATTGGGTCTAAACGCTGGGCCACAGCTCAATCCAAGGCGGGCCTGCCTCACACTGGGCAAGTCCCACACTGTCCCAGGGCTGCTGACAGTTGCTTGGGTCTTGCCAAAAGGGAAAAATATGCAAATTATAAGCTGGAGTGAGAACGGTGCCTGTTAAATCCTGCCAGGCTTCAGTCATCAGATCGAGTCTCCCAGGTCGTGAATGGAGCCAAGACGAACACAAATCAAGTCCCGTCATGCCGTCTCTCTCAGGCATTCAGCCCCGTGGCCCTGCTTGTGCCCCGCTGACGTTTCTCAGCCTTATGGTCTGAGCCTTGGAGGGTTGCGACTTAATTCAAATCTCCAATAAACTCCCGGGAGACCGAGCAAGCGCCCCGCTGGCACCTCGACCTAGGAACTCGGGACACAGAGAGAGAGAAAGGGCAGATGAAGGGAATTCAGGGTGTGCAGAGGTGGCGGCCCAGGTGGTGAGGAGGAAATGTGTGCTGACAGTTTGGGCTTCCAAGCCGATGAAGGTGGTCTGGCGGACCGTTTCCTTCCTAGCCCAGAGATGCTGAATCCGAATCAACACTGTCACAAGCCCTCAGGTGATTGATTCTTGTGTATACGACAACTGAAGATCACTGCTCTGCTCGTGGGTCTCAGCACTGATCGTCACGCAGCGGTGTGATGGCAGGGCCTGGCCACTGGGGGCGTGGGGGTGGGGTGAAAGATGGGGGAGTCCATCCAGGTTTCCAGCCTTGAAAACTCTGTGGGGGCAGCTGGTAACAAGGAAGTGGACTCAAGGCAGTGCAGCGGGAACTTGTTAAGACATGCAAATTCTCTGCATGGGTTTGAACTGGACGGAAGTGGTTGGAAGACCTGTGTACAAGAGCTCTGGCCCTCGGGCAGCAATGTCCACAGCCGGATCCTGCTTGATTCATTCAGGCCAGAGCCACGGGCTCCTGCCTGGCCCCGTGAGGCTGCCCAGCCAAACGCCTGGGAGGAAGTAACCCTTCAAGAGCCTGCAGCAGCCCCCTGCTCCCCCTCCTCCCCTTCCCCAAGGGGTCTTCATTTTGCCTCCGTGGTCGAGAAGCAGGCCAGGACTATGTGTTAGAGAAGTCAGCCTGGATTCTGCACGGTTAGGACTGCAACAGTTTTTTATTGTCAATCAGGTGGGTGTGACATTGCAGATCGTGCACGCCCCCCCCCTCGTTTACCCTTCACCCTCTCTGATTTCGCTTCTGGACCACTATCTTCCTCTTCACCCGTAGTAACATCCGGGTCAAAGGAGGACTTCATTTCAGAAGCTCCTCAGACCTGTAGCATCAGGGTCACCTGGAAACCTGCTAGACATGCAGCCTCTCGGGCCTCCCCTGGACCTCCCGAATCAGTATCTGCAATGAACAGGCTCCCCGATGGTCCAAGGATTGAGGACCATCCATGACGAAGCTTGTAAACAGCTTGGCAATCCCCCGGGGAGTTTTCAAAGCTGCTGGTACCTGGGCTCCATCCTTCGAGGTTCTGGGATGCGGCCTGGCTATGAGGATCTTCAAACGATTTCAAGGTGAATCTAATAGGAAGTAATGACGGAGAACCACTGCTTCAGGTAGCTTTCGATTTTTCTCCTGGACCAAACCCAAGCAAGCCCAACACCTTGCCATCACAGTGGTTGTGATCTGAGTGCCTAGAAGACCGAGCAGAACTGCCCCTAACATTTCCAAGACTGCCCATCTTTAGGGAAGCGCCGGCTACGGCTTTCTCCCGTGGCGCAGCTGGTGGCTTTAACCACCAACCCTGCGGGAAGCAGCCCAATGCCTCATCCACAGCGCCCACCGCCAGTGCTCCTTGGAAAGCAGGTTCCAGGTATTGGGAATCAGAGTCGGGCAAACTTTCCTTCTAGTTTTTCTGAGCGATGGAACCTTGAACAGATGATTTAACCTTTCTAATGGCTAATTTCCTTCCAGAAAAATGAGGGTAAGGAAGGTCGATTTTATAGTTCTGTGACGATGTAAGTTGTCAACCATGTCAGGGTTTCCTGTAGAAGAACACCAGAGCAGAGACTGAAAACTCTAATTAAAGAAAAACTTTCTTGAAGTTAAAACATTTTTTTAAAAAGATGACACCACAAAGTTTAGGCTACTAACCAAAAACAAGGAAACGCAAGCTATAGTCTAGTTAATTACTTGATTTTAAAGGGGGAAAAGTCCATTAGAAATCTAGATAAAGCTCTTTCCCATCTTGCAAATGGCGGGTGAAGAAGCCGAGACACCAAAGAGAAGACGCCTGAAGTCAAGAAAGCGGATGCCGGTGACCCCGTTAAGGCCAAGGCCAAACGCCCCAGAAGGGAAGCCCCCCTGCAGCTGAAACCCCGTCCTAGTCCTAGGAACCGGGGCGGTATGCCCGCAAGGCCATGCACAAGAGGGAGTACTCAGTGGCCAAGTGCAGGGTTGAGAAGAAGACGAGAAGGTCCTGGCTACTGTCACAAAGCCAGTTGGTGGTGACAAGAACGGCGAGACCCAAGGGGTGAAGCTGCGAAAATGCCTGGGTATCACCCTACGGAAGACTTGCCTCGGAAGCCACTGAGCCTCTGCAAAAAGCCCTTCGGCCCGCAGCGTGTCAGGAGACCGCGTGCCAGCATCACCCTGGGACCACGCTGATCATCCTCATGGGTGCCACCGAGGCGAGAGAGTGGTCTTCCTGAAGCAGCTGGGCAGTGCCATGCTGCCTGTGACTCGACCTCTCTCCCGCAATTGAGTTCCTCTGCGCAGAACACACCAGAAATTCGTCATCGCCACCTCCCCGCAAAGTGCTATCAGTGGTGTGAAAATCCCCAAGTATCTCACGGATGCCCAGACACCAAGAAGGCGAGATCTTTGACACAGAGAAAGAGAAATACGAGATCACAGATGGGCGCCAGGTTGATCAGAAAGCCGCGGACTCCCAAATTTTGGCAACAATCAAAGCTGTTCCCCAGCTTCAAGGCTACTTGCATGGTACCTTCGTGCTCACAAATGGGATTTATCCTCACAAACTGGTGTTCTAGATTCTTGCAAAGAATTTAATTAAATAACTCAAAGTTTGAAGAAAAAAATCTAGATACAAGAGGCTTCAAAGGAAAAACAATTCTATTATCACTCAATTGTAAACATGAAGGAAATAAAGAAACATTTAAAATATTAAAAGAAAGATAAAATCAAGGATTTTATATCAGCAACACTTACTCTCCAGGAAACAGGATACATACACACGATTACCAACATTCAGAACTTAAAGAATATTACCGTAGTCCCTCCAGGAGCCCTTCTTAGGAATCTTGCAGAAAACAAGTTTCAGAAGCAAATTGATTGGGAGATCACGTAAATACCCCGAGCTGGGCATTCAGTATCGTGCAGAACGAGGACCAGAAGTCGCTGTTCGACATGAACAGGAAAAGCTTGTTGGCTGCTAGCCAAAAGGGGGGCAGTTTGAACCTACCCAGAGTCCCCTCAGAAAGCAGGTCTGGCAATTTGCTTCCAAAGACCCCCAAACCCTGCGGGACAGTCCCACGCTGCACGCAGGGGGCAGATGTGAGTTGGAAGCCACTCAACTGCAACAACAATGGCAAAACGAAGACTGAACATGAGTCCCGCAGGAAAGGGCATCATTTACACACTGACTGCGACCTCCAAGGAGGCGCCCCAGGGGTGCAGTGGGTGCATGCTTAGCTGCTCATTGAAAGGTTGGAGGTGTGAACCCACCCGTGGTTCAACGGGAGAACGAGGTGGCAGTCGACTCCCGTAAAGATGACAACCTTGGAAACGCCATGAGACCGTCCTAGTCTGTCTTCCAGCGAGGGAACGATTGTGAGGATGGCGAACGGCCGTCGTACGACAGTGTGCCCTTCTGCTGTGCATCGTGTCGAGGGGTGAATGTGGTGGACTGGCTCAATGGCAGCTAACTGCAACAACCCGAGCCAGGTGGAGAAGAGCCGCCCCATGAGGGTGCCAAGCCTGTCATATTTATGGAAACAAACCGCCACGGGTGGGTTCGAACTGCCAACCTTTCAGTTGGCAGCTGAGCTGTGGCCCCCTGCCCCCCCAGGACTCCCCACTGTACCCATGGTGCGATGATGGGCAAGGGTGGGAGAAAGGGGGCACGTTTGGACCCTCTTTGGGGTTGGAGAGTTTCGTGGCTGCAGTTTTGCATGGGGATTGTTAGATACAGCAAGGGGAGGACTGTGCAGATTTTACCACCTCTGTGTGCTTGAGAACCACGACCAGTGTAAAGGGAGTCTCCTACAACACCGAAGAGCGTCAGGACACCACAGTCAGTGTTTGAGTAGGCGAGCAGATACATTTGACCACCAAACACAGAAACTACTAACAATGGCCAGCCTGCTACCACTAGGTGTGTAGAGTAGGCTCCATTCCTAGCGAGCCTATGTAAAACAAAACAAAACGCTGTCCAGCCCCGCCGTCTACAACCATTGTTATGTCTGGGCCAATTGTGGCAGCCTTGGTGTCCGTCTGTCTCGTCAAGGACTTCCTCTTTTTCTGCTGCCCCTCCACTTTACCAAGCATGATGTCCTTCTCCGGGGACTGGTCTCTCCTCACAATTTGTCCAAAGTACGCGCAATGCAGTCTCACCATCCTTGTCGCTAAGGAGCATTCGGGCTGCACTTCTCCCAAGACAGGACCGAACTGCCGCTGCTGTGATGCACATCCCCAGCGGAACCCTGTGGGTATGCAGCCGCGGCTGTGGGTTCTTTCACTAGGAGGTACTTCTATGTGTTGTCTCAGCTATTGTTATCCACAGTGGGTGCTTAATGTCGAGGCCTTTGCAAAATGGTCATATTTTAACCTCTCATTTTGTATTTGTTTGACTGGTGACCATGTCGTTGTTTTGTGGGGTCCTGGTTTACAACTGCCAGCACCAGCGCCATGACAGGTTGTATAAAACCCAGAGTCTGGGGCAGGCCTAAGTTTCGGTTTCAGGTTCTTGGTCACTGATGCCACTCTGTCGGATGAGACATTGACTGTTTCAAACTGACCAATGGGACGCATTGCCTGATTGCGAACTAACCAGTGGAATTCAAGTAACAACCCACCACCGATTGACCAATCGGGGAGGCACG
>NW_022111369.1:94079525-94080760 GCF_000313985.2 Echinops telfairi
GGGCACCATCAGCTTTCTTCACCACATTTGCTTATGCACTCGCTTTGTCTTCAGCATTCGTTGGGTCTATTCCAGTCTTGGGTAATATATTGTGTACACGTTGGGTTCGAATATAAATAGCATTTTAAAGGTAACCACAATGGTATTTTAGGACTAGCTGAATCATCTTCATAGTGCAGCACTAGATCAAAGATGATGACAACTCAGGACAAAGCAGCTGACTGTACTTAAGATTGTCTACCATCAGTCTGTCACCTCGGTCGCTTTGTCACACTGTGCTGGCATGTGTCTTGCTATGATGTGGGAAGCTATGCCGCCATGTGCCAACTATCAGCAGGGTCACAGCAGGGTCATCCTTGATGGACGAGAGCTGAACACAGTATGACCTTGAACATAACCCACCAGAGTTCACAGACCATTTCAAGAATAGGGTTGATGCATTGAGAAGGAATGGCCAAAGCCTGGAGGCACTGCGGGATGACATCCAACGTGAAAAAAGCAAAAGGTCATTAAAGCAATAGGAAAGATCAAAGGAGAAGTCAGAGGAGACTCTGAAATGTGCTAATGCCTATAGAATGGCTAAAATAAAGAGAAATATGACGTAAAAGCTCATTTCAAGGGGAAGATCAAGATGACAGTCTAGAGCATTATAATGAAATATGCAAAGACCTGGAATTAGAAAATCAAAAGAACACACTATTTCTCACGCTGAAAGAACTGGGGAGACTCAAGTCTTCTGCTGCAATCTTAAAGAACTTAGGTCAAATTATTGAATGATGTAGGGACCATCCACAGAAGATGAAAGGAATACAGATTCCCTGTACCACAAAAACACTGGTCAACATTCAGCCATGTCATAAGGTAATGTATGATCAAGAACCAAGAAATTGGTTACACTGAAGCCGTTCGTGAAAAATAAGGCTCCAGGAACTGACAGAGGCTCCAGGAACAAAATGCTTCGACCAACGGAGGCCCCTGGAGGTGGTCACTCGCCTGCACTAAGACATTTGAAGGGTGGACCAAAGAAAAGTGGGTGAAGGGAGATGTCGGACAGTGTAAGATATGACAAAATAATAGTAATCTATAAATTATCAAGGGTTCATGAGGGAGGAGGGAGCAGGGAGGGAAGGGGGAAATGAGCAACTGACACCAAGGGCTCAAGCAGAAAGCAAATGTTTTGAGAATGATGATGGCAACAAATGTACAAATGTGCTTGACACAATGGATGGATGTAT
>NW_022111369.1:94082510-94087268 GCF_000313985.2 Echinops telfairi
TGAGGGGCAGCTTTAGGCCAGGACTGGGATACCAGTTTGCCCCATCCACATGGAAGGAGACACTGGGAGTTGGCGATCTATTTTCCCCAACCCCTCTTCCTCCATCACTTGCCCGGTACCAAGCCCAGCGTCCAGCCGCAGACCAGATGTTAGTCTTCAGAGTGTGTTTGCATACTGCTTATCTATTATAACAGGCAATATACACTAAGAGGAGGAAGTCATCAGAAAGTGATCAAAGTGAAGGAGATTCTGCAAGGAACATAAGAATGAAAGGCAATGGACGTAAGTACCGTTACGTACACAATCCTGCAATCACAGCAATTATAATATACGAGCGGATGCACAGACAGGCAAGCTGAAGACGCACGGGAGGGTAAACGGGATGACACCCACATAAGTTTGCAAGACCTATGTATTTGTACGTGCTGCCAAGACATCTCCGGGTAGAGCAGAGCACACAGTTAACACAACTTCACAGCCATAACCACACACTTGGAGGGAATGAGTCTCAGGCCTGGGGCTCAAGATCAGAGTTTGGGAAGAAGCTGAGTCCACCCGCCATGTGCTGGCTCGAGACTGCCCAGACAAATTAGGAGAGCGAAGCAGGGAGTTGGGACATCACAGGCCGGTGGGCACAGAGTCAAGTGGATCCAGGGTCCGCAGGAGCATGGCAGTGCCCTGACAGCTGCCAGCCCAGGCATGAGATGCAGGGCCTCATCCAGCCGGACAGTGAAGGAGGAGCAGGGAGCGGGAGTTCTCCCCAGCATTTCATACATAAAGGCCACAGCCCCAAGCAGACGGCACTAGGCTGTGGGCTGATTAAGAGGTTGGACTCCACCCACAATCAGGTACATCACGTTGAAATAAAATCTAGCATCACACACTCTGTAGAACAGCCAACCACTTGAAACAGAAATGGCAGCGTTTACTCAGAGACAAGGTTCAGAAGGTGTGCGGGACAGGAAAGCGTGTGCTGTGCTAATTCGTGTTCTGTTTTACCTCTATGTTGTACCATCCATTGCGAGGGTTACACAGACCTGAGACAAAAAGTCCCGCTGAGAAGGCAGCTAACAAGTTGTAATGCCAGTGAGAAATGCCCCAGAAACAGCTGTGCATCGGGACATGTAACAAAGTCCTTTCAGCAAGCCAATGCCCACAGGAGCTGACCACTCAAGCTAGAAGCCTCAACCTGGAGGTATTCCGCTCAAGTTCAGCGGGTCAGCGAATCCAGCTCCCGGAATTAAGCGCTCAGAGTCACCCCGCTCCTGTTAGCCTCAGCCTGAAGCCACTCAGCTCCGCTTCAGCGCTCAGCAAGGCCATCTCCCCCATGGAAGCGGCCCAGTCTGCTCCCCAGGCGCCGGCACACGAGCACTCAGCTGTACCTGCTCTGAGGGTTGGGCCGTCCACACTCGGCTCCATGCTCCGGCTCCTGGTTCGGCGGCTGCTCCTCTCATGATGCAGCTGCCCTCTGACTCCAGGCAGTTCATTGCGCAGGGATCTCGGGGCCGGAGGTCATGCCTCACCCTGGCTCTTGCTGGTAATGGAGGTCATGCCTCACCCTGGCTCTTGCTGGTAATGAGATCCTTCCTCCTGCTTCGTAGACCGCTCACCTTATCACCTTAGCCAAGGCCGGAAGCCACCCCAGGGAATCCTGTTTGCGATCACTCCCAGGTGATCCCCCATCAGTATCTCCCCCACCTTCTTAGCAGACCCGTGCACGGAAAGTCGTGTGGTGGGAGAGTTTGAGAAGAGCCACGTTCAATCAGTCGGTGGAAGGAGTAAATATGGGGAGTAAAATGGGAAGAATGCTTTTACATCGTGGGACTTCGATCAGGGTCATGGTATGTAACAAAAGTGTGTGTGTGTGGGGGGGCGGCTGTTGAATAAAAAGTCAATGTGTTCTGTAGGCTTTTGCCCAACCCATTGTAAAATGTTAAAAACCAAAATGAACCACCAAATGCTGTGAGAGAAAAAGACAGGTAGACCCATCTATTCAAAGCAAAGGAATAAAGCGATGTGATATGTTAAATGCGGCCTTCGGGATATGTTAGACGGAATGCAGTGAGATCAATTTACCAGAGGGAAGGTGTTAGTTTTCTATTGCTGATGTAACAAAATACCGCATCTCCGGTGCATTCAAGCCATGGAAATTGATCATCTTACGATTCTGCACGTCAGAAACCGTAATGGGAAGGTGTCCCCAGACACCTGCATCCTTTCCAGAGGCTCTTAAAGAGAATCCCATCTTACCTTTCTGCAGCTGCTAGAGACTGCCTGCAGGAACCCAGGTGGCCCCATAGGGAAGTGCTGGCCTGCTAACCGAAGGTCCTGGGTTTGCACTGACCCAATGGCTCCCCGGAGAAAAGCCCAGGCGATCAGCTCCTGTGAGGATTGCAGCCTAAGAAGCCCCCAGGCAGCCCTACCTGGGCCACAGCCTTGCTACCAGCTGCAGTGGGCTGGACGGCACTGAACAAGACCTTGATGCCTTGCCTCCCGGTCCCCCGTCTCTCTTTCTCCCTTACAAAAACCCTCTAGCTGATACGACAGGCCAGGATCGCCAGCCCCCTCATGATCCCTAACTTCATCATGTCAGCAATGTGGCCTTTGCCAGCCACAGGTTGTTCGAATGAGGACGAGGGGGACTCTGGGGAGTCACCACTCTCCTGCTGCAGGAGGGCTGGCCCTGCTGCACTGAGAAAAGAAGGGCTGGGACTGGCGGGGTGGGGGCAGGGGGGAAGGAGATGACAGCAGGGGTCATTAGGTTAAAATGTGACACTTTGTCATGTGATCCCCTTTTTGATCCCATGGATTTGTTCCAATTTCTAGTATGTTCTGCTTTCTCTTCGACTGAGGTTTTGCTGTCTCATTCTGTCACTGTTGTTAGGATGTTTGTCTTGTGCTTTGCTTTTGTAGGGTTTTCTGTATATGAAATCCAGGATCGTTAACGCTATAGAGCAGCAAATGGGTTAATCATTTCCTAGAGGTTTGATTTGTGGGGGTGTGGGGGGGTGTGGGGTGTGGGGGGGTTGTTGATGGAAAATAGGGAGCTAACAGCAACAAGCACAAGGAAGAAGAAAAGTCCTAAAATTGACTGTGGTGCTGACTACACAACTCTTTGGAACATGACTGAGTTATTAAAATGTATGACATGTGGAGAATCTGATTGTTAAGAAGAAAAAGAGAGGTGCTAGGACTATCGCCATAAGACAGCGGTTCTCAACCTGTGGGTCACAACCCATTTGGGGGGTCGAATGACCTTTTCACAGAGGTCACCCGATTCATAACAGTAGCAAAATGACTGTTATGTTATGAAGTAGGAACGAAAATAATGTTATGGTTGGGGCTCACCACAACATGAGGAAGTGTATGAAAGGGTCGCGGTATCAGGAAGGTTGAGCACCACTGCCATAAGGGGGCCTGTTTCTTACATTTGTGACTGAAGTGCAAACCCGCAAATACACCGAATGCCTACTGCTCCTTGTCTAGCATAAGCATGCTTGTTGCAGGCAGTTAAGCACACCACATATTTTTGAGAAAAGTGTGAAGGATAAAAAATAGTTGAAGAAGTAATACCAAACCCATATTTAATTCTATGACACAGACATAGATCATATCTGAAAGCCAAAAGCTTCAGTTAAAAGGATGATTTCAAGAAGCCACTTAGATAATTCCCTCATGCGCTCACTGCATCCAGTGACCCTACAGGACAGGGAGAGCGTCCCGCTGGGTTCCTGAGATGGCCACTCCTCACAGGAGCAGAAAGCCCCACCTTTCTCTTGAGCTTTGGTGACTGACACCATGAAATTGACCAGGTGTATCTTCACTCTCTGTCATCCTTCTCATCTTATTTCTGAATCGATTTCTCTTTTCCTTCACCATCTTATTCCTTCATGGACCAAACTATCATAGTGAAACACATTTAAAATAGAAATTTATGTAAATTTGCTGCAATTGTTCAAGAAAGAGTTACATTTAACATGAAATCAGGTGAATGGAAGCACTTCCA
This sequence comes from Echinops telfairi, assembly GCF_000313985.2. Lineage (NCBI taxonomy): Eukaryota > Metazoa > Chordata > Mammalia > Afrosoricida > Tenrecidae > Echinops > Echinops telfairi. The sequence continues at coordinate 94,086,517 of NW_022111369.1, forward strand.
TTCCATATCCTATTGCACAGTCTAGACCATGAATAAGGGCAAAAGAGAAATCAAAGGCAAACCTAAGAAAGGAAACAGTAAAAGTATCTTTATTTATGGGTGACAAACTGCATATATAGAAAACCCTAAGGAAGTTACCCCCCCAAAAAGTACTACGAATAATAAGCTTGGCAAGAACTCTAGAAATAAGATAATATTGAAAAGTCATTTGCATTTCTTTGTATCATCAACAAAACACTGGAAATTGAAACTAAAAACAAAACCACTTACAAGAGCATAAAAAATGTAAAATCATGAGGAATGCATTTAAAAAATATTCAAGCACTATACACAAATGTTACAAAATATTAATCAGTGAAATTAAAGCAGACCTAAATAAGTGGAGAGCTAGATGATGCTCATTGGTTGGAAGACTCAATATTGTTATTTGTTATGGACTAAATTGTATTCCCCCAAAATTATGTGTTAGAAATCCTAACCTATGTATCGATGGTAAAATCCCATTTGGGAATATGTTTTTCTTGTTATGTTAATGAGACAGAACTAAAGTTGGGTGTGTTTTAAATGAATCTCTTTTGATGTAAAAGAGATTAAACAAGCAAGCCAGAGAAGCATAGACTGAGGAAGAGGGCCTGGCCACGGGAATGCTGCTCAGGAGCAGAGATGGAGGAAGAGGGCCTGGCCACGGGAATGCTGCTCAGGAGCATAGACGGAGGAAGAGGGCCTGGCCACGGGAATGCTGCTCAGGAGCA
>NW_022111369.1:94089106-94101828 GCF_000313985.2 Echinops telfairi
GGAGCAGAGATGGAGGAAGAGGGCCTGGCCACGGGAATGCTGCTCGGGAGCAGCAGCCCAAAGAGACAAGGACGTTCTTCTGGAGGCAGCAAAGAGAAAGCCTTCCCCTAGAGTCAGCACCACACTTCATACACAGTGAGAAAGCAAACTTGTTGGTCCCTCATTTACGGTCTGTTGTAGCAGCATGAAATAACGAAAACCCTCAAACTCATTGTCCTCAAGTTGATGCCGACTCATAGCAACCCTATAGGACAGGCAAGAATTGCTCCGTGCGTTTCCAAGACCATAATGATTGCAGGAATAGAAAGTCCAGTCTTTCTCCCAAGGGGTGGTTTCAAACTGCTGCCTTTCCATTGTAGCCCGAAACATAACCACTGTGCCACCAGGGCTCCCCTGGATAATGACGGCAATATCAATTGTTCCCAATAAGATTTACTGATTCAATGCTATTCTAGTGAAAACTCCCCTCACTTTATGACACAAATTGACAAGATGATTCCAACACCTATTTAGAAAATGCCAAGAGCCTAGAATAGCCACAATAGTTTTGACCAAGAGCAAGTGGTAGCACGTAGCGTATCAGATTGCAAGATTTACTAGATCAGAAGCCTAGACAGCGTGGAATTAGCATAAAGACTGGTGAAAGCCCAGGAACCAGTCCACAAGAATAGCAGGAGCTGACTGGAAGTGAAGATGCCGGCATAAAAGTGGAGATCGTCCTTTCAGCAAGTGCTGCTGAAATATGAGCCTCCATCCTTATTTTTCATCATTCAAAAATGCTAACTGAAAAATGGGTTATAAGCCTAAATATAAAGTTTCTAGAAGAAAACAGGAAAAACATTTTGATACCTGAAGTTGTACAAAGATTTCTTAGGCAGGACATAAAGAACATGGACCCCAGGAGGGAAAATCAATACTTTTCATCAAATTGGAAAATGTTGTCCTTTGATGACAGTTAAGAAAAAAGACAAGTCACAGAATGGAAAAAAAAAGTTTCAAACCATAAATTGTACCTAAACTAAAAATTTCTTACAACTCTTTAATAAGGCAATTGATCAAATATGGGGAAAGGATTTGAACATAAATCGCAAGTATGAGAATGTGCTTAACATCTTTAGTAATTGGATGAATGAAAACTAACGATTAACATGAGCAACATGGTGTCAAGGAGCCTTGCTGGTTAAAAGTGTGGCTGCTAACAGCAAGGCTGGTGTCTTGAACCTGCCCAGTGGCTTCATGGGAGCAAATCCTGTGACCAGCTTCCCTAAAGTCTTACCCTGCATTTTATTGCATGCAAAGTATACCTTAATAAACCTGGTCTAGCTTTGGTTCCCAAAGCATGTGATTTCCATCCCTGGGAGGCTGGAGGCTGGAACGATGGAGGGGGACTGAAGGCAGATACCTACACTTTTCTGGACTATGGGCGATAGTACAAAAGTTTTTCATTGCCAGGGGGGCACTGAATAATTATTTTTCCCCCTGAAAAAGAGGCCTTCTTCTAGCCATGATTCCTTAAGTGATACATTATCAATTCTTGCCTCTGTGCCTGTGGCTAGAATCCCATTTTGGAGGGCCATCTCTGCTACAGGTCAAGGTGGGATACATCTTTAGGCTCTATTCTATTAGAGTGGGTACTTTAAGTCATCATCGTGTGTTTTCTTGTGGTTAGTAGAGTCTGCTGAAAGACAAAACCATACCAGGGACTTCTCAGGACCGTCGGAAGAAGAGCCATCAGTGAAGCAGGTTCACCATCTATGTCTAAAGTGGTGGAGGCCAAGACACAAGGCACCAGAGGCTGCAGCACAGAGACCACGAGACAGTGCAAAGCCGCCAGGCCAACACCAAAAGGTGAGGCGAGGGGACCTTGAGACAGAACAGCCATGTGGGGACTATGAGACTCTGAGATGGAGCAGTGGCTGGTTTCCTGGCCCATGGAGGCAGGAGCCAAGGGAACCTCATGGCTGAGAGGCTGAGGACCAAAGAGAGCCTTGGGTGACGGCTGAGGAGAGGCACTGATGGGGACCAGTGACTGTATCCTAACCATCTACGGCCCCTGACTTGCTACCTGTTCACTTCCCTTATGACCCCCTTACTTGTATTCTGAGTTCATTGCAGTGGCCTATTGAAGCAGCACAGATGTAGAGTGGTGTGGGAGGCATGGCTGGTGTCAGACTAGTGAAGGAGGGGCCATGGAGGCATGTCCGGCCTCTGCCTCATGCAAAGGGCAGCCAGGGGAAGTCAGACATTGTGCTCTCTGGGCAGTTTTCTGCAGAAGCTGTCAGCCAAATAAATTTGGGATCTTCTGATCTAATTTGGGGGGGTGGGAGAGAGGAGAAGGGAGGGATAACCTTTCGACTTCCTTCTCTCAAAATATTCTTCTACAAATGTGTTTTTAGGTAAACTAGTAGGTGGCACAGGACAAATACGTTTTTACTCTGAGCAAGTTTCCTCAAGAATGAAATAAGTGAATACGATCAGATGAGCTCATTCATGCATCACTTACTAACCATTTATTAACCCTTAGCATGGGGCATAGCCGAGCGAAGAACTGCTGCCGTTCAGTGTGGGGTTAGCCAAGAACACGAATGCACTCCCAGAGGCACCAACCACCCTGGGTTGGTAGAAGCCACCCTGCTCTGTGGAAGCAGGGAGGGTGGGCATCACCTAGACTAGACTTTGGACATGTTATCGGGAGGGGTCAGTTCCTGGAGCCGGACATCATGTTTGGCAGGGAGTTGGGTTGGTAAGGGTGAAACAGGAAGGCTGGTCAATGCTGCGATGGATCGACACAGTGAGTGCAGCAACAGGAGCAAACTTAGCAAGTGACAAGGGTGGCACGGGTCTCGGCAGGGCTTCATGACACAGTACGTAGAGTCAGACCCCGCTCGGCAACACCTGGACACCGTGGGGCATACACTAGGCTAGGTTCTAGAGTCACCAAGGTGAAAAACAAACAAACTTGTTTTGGTCGTTGAGGAGCTGAGTCTAGTGCAGCGGTTCTCAACCTGTCGGTCTCGACCCCTTTTGGAGTTGAACGACCTTTCACAGGGGTCGCCGGATTCATAACAGTAGCAAAATGTCAGTGATGAAGTAGCAACGAAATTAATGTTATGGTTGGGGGGGTCACCACAACATGAGGAACTGTGTGAAAGGCTCACAGCATTAGGAAGGATGAGAACCACTGGTCTAGTAAGAAGAGAGAACGATATGATGTAGCGGAAGATGATCAAAGGTCTCAGGCTGTCTTCCCTGGGGATAGGATGCCTGAGTTAGGTTTTGAGGTACAAGTCAGTTAAGAAAGGCGGGAAAGAAGGCATTCCAATCCAAGGAAGTTGTTTGCACAAAGGGCCGAAGGAAAGAGACATGCCAAGACTTCAACCAGATACAGGTCATTTTGTGAATCTGGAGCCTAGCATGCATCCTGGGAAGGTAAGGGTGAGAAACAAACAACCCCTCTGGTTTGAGCAGTGTGCACACAGGTGCTCTGTACCAAATAGTGATACTCAAGTTATAGAGAATCCCTTAAAAGATAGAATAACTGCATGGTCAGTTAGGGTGATTTCCGTGGTAGGCAGAATTTCATGGCTCTTATAACTAAACCACCCTGGGTAGCCTGATGGAGAATGACCTGGGGAATCCACATCCTCTATCCCAAACACTGGCAATTCTCTATCCTACATATTCTCTTGTTCATATCTACCTTCCTGGAAAGATTAAAGCAAAACCTGGTAACTGAGTCTCAGGGCTCTCCTTGGTCTCAGATCCTGGGACCTAGCAACTGGGGGCCACCAGGGGCGGTGTCTGGTGATGGGTTTGGCCAGGACCCAGAGTGTGGTGGGGGTGGGAGTGAGCTTCACCCGATGGCCAAGGGGAAGGTTAGGGCTTCCAGATAAACTGGAGTCTTTGAGGCAGAAGAGAGAATGGTAATGAAGGAGGAATTATGTCTTAAGGCGAACAGATACCAGCCATTCTCAGAACAAGTCTGAGGATCCTATCCCATGTGGGTAACTTCCTTCCTCCACCTTCACAGCCAGGGGCCCGGTCCAAGGAAATGGCCTTGAGAACATAGTGACTTCAGAATCAGACACGCGGACCATCTTACAACCACCGTATCACGGAACGAACTGTTGTGTAACAACGAAGAGAAAAGCATAATTGATTCGAATGCACGGGCTCCTGGTATCTCCATAGTAGAGATTTCTGGCTGGGCCCTTGGAAAAACGGAGAAGTCTTAGCAGCAGAGACAAAAGTAAATGCCCCTGGCCGCATCAGTCTGTGACCTGGTGCGACGGAGGTCAAGGCTATGGGAAGGTTGTGGGAGCCGAAGAAAGGAAAGCTGGAGCTGGGAAGGATTCTTGCTGCCACTTACAGAGCCTGGGCGCTGTTCCTGAGGCAATGGCACGTTACTGGACCCTTCAAGCATGGAGGCCACACAAATAAACCCATGTTTAGAAACTGCAGGCACAGACTGGGTACTTCTGGAAGCAGGTGTTGAGAAGGAAGGCTAAGTTTTGAGGTGGGATTCTGAAATTCAAACCTGATTGTCTCTATTTTCCCTGTGAAAGAGGGTGGGGGGCTTGCACGTGCTGACAGTGAGAGGGTGGTATTTCTAGCAGCCAGAATGCTGCCTTACAGAAACATCCTGGTCAGATTACACAGGAGGTGAATGAATTACACTGCATCAGGGGTGAAGGTAGGTGGGTGAATTACATTGTATCAGTGGTGAACTGAAGTCCTGAAGGGCCAAATACAGTGTCTACTAGGCTATTTCGTCATCACTGCTGATGGCCGCAGAATAATTATGAGTACCACTGGCGATGGAGCCCACTGGCAGGGGAGCGGTGCGGGGGAGGGTCTGGGGCTGGTAGGAGATGGCCTCAGGTTACAGGTGGACAGAAGCTGAGGGAGGTCGGGAAAGGCGATGCAGTCAGAGAAGCAACTCCAGACCGGGTTGGGCAAGGCTGCCTGCGTGGGCTCTGCACAGTCAAGAGAAGCACGGGGCCAAGGCGGTGTTTGGCAGCAGCCAAAGGTGTGGCTTTGAGGTTCAGATTCTGAATTACTGGCTGCAGCTATCTGTTCTAAATGAATCCTTCCATTTCAGACCAAATTATTAGGTCAACAAGTACCAGACGAATAAAAACATATAACCTAGGTCCTCAAGTTAAGAACTAGGTATACTGAACCACCACACTCATGGTCTTATACTGAACACTGCATAAGTCCTAACATATTCACTGAAGGAGATATCAAATACATTTGGATAAAACAACGCAATTCTAGGCAACCCACAGCAGTATTGAGCTGTCAATTTACAGTTTTGCCGGAATGACTGGCATCTTAAATTTGAGTCTAAAGGAGAAAGGGACTAACTAGTCATACTATCTTCCAGACACGGGAGGCCGTTAGGAAGAAGCATAAAACCAGGCCCACCACTAGTCACAGAGACGAGAAGGAGCCTGATGCCTTGCATCCTGTTTTCAGGGCTAGACCCGCATCCCCATTGACCTCCGCTGCTCTATCCTAGCAGTCATCCCCCTGATCAAATTTCAGTCAAGGGGGGGTATGTATGGATCTAAATCTTCCTTCTCTAAGGTATCTGGCCTCTTTGTCACATTTCCAAGCAAGAGAATCTGGCAACAGACCTCAGCCATGTCCAGTCTCCTAACTACGCAATGGAAGGTGACCTTTGAATGGGTCACCCCATAATCCTCTGAATTTTGTCAAAGTACGGAATAAGCACTGTAATTGACATTTCCAATAGGGACCTCAAAGGGAGAAATAAAGAGGCCGAGCTAGAAGAACTCCAGTGAGAGAAGTGGTCCCAAACACCCGAGTTGCTTTTGACTTCCTACTGAGAAGCACGATCTGACTCAAGTCTCCCCACCCTGCACACCCCACCTGGGGCTCTGAGGGCAGAACAGTTGACGAGAGAACACATTATCTAGCAATACATTTAGAGACCGATGTAAGAGAACTGTCCCAGAAAAGGCTACGTTACTTCTTCAAGTTTATTACAGTGTCTCCAGTTCTTATTGCATACATTGTTGGGTGCCGTTACATGTACAGGATGCATGGTTTAGCAGAAGAGAAGTCGATTGCTCCCCTGGTGAAGATTGGCAGCATGCAGTGCAGTATTTGGTGTGCAGGTATTGTTTGAAAAAGTGGGGGGCGCGGGGGTGTGTGTGTGGGGGGGACTACTTAGCTTTAACTGCAAAGGTAACATGATCTTTATTGGCTGATATGCAAAGTTTGATTTTGGTTTTATGCAAAGTTTGCATAGTTCATGATTTGTTTCTAATGAAAAGCTAGATGTGTCGTTGGTGACCTTGGCGACGATCAGGTGACAGTGGCAAACAGGAAAATCTGAAGAAGAGGCATCACTTTTAAAGTGGAAAGGTCAGCGAGCACCGCCTGAAACAAACAAACAAAAACAAGCAGGGTTAGCCGCAGTATGCTGGCCAGCAAAGGGAAGTCTCTGAAGTCAGTTCTGAGGGAGCACCGTGGCTGCACCCTGCAGCTGTCCCGACACCTCGAGGTCTGCAACGTGGCCCTGCACCTCGGTGCCCAAGCTACGGGTTCCAGACATCCCCTCGATTTCCTGAGGTGAGTCCGTGTGCAAAGTACTAGAATGCCTCGTAGAAAAGAACCTGGGCCCCGGCCTTCAGCCTTCTTCAAATATACAATGTAGCATGAGTTTATAAGAGGTCTAACATTTCAACTGGCTTCTATAAATAAACGTACATTATGAATCTTAGTCCCGTTATACTAGGATAAGGAGTAAACTGCCTTCAGGAAATCATTTTCAGATGAAACTGGTGTTTATTCAGTTGCAAGATGCATAAACATCCCCTTCCTTAAAAAAAAATGCAGACAGCTATTTTAAGGATAAAACTTACATTGCCATGACAGATAACAAATAGAGTAACATGGTAAGCCACTATTTAATTGAGCCATATTTCAGGTATAAATTATGCCACCAAATAGAATTCTGCTTTAAATAATGCACTCACAATAAAAATAACCCAAGTAGCCCACTTCTTACCGTGCATCATCCACACACATGCCATCCAACCCGCATGCCTAGGTTTTCTGTGCTCCATTAGCACGTGGCCATGAACCGTCATGAGAAAATGCAACCGAGGCCTGACCCTTGCTGCCGGGAGTGCGAGGCTGTTCCTGGTTTCCTCTAAGGCTCATGCTTACGCCCCCTTGGCGGGAAGGCTGCTTTCAAGTAACTTCCTGACTTAGCTTAGACCTCCTAAGACCTGCCCAAGCTGGAGAGGGAGGCTCTGGGACAGGTGGGTCCCATGCATCTGAGTCTGCAGTGACCAAGGCTGGCCCACTCTCAGGAACTATTTCCAGCCCCGAAGAGTGAAACGTATCCTTACTTCAGCTGCGGCCAGTGATGTCACCTCCATCAGGTTCACAGCTCGGAAAGCAAACACGGCAGCTGCCAGGACTGGAAAAGAATGCACATGGAGTCAACTGGGGCCGCCCCCTCGGCCGACACATTCATTGCGTCGCCCCACCACACACGCATCCTCTTGACAGGCAGACACCAGACAGCCCACGGTGTTGGGGGAGGGAGGAACGTCAATGGTCTTATAGGCGATTTTCTAGCTTGCCTCTTTCTGATGGTCACTGAAATTGGGAAGCTCTAGAGCTTCCTATGCAGCCTTCTCCTGACCCCCTGCTGCAGGACAGAGGCCCTCTCCTGGAGGAAGAAGGCAGGCCCTAGGCTGCCTCCCCAGTGTGTGTGGGCCCAAGACGGGCCTTCTCCGCTGCCCCTCAAGATGGGCTTCCAGAGATGCACAGAGGGGAGGCGGGGAGTGGGGGACCCCCCCGGAAGGCGGCAGCGGCCCAGCTTCTGCATTTCCTGAGACAGGCCGGGAAACCAGCAGCGAGAAACACTGGCCTGTTTCTAGGGGGCAGTCTGGCCAAAATGTATTAGCATTCACTAGAGAGGGAGATTCTGGTGGGGTGGTCGGTGGGTAGTGAGAAAAGAACCCAGAAAATTTCAAGTGGGCTTGCCCTTCTTCCCCGGAGCTGAACTGACTTGTGTCATTGATAAAGACAATGGAAAGAGAGTCAGTGGGCCTCGTGGAGAGCGTTTCTGGGGAGCAGTAACTACGTGCGGCCCCCCAGCGCCGGGAGTCCCGTGAAGGAGCCGCGCTGCCTTGGGAGCAATGCGTGGGCGCACGGTTTGTGCCTGTCGACGACCCGGCCAGCTGGCCAAGACGGTCCTGCTTCCTGCCGGCCGCAGCGGGAAAGCGTCCGCCCAAGGTGAAGCCCAGAGCAGCGATCACTAACCGACCTCTGCACACAACCTTTCTTGATCTGGGTGTCACATCACACCAGTGCCTGGGTTTGCGGCGTGTTTGCTTTGCGCAGCCCTTCCGCAGAGGGTTGGTTTACCCAGGAGAAAAAGGGCTAGACTCGGGGATCCTCTCAACTGCCATCAGGCTCCGGATGAAATTCAAAAGCCACCGTTTACTTGTGGTCTCTTAGCGACCCTTCTCGTTACTTTAATGCCTTTCCTTTAAACTGTTCTCAACAACAACATCTCAAATTCATTCATATTTACTGAAATATTTCTCAGGGCTGGAAACCAAATGACTTGAGCAGAACCTGTGACTTCCTACAAATCTTCATGCCCCAAACACAAAGGCTAAACGCAAAACTAATTTGTGCCCCACACTCACCCAATGCCATCAAGTCGATTCCCACTCTCGTAGGGTGGGTAGACGTGCCCATGGGTTTCCAAGACCAACTCTTTAGGAGACGAGAAAGCCTCATCTTCCTCCTGAGCACGGCTGGTGGTTTTGACCTGCTGAGCAAGCTCGGTGGATAGCAGTCCAACGTATGCCGTCAGGGCTCCTGACCTGTACACACCGATATGAACTGACTGCTCTTTGAGGCTCTTCACCTGAATTACATGGCAACAGAGTTCTAGCCGGCTCCTTCCACCTGTCTGAGTGCACCAGAATTCTTTCCTGTTGGTTTTGGAAAGGTCTCATGGGAGATGGGTGGATGTGGCACTTCCACCTGAGCTCCCAGGAATGTGCCTAGCGTACAACAAAGGCATTCTAAGGCCTCGGAGGAGAGACTCTCCAAAGGATCAGGCCGGGAAGGTCTCTTAACTCAGCTCACTTTCCAGAGTAGGGAACCTGTGCTGGCTTCAGGTGACAGCTGAAAAGCCCATTCGACATTGGAAGCCCTAGTGATTAGAAAGTCTTTTCTTTCACAGAAACACCTTATCGTGCCCTGGCATCTCTTCCAAGTTACACAGAACATCACACACCATCCTTTGCAACACTTCTGGAGTACCCACTGGAGTTAGTTGGTAATAAGTTTACACTTCTGTCATCTGAGAAATGGCAAAAGAAAATAACACTACTTAGCCTGGAAATTAGAAAATTTGGGGGAGAGACTGAGGACTCAAGAGTAGGGAAAAACAAAGAACTGTGGTTTAACAGTAGCACTTAAAAAATAGGTTTATTGGTATATGCATCACGTGTAATCCAATTTAATCATTCGATCAAATCAATTTCAAATATTTTCTTCTCAAACTCATTGTTGTCAGCTTCCCATTTCCCCCATCTTCCCCAGTCATGCCCCATAAGTAATTATTAATCCCTTACTTCCTTCGTAGATTTACCCATCCTGGGTTTCATACAGAGAAAACCACACAAAACACAAACAGGCAGCAAACCAACACCATCCAGGGCAGGTGTTTCCTTTTGCAGCCCCTCTGTTTCCTTCCAGGGCCCACAGGTCTCTCCCACTTTGGAAACACTGATTGTAGTCTTGAAATTCAGGCTCAGAATCGCCACATGCAATTCTGCTGTGAGGTAGAATTGACTCGATGGCAGTGGAGTTCTGGGCTATACCTGATTAAGGAGCCCTGGTGGTACAGGTCATGAAGCACTCAGCTGTTACCTGAGAGGTCTGTTGTTCTAACCTACTCCTTGGAAGAAGGCTGAGGCAGTCTCCTTTGGTAGTGATTTGTAGCCTCAGAAACCCAGTGGAGCAGTTCTATTTTGCCCTGTAGGATCGCTGTGAGTGGGAATCGGTTAAAGGTAGTGGGTTTCTTAATCCTGCCTACCTCTAGGATTCGTTCCATAGCACTGCCACTGGGCCAAAGGCATGAGCACTACCCATTCTCTCTGAACTCCTGTTTGCATGGTTATGAAAAATCAAACGAGCGAGAAAGGAGGATACTGTGAGTGATCAAAAACATCAGCAAGTGATGTCTCTGGTTATGCCAGTGCAAACACTTATCTTCACAGTACTTTTTAACACTCCAGTTGAATACCGAGTATCCACACTCAAGGACGATAGAGCTTTTACAGCTAAATACACATTAATATGAGACCCAGGGAATCTCCTGCAAAGAAATGATCTTCTTCAGTTAAGCTTAATTTCCACAATAGCTCAGAGATGCCTTCACAGTGTTCTCAATTTAATATAAAAAAACCAAAGACCTCCCAGGGGCTGTGGGATAGACGCTCTGTGTGGATTAAAACAAGGTTGTGGAAAGGAGAGGCTAATTTGGAACCATGAGAACTCGGTCACAGAACCTCGGCACTTGTCTTCTAAGTCAGATACATCCATCAACTGTTCCTGCCTTAGAGATGGTGCCTAACTGTAGGCTTGGACTCAGATGACCAACGGTGAAAGAAAGGAAAGGGGCCTTCCTATGGAAAGAACATATACTCTTTAAACAAGCACTTATTCTTACCAGCAAGGATTTCCAGAGAGTTGTATCCTAAGATTCTATCCCACAAAAGCAAGAGCTGATCCGTAGCTAAGTATCCAGAGAACGCTCGCACCATCCATTTAAATGATATGCGGAGCCTGCAAGCAGAGAAACAAGGCCACTTACCGTCCATTTGTATTTGTTCTTCCTTTCAAGAAGGCGTGGTTGGTAGTGTCCCCAAACTTGGGAGTCTTAGAAATCGCCTGGGTGTTTAAAAGGCAAGGACTTCCGGGGAAGCTCTACTAATTTGAATTTTTATTCAAAATATGTGGAGTGTATGATGGAGTTATACTTTCCCTAGTCACTAAATTATGTTCCGATATTTCAGGTGAGTGACTATTTAGGATGAATTAAATACTAGGTATGAGTTTTGAGGGACAAAGAAAAATAGTTTAAGAGCTCGAAGGAACTGCAGAAATAGGCTTTGAACTTCAAGCCCTTCATTTTTAGAGGTTATCAGGTTACCAGACCTTTTAAACATCAACCAGAAAGTTCAACCTAAGAGATATGAGACCCTCGTATTTGTACAGTTAGAGGATAATCACTTATCTTTGGATTCAGGAAACAGACTCCTTAGTTCTGGTAACTCAAGAGATAGAAGAGTCCTCAAACTTTTGCGATGACTAAAAGTCACCGGACTGCTTCTGAGAGGAGCAGACCCTAACAGAACTCCGGACTGGAACTGACTGCTGGAGTACAGAGATTCTATCTGTGTGGTTGTCTTAAGAGAGAGATGCGAGGACGATGTCCCCGATTAGAAGTCAGTCCACAGAGAGGACCACATGGCCGGCCCCACTATGAGACATGACGTCCCTCACTGACCTATACCCCTACAGGGGACAACACCAGAGACGAAGTGTGGAAATTGCGCCCAATCTGATCCCACCACACCGAGGCAAAACACCAAAGGGGTGCAACAGAACAGTAAGGGAACTGAGTGACGAGGTCCCCAGGGAATGCTAAAGGTGGACTTTGGGGCCAGGGCTTGATGCCCCAACAGACTGGACTGGAAAACACTCCTAAAGGCCAACAGACAGCCCTTGGACTAACTACAAGCTTTTCTTTCTTGATATATTTGGGGGTTTTTTGTCATTGATTTGTTATTGTTGTTTTGTTGTATATTGTTGTTTGGTTTTGCTCTGTCTTGTTTTTATGCATGTTATTATCTCCGCAGGTCTGTCTAAATAAGATAGGCTGGGTGAACAAACTAGAGAAGAAAACAACGGGACCGACAGTTCCGGGGGGACATGGGAGAGGGGGAGGTGGGGGGAAAGGTAGTGGTGTTAACAAACCCAGGGACAAGGTAACAACAAGTGATCCCAATTGGTGGTGAAGAGGGTATAGGAGGCCTGGTAGGGCGTGATCAAGAGTAATGTAACCAAGAGGAATTATTGAAACCCAAAGGAAGACTGAGCATGATAGTGGGACGAGAGGAAAGTCAAAGGAAATAAAGGAAAGAGCTAGGAAGCAAAGGGCATTTATAGAGGTATAAATAAAGGCATGTACATATGTAAATATATTTATATATGAGGAGGAGGAAATAGATCTATGTGCATATATTTCTAGGTTTAGTATTAAGGTAGCAGAAGGACATTGGGCCTCCACTCAAGTACTCCCTCAATGAAAAAATACTTTCTTCTATTAAATTGGGATTCTATGATGCTCACCTACCTGACACAACCGCTGAAGACAAAGCCGGTGAATAAGCAAATGTGGTGAAGAAAGCTGATGGTGCCTGGCTATCAAAAGATACAGCGTCTGGGGTCTTGAAAGCTTGAAGGTAAACAAGCGGCCATCTAGCTCAGAAGCAACAAAGCCCACATGGAAGAAACACACCAGTCTGTGTAATCATAAGGTGCCGAAGGGAATAGTTATCAGGCATCAAAGAACAAAAAATCATATCATTGTGTGCTCACCTCCATGATATGATCACTGAAGACAAATGGGTGCATAAGCAAATGTG
>NW_022111369.1:94104432-94120614 GCF_000313985.2 Echinops telfairi
GAAATGTTTTGAGAATGATGAGGGCAATGAATGTATAAATGTGCTTTACATAATTGATGTTTGTATGGATTGTGATAAGAGTTGTATGAGCCCCTAATAAAAGGATTAAAAATAAGAATAAAATTTTTTTTCAAAAGAGAGAAGAGAGATGGCCTTTGCTGGTGCCTCTGTAGTCTCTTCAGATGGGACAAAATCCTCAAATTTTAGAAATTCCTCAATATGGGACGGCCATTGTTGGGAGAAAACCAAGTACACCTGTTTACAATGTTGTTGTTAGCAGTCATTGAGTTGCGTCAGACCTAGATGAACTTCGTGTGCACCAGGACCAAATGGTCTAGTCCTGCACTGTCCTTACAACTCCTCTTCCGTTTGAGCCGTTGCTGTCATCACTGTGCCAACCCATCTCCTTGAGGCGCTTCCTTTTTTGCTAACCCTCCATTTACCAAGCACGGGGCCTTTGCCTTTTCCAGGGCTGTTCTTTACTTCGTAATAACATGTCCAGGCCCGAGAGAAGACGCTCCCCATCCTCGCTTCCAAAGAGCATTCTGGCTATCCTACCAAAATAGACTTGCCGGGTCTTCTGGCAGATCATGGTCCGTTTCATATGACTTACCAATACCACAATTAGAATGCACCAATTCTGTCAACAATACTGACAAAATAAGCTTTATAATTGGTTTTTAAATATCTTATGATTGCAAAATACACCTGGACAAGTTAATACTTAAAATAATGTATTTGACTTTTAAGGTGAAATTATTAACCTTAACTAGTTTCATTTTACTAGATTTCTCAAAGTAACTTTTATTACAATAGTACCACACATCTACCTCACAATATCCAGATAGTACACTATCACCTCATGGTCAATAAAATACAGATAAACATCTTTAAGGTATTCTCATTTTCAACCAAGAATCATCTGACAGTACCAATGCTACCCCTCCTCCCATGCCCTCTTCTGAATCTAGTAAGACCTTCTAGACGTTCCTGTGGGTGTACGGCTCCAGTTAGGTTTGAATCATCTTCAGCAGATGTTTGCTAGCCTATTCTTCGATGATATCTGCACTCTATTCGGAATGGGCACAAAAATGGGTATCTTCCTGGTGGCTGGCCAAGCAGCTGTCATCTAGGTTTCTTGACAAAGGTAAGGGGGCACTTCTACTGCTGCATGGCTCGTCGCAGCAACTTAGGTGGTAGCCTTTCATTTCCAGGACCCTTGTTTGGCACCAAGGTCTGCAGCCCAGTTTGACCTCCTTCCTCTGTGCCAGCGGCTCTTGATCATAAGTGACTTCCTGAAATGGCTGAGTGTGGACCAACTATTATTAGGACAATGACTCTACACATTACTTCCATCCTCTTTTGGTGCTTCCTGTATCGTTCCCCCACTCACAGAATCACCCACTCATAGAATCTTTAGTATTGTAACTCAGCTCGCATTAAATCAATGAAACCAAAAACTTGTGCTCTGAAAAGATGAAGAAAAATCTCTAGTCAGAAAGCCAAGAAAAAGAGACAAATATCAATCTCAGGAATGAGAGAGGTAATATCACTACTGACCCTACAGGGATTAAAAAGTTAATGAACAACAACAACAAAAAGTTCAACAACAATGATTAGAGACTATTATAAGTTTATGTTCATATATAAATAAAATATTCAAACTACCAAACCTCACTCAAGAAGAAATTGATAACCCGGGGAGTCTTCTATCTATTTAAGCAATTACATTCACACTTAAAAGCCTCCAAACAGAATCAGCTGTCACTTTGGAAGACCCAGTATGGTTTGACAAAATATTTGTTAAAAAGCCCTTAAGTACGAGCCCCCGATAAAATGATTTTTAAAAAAGCCCTTAAGAAATGAAATTCTACCTAGCCAGTTGCATTTTTATACTTTGTATTACATAAAAATTGTAATGTTTACCATAAGTCATTGACATAAATGTGCTTCTTTTTATGACCAAAGTGTCTAAGTAACCAGAGGGCATCAAATCTTAACTAAGATGTTTTCATCCTAGTTAAAAACAAACAAACTTCTACTCAAATGTTTATTTCAGAATAAGAGGCATATTTATTATATATTTAAGGGGGGTGACTTAAAAACAATGTAAATAGTTCTGCCACATTCTTGTTCTATACTCTTAATCACTAACAAATCCTGTTTTTTAATGGCTACATAGAAAAGAGTATCAGCTATGTACTATCAGTGGGTGAGATGAGGTGCTGTTTTAGAAATGGCATTTCAAAGATGTGTGAGATTAAAGTAATGATTTTGCATGGATTTTCCTTTTGGATTTGAAAGCTCGTTCCTATCTTCCTTCCATCACAAATAGCTCCAGTTCCTCTCAGTCTACCCCTTTCTTCACTCTCTCTCCTCTTCTTCCATTTCTCCTTGGACTTGGCTCCAGTTCTCATAGAAACCTCGTTATAACATCAAGTAGACACTGTGTGCGATCTTTTTACAGTGAGAGTTTCTAAAGAGGACACAGTTGAATATATGAGGTATTGGGGGGTCACTAAGATACCCCACAGACTGCCAAAAGCACAAACACGTGCTCCTTTGCTCTCCAAGTGTCAGGATAGTGAGACCTCATCTCATGTACCTGTTACCAGTCCCTGGAAAAGGACATCATGCTTGGAAAAGGGGAAGACCCTTGGCAAGAGGAACTGACACAGTGGTGACAGGAATGGGCTCAAACATAAGAACGATGATGGGGATGGTTTAGGACTGGGCAGTGTTTCCTTCTGCTGAAAGTAGGGTCACTACGAGTCGGACCCAACTCGACTGCACCCAACAGCAGCAGCAGCAGCAGCAGCAGCAGCAGCAGCAGCAGCAGCAGCAGCAGCAGCAAGATACTAATAATCACTAACCACAGTCCATCACACTGACAGATGCGTGGTTGACACAAAAACAGAACGGAACTTTGAAGAGAGTACCATGGACTGCCAGGCACTGAGGAGCCCTGGTGATGTGGTAGATTACATGTTAGGGTGCTGGCCAATGGCAGCACTTTAATCCCACCAGCAGTTCTACGGGAAAGAGGAAGCTTTCTGCTCCCATAAAGACTTACAGCCTTGGCAACCCATGGGGACAGTTCTACTCTGTCCTTCAGGGTGGCAACCAGTCAGAATTGACTTGATGTTCGCTTTTTAGGGGGTCTCTCTTTATATCTATGTATGTACATACGTATTGTCAAAAAGAGACCGAGAGTAGATAGATACCTTTCTTTGATTTTGTGTTTCTTACAAATCAAATATTTACTCTAAAGACATTTATGACCCAAACTAACCCTTTACAGTTTTTCTCTCACCCAAATTGCAAATACTTTCTTTCCTGTTGGAAGCCTGACTTACTGAATACCAGTTTCAAAAGATCGGGCTAGGAGGAGAGCCAGAGGCTCTCTGATGACCTAATACAGGTGGATCTCAGTAAAGAGGCAGGCAGGGTTCACGCAGTCATATAAGATTAGCCAATGTGGAATTTCTTCCTCCTCTTCTCTTTATAAGCTAGCTTCTTTGAACCATTTACTTTTTCTGAAATCAAAATAATCACCTACATGCATAAGGAATAACTGCTCAGAAAAAAATGTTATATTCAATTTTCACTGAGCTTTGATTTTCAGCTATGTAGTTTTATTTTAAATGATATAGTTAAAAAATTTTTTTTAATTTGAACATCAGGTTTATTTTGATCAATCGCGTGCACACACACTGCTGTGGAGAGGTGCCGCTGGGTCAGCTCTGACTCACAGCAACCCTATGTCAACAGAACAGACACTGCCC
Organism: Echinops telfairi; assembly: GCF_000313985.2. NCBI lineage: Eukaryota > Metazoa > Chordata > Mammalia > Afrosoricida > Tenrecidae > Echinops > Echinops telfairi. The sequence continues at coordinate 94,108,218 of NW_022111369.1, forward strand.
AGTCCTCCCTTCTCCCCGCCATTGCTATGCTTGCGCCCACTGTTACAGGTACTGTGTCAATCCATCATGCTGAGGGTCTTCCTCCTTTTCACTGCCCCTGCACTTTACTAAGTATGGTGTCCTTCTTCTGGGACTGGCCTGTCCCCATAACATGTCCAAACTATGCAGACTGTCTCACACCCTCAATTTTAAAGCATCTCTGGCTACACTTGGTCCAGAACAGAGGTGCTTGTTCTTCTGGTACTCCCCGGTACAGTCAATATTCTTCACCAACACCGCAATTCAAACGCAACCATTCTTCCCTGATCTTTCATATTCAGTGTTCGGTTTTCATATGCACGTGAGGCCATTAAGAATGCCTTGGCTTGGGTCAGCTGTGCCTTAGTCGTCAAAGTGACAGCTCTGCTCTTCAACACTTTGAAAAGGTCGTGTGTAGCTGAGAAACCTCCTCTGGGAGAATCCATCTTCACACTAGTCCAAGGCCACTGCCAGACGGCAGAGGTCAGCCATGCCTCCACCCTCCACTTTTCTTTACCCGCTTCTGTCACCAGCATTGCTTCCAGAAGACTCTACTTTTCTGCTGGGTTCAATAATCACTTGCAATGGCCACATGGGCAGAATTTACCATTAATGGGTTTAGTAGGGAAGTTACCACAACTAGGCTCAGTAAACCACAATGAGTCACCACAATTAGGATCAGTAAACGGTAAGGACACAGTCATTGGTCCATAGCAATAGCTCCTCTCAGCCAGCAGCGTAGTCTCTCCTTCTTGTCTCAGCCACGTGGACCCTTTGCTACTGCTTCTAAGAGCCAAGTGGTCCCCTGCCACTCCACTTTACTGTCTCACAGCCTCGGGGCTCCGAGGCGCAGCTCCTCTGCTGTCTCAGCGTGGCTCCTTTGTTCTGTCCCATGGTCTTTGTGCGGTGGCCTGTGACACTTCTGGTCTTGGCCTCTATCACTTTTAGGCGGGGATCGTGAACACATTCCACTGCTGGTTTTTCTTCCTCGATGGTCCTGGGAGTTCTGTCTGTTTGGGGGATGGCTCTCTACTGACCAAGCTTCTCTATGAGTGGGTCACATGTCCTATTTGCTGTGAGTCGGAACTGACTTGACAGACTAACAACAACACAGACATGAAACAAGAAGCCAACTCATGGCCATCAAGTCAGTTCTGACTCACGCGGACCTTACAGGACAGGGCGGAACTTCCCCTGTGGGTTTCTGAGGCGGTAGCTCTTCCCAGGAGTCGAAGGACCATCTCTCTCTAGGGCAGCAGCTAGTGGTTTTCAAGTGCTGCCTGGCGGCTAGCAGCGTACAGTGCAGCCCGAGACATACAGAGAAAAGCCACATCGAGCTAGCCGCATGGCTGACCATTTGAAAGGACCTCAGCTGCTCTGAGGGAACAAGACATGGCATTCTACTCCCTCAAAGATTTAGTCTTGGAAATCCATGAGGGCAGTTCTACTCTGCACCTTGCCTCGCTATGAATTGGAATTGACTCGGTTTATCCTTCATTATGAATAGTTATTAGTTCATTTTGGAAATTCTTGTACCAGACCAAAAAATTCATAGAAAGTGAGAAATGTATTAGGTTATGTGTAGTCAAGTGAAATTGCTTAATAGGGTTCTTCCAACCACAGTGTCTGCAATTTCCATCAAGGTGAAGGACCATGCAAATAGGGGGTATGAAGCACTAATAGAGGGCACTGATCTGTTTTGCCATTCCACTGGGTATGTAAGTGAGCCACCTCAACAGCACGAAGAGATAAAACCCATGATCACCAAGAAAGAAAGGTCAGCGGAGTGTGAAGTGAGACCCTTGCTTGAAGTGGTGGTGCTGGGCAGCAAAGAAGCAACACCGAGACCACGGGGCAGTGCAGCAACCGTCTGGGCTCATGGAGAAAGTCAGAGGCCCAGGGACCATGTGGCTAATGGGCTGAAGACCAGAGAGAGACAAGCCTGCCAGTATGGCCGAGGAGAGGAGCTGTAGGCAAAAAAAAAAACAAACCAAAAACAAACTGTATCCTTAACATTTTGTAACCTGTTAGCTTCCCTAATAAACTCTCCCTTAAACTTGTGTATTGCCTGTGAGTTCAGTGTGGTAACCACAATGAATTCTCAAGCCCAGCAGAAAGCTAAAAAGCGATGCGAGGGGTGGCTGGTGTCTGAAAGGGCAAAACAGGATGCAGCGTAAAGGCATGTCTGACGTCTGCCTCATGATGCTCTACGCCAGGCTGGTGTGCAGTTGACTTCCCTCCTGCTCTCCCAGTGTGTCCCCAATGTGTGAATCTCTCGATTCAGTAAAACGCTTTGATTTCACTTTTAAAAGAGTGGAAAACTGGTGCTCTGCTATGACAAAGTGCAATGTAGGGTTATAATCCACTATATAATAATCCACTATAATAAGAATTCTCTTACTAGGGATTGCATCTTTACAAGTGCTTTACAGAGATGCTAAGAAGACCTGATGGTGAGAAAGGCTTTATTCTACAATCAGGACAGCAAAGTACTCACGGCTGGGCCCCAATTTCTCGAAGATGATAGAAGAGCTGGGGAAGGTAAGTTTGGAGAAGAGTCTCGAACAGCAAACACAGGGACACAATACCCTAGACCCAGTGATGAGTCATAAGAGAAATGCATATTTTAGTATTTCAAAATGAACTGTGGTAAAAAACAAACTACTCAACTAGGAAATGAGAAAAAAAACTAACAAGGTAAATATTCGCTCTGTGTTTAAAAGTCACAACCAACAAGTGCATGCATGGATTCCTAACCTGAGGTTTAAAGAAAGGCTTTATCCTTCTGTGTATTCTCCATTCGTGTAAATATGCTAAGGCCCATCCTTTTAACACAATAGGCCCCCTCTGAGCCGGATATGTAATATTCGGTGTCACAGGAAAACACTGTATCACAGAAAACCTGCTACTTTGCAAGCCATGTATTATCACCTAGGCTACAGCAAAAGTCCTTTTCTCTGGAGGAGTTCCAGCTTCCCTGTTGCTACCCCACACCCCGTAGGCTCTGCTTGCCTTTCAGAATGCCCCTGCCCCTCTGGCGGCCTCACCCACTGGGAAAATATTTCCTGCTTTTCTATATCCACTCCCAGGCAAAGATGGCCCAGTGAAATTTGCATCAGGAAGTTATCCAACAAGGTTTTGACTGCTTAGTATAAGACCTTCTTCATTAAACAAAACAAAACAAAACAAAACTGAGATCTACTTTTTTTTAAGGGCACCATTTGTAGAGTGTAAGAACTGATGGTGTGTCTCGTGCATTCAGTACTTGACCACTCTGAATTAAGTCTTTCTTACAGCTCAGCATTCCTCAGGGTTGGTCTTTGTAAGGAAGTTTTAATCCTCTTTGAGTTTTGAAAGAAAAAATAAAAGATTGTCAGGGTTCCAAATATTTCAGTCTGGCTGCAAGCCATGAGGAGAGATGGCCTCCTGCAAGGGGAATGGGCAGGGCTGACAAAGCCACACCCAGGTCAGCAGAGGGATCACCGGACTGTGCAGAGGGCCCGGCGCCTCCGCACCATGAGAACACCCAGGGCGGCTGGACAGTACTGGGCAATCTGTGTTTGACTTTTTAAAACTTTTTAAAAACTCTGAAGCCTGGAAATCTAGAGTAGAAGAATCTCATGCTATGAAAGAGGAATTAGAAAATGGAAGAATTATTCATATGTTTCTGATTAGATAAATTATCAATGGCAGATCAGAACAAAATTGAGCTGACTTCGAGAAAACACTCCCAAGACAATTGGTGGGGCTGTATTTGTGGGTTATCTGTGCCCTCCTGGAATTCAGCTCTCTGCCAACTTTTGAAAGCAATGCATGGGGGCAAGGTTGGGGGAGGGGGAAAGAAGGAGGACAATGTAGGATTAACCTGGGGGATAATGAACAGATACTGAATGTCATAGCAATTCCATATTCCCTTCTCTGGGGAAATTTGGTAGCACATATATGCATACACATTACAATTTACTGTTTCTTCCAGAGAGTGAGTTAGTTATCCATCCCCGTAGACTAAACCTCACCCAAACCAAACAGTGCTGTCTAGTCTGTTCCAGCCCATGCGACCCTATAGGACACAGTAGAACTCTCCCTGTGGGCTCCAAGCTGTAAATCCTTATGGGAGCACAACACCTCATCTACTGACCTTGCAGTTGGCCTTGCAACTGGTTAACCTGCTACCCCCTCTACCACCCCACCACCCCGGGGCTAAATTTGGCCCAAAGTGGGAAACTGCAAAATAATAATAAAATATTCAGGCTCATAAGAAGAAAACCAGACTAAAGACAGGATAATTAAGCAGCCAAACCAACACAGATGAACATATTCAACTACCACTCTGTTTTTCCTTGACTCTCATACTGAGGCCACAGTAGCTTTCTATTGGATAAGCATAATGAAAGTATTGAGTATGATAAAGGCTAATTAGCCAAATTGGAAATTGGAAAGCAAGTGACAAATGAACGTTTGGTTTTCATGAACAAAGGCGAGCTGATGGTAACAACGGACGTGCTCTGTGTTCACTGGCCAGCTCCTATGATTCCACTACTAGGGTTGGGCGTTTTCAGATTGCTCTTCAGCAACTACAGATCACTCATTAGTCTCATTTCACAGAGAAGAAACCAGGGTTGAAAGAAAGCAGGCCACTTTATCAAAGAAAATAATAGGCATTTCTCAGTTTAAAAATGTATCAAAGATCATTGAAATGTAATTGCTTGAGGGTTTTTTTTTGCTTCTTTAAATACTGCTAACATTATTTCAACACCGATTTATACTCCTCTTTCATTTATTCTCGAGAAAGGTGTTCGTTGACGTCATAGATTTAACTTTTTCCGGTTTTCAGAGTTGAGCTAAAGAAAATCTGCTTGCTGCAACAAATTATTTTTCAGGAAAGAAGGGATAAAGTTAGACTTGATCATTTTTTTCCAACAACGCTCCCCCCCCCCCCCCAATACACACAAACTTACTGAGGGATGAGAAGAGATGGAATGGAGTCTGAAGAAAAACCGTACGTACATCTCACGGAACATCTGATACAACTTGAAAGGCTCATGGTACAGAAAACAAAGTGGCGCAACTGGAAGAATAGAGACATTCATGGGCTTACTGCAGAACCACTAACGTTTCTGAATGTCATGAAATATTAAAGGAGGCATCAGTGTATGGTAATCATGCTCATCCATAGAGAATATTTATGTGGACAGACAGATACACACACGGCTTTTTCAGTGTGAAAAAGGAATGTACGCACAGGTACAAAGCTCAGTCGGAGAAGTACATGAGTCTACCCTTTCACCCCAAGCCTCTACTTTCCTTTCTGAAATGCTGCCCTTTTACTAATTTCTGGAAAGCTTCTAAGACCGTTCCATGCAAACAAAACAGATCTAAATGTACATAGCTTTAAAACACACACACACACACACACACACTCATAGGAGCATATGCACTATTCTATACCATGTACTTTCCACTTAACATCTATCTAGAGAGTAGTTACATGTCAGATGAGATAGAACAAACACATTATTTTTAGGCTGAACACCATTGTTTGCATGTGCCAGAGTGATTTAACCCACATTGGTGAACATTTAAGGTATTGTTAAATACTTTGATATTACCCCACCACCACCACACACAATAGAGTTATAATTAACATCCTTATGGTACAGATAAATTCATTAAAGTAAAATCATGAGCTATAGGGTTTGCACATTAAAAATTTTGATCAATATAGCCAAATTGTCACCATCGATAACATAATTTATAGTCATTAGAACTACCCACAGAATGCCATTTTCTCTTCTTTTGACCATTACTACATAATGGGTCCAGATGAGTGTGAAATGGCACCTGACCATTCCGAGTGCTTCCCTCCAAGGCTTCTTGCTCACACTCTTTCCTCTCCCCACATGCACCAAACACTTCTTGTCACCCCCTTCATCAAACTTGCCAATCAGGGGACTACATGGTGCTTCTCAACCCCAGCCACAAGTCTCCATCCCTCCACCCCCTACCGCCACCCCCCCACCCCCCGGGGGTATAGTTGTCGGTGCCTTCCTTTGGGTCAGGGCCACGCTTCCTACCTTCGGAGTAGAGCAGCCTGGCAGGCTGTGCTTCCCAGTAAAGCCTATTACTTGAGCCCCGTGTCTTGGCCTGCCTTTCTATCTCTATATACTATCAAAGGGGCCCCCGTGGCATAGTGGTTATATGTTGGGTTGCTAATGTCAAGGTCAACTGTTCGAAACTACCAGCCATTTTGTTAAAGACAAGGCTTTCTACTTCCCTAGAGTCACAGTCTCAGAAACCAATAGGAACAGGTGTACCCTGTCCTAAAGGTCATGATGAGATGGCATTGACAGGATGGCAGTGAGTTTGTTTTTTTAAATGTTCTATCACATTTGGTGTTTTTTTTCTATTTGATAGATTAAACTGTCTTTATTATAATATTGAATTGAGAGTTTCTTTACTTCTGTGTAAAGTTCAGTATTTTGTGCTTCTTTTCTCTTTATAAGCCATCTGTATTTATTTTTTCATCTGTGACCTTTTACTCCTATTTACTTACTTACGAGTTGCTTATGAAATAGTAAGATTTCATTTCTATATGAGAGGTGCTTTGCCCTCCTTTGTATACAATGCAATTCTTTGTCCCGGTTTGTTGTTAGTTGCTCTTCTGACTTCTTTTTCATTTTTTTTTTGCCCTATGCACGAACTTTAGTTTCGCATAGTTAGTTTTTTAAATAGATTAGCAGTTTTTGTCTTGCTCAGAAAAGGACTTTTCATTTCTTATACTCATAGAGCACTCTAATGATAAACACTATTTATTCCATTAAGACTATATAATTTAAAATTTTAAAGTTAGGTTTTGAAGCACAATGAAAACCAAAAGTTTCCAAAGGGCAGATTGTGCTGATTCCGGGTGATTTTACTTTTTTTCTAACAGTGAATAAGTTAATCTTTAAAAATTACAATGAGCGAAGTAAACTATAAAGGATGACAATCCTAGATTAACAATAGCATTAGAAAGACAAAATAGAATTATGTAAGAGTGCTTAAAATTCAAATAACTTAAAAAAACTACATAAGGTTAAATCTTACTCTCTCTTTTAATGTAAGTAGTAGGAAAGTGACATTTAGACACCTAATTTTTACTTTGCTCCACAAAAGTTTTTCAAATTAAAACACATTTGCTATTTGTTAGTTATATATAAGGCAATTAAGGATAAACCTTTGGAATGTTGTCATCAATGAATTTAGTTTGAAAAGAAAATTTTGGGGTAATAGCATTAGATTATGGACCTATACTGCCAGGAAAGACCAGTGCCTGCAGAAGAGCCACACTAGTATACAATAATGTGTAGCAACTTGTGTACAAGAATGTGTAGCAACCAAGGCTACTTGGTTTTGTAGACTTAAAATTATCCTCATGGTGAGAAATTACTTCTGTAATAAGTGTTCGATTAAGGTTCCTTGTCTACCTGGTTTTTGACCATTAAGCCCGTGTGAGTTATCACAATCAGACATTCCGCAGTAGAATACCAGGAAATAATTATTCTGAACACAGTCATGCCACTCATCTTCTTAAGTCTCAGGAAGTAGATAGTATAAACACATTTATAATGAAGATAATAAAGAAATATTCATTTTAGTTAAATTTCAACTGTCATATAAACTGACTGAGAAAGAAGTCATGAAGCTTTATGATTTATAGGTTAACAGCCTGGGCAGGAGAGAGTAAGTAGGTGGAATTCAGTTGACCCACATACTTGTCTTTTTAGAAAATGTCAAAGAAAAAATGACAATAATTTTAAAATGGCATCAAACACAAGCACTTTTGTTATATGTGATCTAGAGTGATACACAGTCATTACTGATGAATTGATCATTAAAAACTAACAGCACAAGTAAGGTGTTTTACTTTTTCTGAGGGGTGAAAGAGATACCAATTTTGGAGGGTAAACATTCAGCTCCCACCAAAACCAAACTGCATGCCATCTGGTTGATGCCCACTCCTTGTAACCCTGTGGGGCAGGGTAGAACTGCCCCCCGTGAGTTTCTGAGGTAACAAAGCCTCGTTGTTCTCTCATGGAGTGACTAGTGATTTCAAACTGCTGATCTTGCAGAGTGCAGCCCACAGTGTAACCTCTCTGCTACCAGGGCTCCTTAAACATGCATCTAGGTAGACACAACAAAGTCAGAGACTGTTTTATTTATATGCTCAGAAAAAAAATCACACAGATATAAATATATATGAAACCTAAAGGTATGTTCTTCTACTTCAAAACAAATTTAAGGCACTTACTGTATTCTCAAAAAAATGACTACCTTATGACAAAATAATAATTTATAAATTATCAAGGGTTGATGAGGGAGTGGGGAATGGGGAGGGAGGGAAAATGATGAGCTGATGCCAAGGGCTTAAGTGGAGAGCAAATTTTTTGAGAATGATGAGGGCAATGAATGTACAAATGTGCTCTACACAATTGGTGCATGTATGGATTGTGATAAGAGTTGTATGAGCTCATAAAATGAATAAAAAAATAACTACTTGTAAAAATCTTAAATTGGGCTATTCTATATATCTAAAAAGAAAAGTTAAAAAAAAAAGGAAGAAGAAGAAAATTACTTCCAGGAAGATGTCGACTGTATAACACATACCAGAGGGACTCCGCATAAATCAGCCGAGGAGTGTTACTAACAGGGAAATTCAACACTGCTGGATCACAGGAGGAACATCATAAAGATAAGTAGGCGCAGATCCACAAGGTTTTGAGGGGCTGGGGGCTTTTGGCTTACCACAGTGGAGGCCAGCTAGGGTTTGACCTCAGCCCCGCCACTGTCTCAGCGGGCCAAGGGACTTTATTTCAACACAGCCACAGCTTGCCGCTGCCTCGGGGCAGGGATTAAACCCTTGTAGCTTGATGGGCAGGGATCAGGGCTCAGCTATATTGTTACTTTTGTTTTCCTCTCTTCTCTCTATCACCACACAGTCTCAGCAGGGTTTTGTTTTTTTTTTGTTTTTTTGAGTATTTTTTTTCCTTTATCTCTTACCTGTTCTCTCACGTGCCACTGGCTGCCCTCCAGACCACTCTCCTTAGCCTAGGGCATTTATGCCTGCACTCCACCCAGTAAGGCAAGCTCCACCCTGTGCAACATACCCGAGGCTGGGGAAAGTCTGCCTGCCCTCTACCAGGGGATATTCTTATCCAAATTATTCACTGGGAATTCCTGCCTGTGTGGCTGGAGGAGCTCCTATTTGTCCTCTGTGGGCCCACGTGACTAAGGGAACTTCCTGCCGCCTGCCTTAGTGCCTCGCATGGCCTAAGGCAGCTCGGCCAACACTCACCAACGTTCCATGCTGCTATAGGAAGCTCTGCCCAACCTCCACAGTGATCTACCTGACCAGGGCAATTCTGCCCACCATTCGCAGTGTTCTACACTAAAGCAGGAAACCCATCGGCCTTCAGGGCACTCCCCTTGAGAGTGAAGCCACAGGAGGATAAAGTGGTAGGCTAATTCCAAAGTGAAGTTAGCAGCAGGCAGTTCAAAGAAGCATTCCTACGAGTCTCCCAGAGAGGGCCAATGCTCTTCAACTCCCTGGAAAATGGTACCTGGCTCCTCTAAAACAACACAACGTAAACATCAATCAGCCCCAATGACCCCAATGAACAAACAGGAGAAAGAAAAGGCAATGGCAGAAGATGTCCTGAACCAAATGACGTGCATAGAAGAAGCAGACATTGATCTGCCACAGAAAGAAAATTTCAGAATGCTGCTTGGAGTCATATAGGATATGAGGGAAACAATAAAGAAAGAGTGAAAGGATAGAGAAGATAAAGTCCATACACTAAAGGGAAATACAAGAGCTTAGGGAGGAGATAACAAAAACCAGTAGCCAACTCACGGACCTCGAGAATCGACAGGAAGAAGCAGAGAACCGCACCAAGGACAGCCAAGCAGACTTTAACAAATGCGAACAAAAATCTAATAAGATCATCAGAGAAGCTGAAGAAAACCTAAGAGCTATGTCTGATGCTGTGACACAACAAAGAAGTCATCTGCAACAATAGTGAGAGAATTCACGGGGTAAAACTTCCCCAGCTTCACGAAGGCAAGCCAGGCAACCATTCAGGAGGCTGAAAGAACACCAGCTAGACTGAATCCCAAGAAGAAGTAACCAAGGCACATACTAGTTAAACTATCCAACTTTGAGGAAAAGGAAAAAATCATGAGAGCAGCTAGGGAAAAACAGCAATCACATATAAAGGTTCCCAAATAACATTATCCTCAGACTTATCAGCAGAAACTATGAAGAAGAGGAGAGAATGGAGTAACATATTCCAAAAATTGAAGGAAAACAATGCAAACACAATACTCTACCCAACCAAATTATCAATCAAGAAAGATGGAGAAGGAAGACTCTTTCCAGACAAGGAAAAACTCAAAGAATACGTTAGAAGAAACCCAGCCCTACAAAAGATCCTTGCCAACCCAGTATGGGCAGAACAACGTTCACCAAGCATAAATAAGAGACCACCACATAAAACAAACTCACCCAGAGGGAAAAAAAGAGAAAACAGACCCCAAGAGAGCATTGGCTTAAGGATCGAAAGAAATAAAGAATCATACACACACACACATGTACACATAACACACTAATAAAAAAGGAAGGTAGGAAAACACCCAACACAAAAGGTATAAGATGACACCACAGAGTCCACAGATGGAGATAATAACCCTGAATACCAATGCTCTGAACTCAGGGATTAAAAGACTGAGGCTAGCAGTCTGACTTAGAAAATACACCCCATCAATCTGCTACCTACAGGAGACACATCTCAAGGCTACAAACAAAAATAGGCTGAGAATCAAAGACTGGAGAAAGGCATACCAAGCAAACAGAAATTCAAAAAAAAGCAGGGGATGCAATCCTAATCTCGGATAAAATTGACCTCAAAGTGCAAACCATAAAAAGAGATAAGGAGGGACACTATATAATGTTCAAGGGAACAGTGACAAAGAACCACTAAGTACTGTAAACATAAATTCCCCAAATGAGACCTGCTGAATGCGTCAACCAAACACTCCAAAATATGAAAAAAGAAATCACAGACTCAAGAATTATAGTGGGTGACTTCACTACACTGCTCTTTGGGAAAGACAGATCACAGGGAAAGAAACTCAACAAAGAGGCTAGAGATCTAAACACTACAATTAGACAATTTGATCTGATAGATATTTACAGAGCTTTACATCCAAATACCAAAAAGATGACATTCTTTTCAAGCCCGCATGGCACATATTCAAAGACACCACATCCTGGGGCATAAATTTAAGCACATTGATATCCTATAGACCTCTCTCTCTGACCACTGTGCCATAAGGCTGGAAATCAACCAAAAAAAGACAAAGAAAACAAGAGCAAACAATTGGAGGATGGATAACTCTCTATTGCAAAAGGAGTGCGTACTGGCACAGATCAGAGATGAAATTAGGAAACTTCTAGAAACCAACGAGCATGAGAATGCTACGTACCAAAACTTAAGGGACACAGCAAAGGTAGTTATCAGAAGAAGTTTCATAGCAATACATGCACACCTGAAAAAGGAAGAGAGACTCATGATTGATATCCTGGCACAAAATTTACAACAACTAAAGCAGTCAGCAGGGAAATCCTACTAATAGCAAAAGAAAAGAAGTAATAAAAATCAGGACTAAAATTCAGGAGAGGGAAAATAAGAAAAATATGGAAAAAATTAATGCTGCTAAAAGTTAAGTTTTTTGAAAGGATAAACAGAATCGACAGCCCGCTGGCAAACCTAATCAAAGAGAGGCGGGAACAAATTTCAATAGCAAGAATGAGGGATGAGAGAGGGGCCATTACAATAGATACTAATAAAATCAAAAGAATAATTATACAGTACTATGAAGGATTGTACTCCAGTGAATTCAACAACTTGGAAGACATGGCCAAATTCTTGGAAAAGCAATCCCTCCCTAGACTATCCCCAATGGACGTCATGAATCTCAACAGACCCATATCAATAGAAGAAATAGACACAGTTATCTAGAGATTACCAATAAAAAAAATCCCCTGGACCAGAAGGCTTCACAGTAGAATTCTACCAAGCATTCAGGGAAGAACTAACACCAATCCTACGCAAACTCTTCCAGAACATAGAAAACGATGCAAACTCCCAAACTCCTTCTATGAAGCTAGTATAACCCTGATACTAAAACTAGACAGAGATCCCACAAAAATTGAGAACTACAGACCAATATCCTTAATGATCATCGATGCAAAAATCCTTAACAAAATACTGGCCAATAGAATACAAAAGTATATAAAACAAATAATTCACCATGACCAAGTGGGATTCATAACAGGGAT
>NW_022111369.1:94124312-94125821 GCF_000313985.2 Echinops telfairi
AAAAAATGAGATACCACCTAACACCCTCAAAGATACCCCAATTCAAAAAATCAGAAAGCAACAAGTGTTTGAGGGGCTGTGGGAAGACAGGAACTCTCATACACTGCTGATGGACCTGTGGGTATGTACAGCCCCTATGGAAATCAATCTGTCGATATCTAAAATAGATGGGAATCGAGCTACCATAGTACCCAACAATCCCCCTACTGGGTATATACCTAAAAGAGACAAGAAACAAAATCACGGCCAGACATCTGTACTCCAATGGTCATCATGGGACAGTTCACAATTTCCATCGAATGGATTAAAATACTGTGGCATATACATACAATGAGTACTACGCATCGCTAAAAATTAGTGATGAACGTATGAAGCACATCGCTGCTTGGGAGTGGAGGAAATTATGCTACGCAAAGTAAGCCAAGCATAAAAGGAAAAGTATAACATGAGTCCAGTGAGGTAAGCTTAAAAAATGCAAATGGGGCATAGGGAAAAAGCTACTGTATACAAACATTCCTGGGGCGAGGACCAGATAATATTGTAGGGGCCAGACCATATCTAGGGATACATATGGTAGCCAACTAAAAAGGAGGGAGAGACGGGAAGAAAAAAAAAAAGGGTAGCTGGGGAATAGGGCACTAACCCACCTAAGGAGAGGGTATTGTTCATATCTCCACAGGGAAGAAGGGACCAGACTTCAACCCGATGATCCAAGATGTGAATGCAACATACCAGCATGGAGTAGGGAACCAGTAGAGAGGTCTGAGGGGCCGGCCCCAATCACAACTACATGGATATCTGCCCTTCGCCCCCCCCCCTCCCCCTAAAGAATTTATTTCAGAGGACAGCATTGAAGTTGCAGCTACGGGAGAGGGACATGTTTGATCAGAGCACATGGGAGCAAATGGAGGGGGAGGAAGAGAGTGGTTCACATTCTGGACCACCAAGCCTTAAGGACAATATTCTTACTCAGTGCAGCCAATCCACAGAGAAGACCATATGGCCGGCCCCACTATGAGACACAACATCCCTCACTGACCCATAGCCCTACAGGGGACAACACTGGAGACACAGTGTGGGAATTGCACCCGATCTGATCCAACCACATCAAGGCAAAAAACTAAGGATGTGCAACAGAAGAGCAAGGGGAACAGAGCAACGTATCCCCAGGAATATAAAAAATAGACTTTGGGGCCAGGGCGAGGCTCCCCATCAGATTTGACAGGAAAACACTCCTAAAGGCCAACAAACAGTCCTTGAACTAACTACAGGCTTTTCTATTTGGTTAGGGTTTGTTGTTTTTTTTTGATCATTGGCTTTTTGTTGTTCTTGTTGATGCTTTGTTTTGCTCTGTCTTGTTGTTGTGCATGCTATTATCTCCACAAGGTCTGTCTAAATAAGACAGGTTGGATGAACAATCTGGAGCAGAAAACAATGGGTTCTGATGGGGACATGGGAGAAGGGGAGATGGGGGTAAAGGAAGTGGTGTTAACAAACCCAGGGACAAGG
>NW_022111369.1:94127220-94128967 GCF_000313985.2 Echinops telfairi
GAAAGTAGGTCAGAGGTTATTCTCCTTAACATCAGCCCTCTAGAGCAACCAGACTGTATAGTCTGACTCACCCTAAGTAGGGCCCAGTCCCTTCTGTTATGTCCCCTTGAAGCAGTGCCCAAAGGCAAGCCCGGGACCACTCAAAGATGACTAAGCTTCCCAAGTCCAGGGTCCACCCATCTTGCCACACATGCTCCCCTATTCCCTCCCTTTACTATTACGTGTTCACCACTAGGTCATCCCCCTCCTATTGCTTGTATTGCCTATGTTGCAAACCCTCCCTATGACGTAGGTTGTTGTGAATTGTATTGCCCCTTTCTGTGACGTGTGATTCTATAATGATGTCCCCCTACAGTGACATGATGCGTGGTTAGCAATAAATAAGGAGGCTCCCTGGTTCTTGGGAGGCAGCGGAGGGAGGAGGACAGGGGCGGCTGCTCCCGCGAGGGAGGGGGCTCCTGCTCTGGCGGCTGGGTTTCCCCCCACGAGGACCGCCAAGCGGGGTGGAGGTGAGCAATGCTACCATGTAACGTGTCTGACTGTATTATTGTGATATCGCTCATGCTCTCGATGACTTTAAAATATAATACTTATATATCTCAACCATACAATTGTGCTTACTGAACTTGTGGGTAGTAGTAGTAGCGGTGGGGGCTGGCCCCTCACCACCACCATCCCTACATTTAACTTAACCTTACAAGAGTTCATGTTCTAATAAAACCTAAGACAAAGAAATTGACATGTAGTCCAAATACATTGTATTATTATATATTTAAAGGGAAGGGTTAGAATTTACATACTTTTATGGTTCATAATTTTCCTCAGATGTTAATTAGTGATAAGTAAAAACTTGTAATCTCAATCTGAAGGTTTTATCGTTTTAATCTTAAATGATCATTTCAAGTGAAGGAATGATGAATAGAATTTTCAATATAAGCACTTTTCTATAGACATACCTAATTTTTAAAATTACCACCAGTTATTATTCAAGAGACCACAATTATTAATGCTGAATTTCCTTATTTCCTCATTTTGGGGTACAACCCCCTACACCCCCCAAAAATGGAAAAAGCTCCACTGGGAAGAGCTTTCATAGTATGCATTTTTCCCCACTAGGTGAGCTTCATGCAAATAGTTCTGGGTTAGTGCACCCAGTGGCCTCACCTGGGAAAGTTCTCTCTTGTCACAGTAATTTTTTTCATAAAAGCAGTTTCGCTTGAACCTTGTTTCTTGTGATGGCTGATATAAGAGAACAGTATGTGGCTTTAAATTGTGTTTCCTGCTCAGGAAAAAAGCTGGAGAAACTGTTGCGATGTTGAACACAGCTTACGAGGAAAGTGCTATGGGAAATACTCAAGTGTATGAGTAGTTTCCTTATTTCAAAAAGGTGAAATGTTGATTGATGGCAAACCTAGTTATGGACGTCCGTCAACTTCCTGAATGGACAAAAATGTCAACTTGTGAGGTCAGAGTGTTAATCAAGCTTTCTATTTAGAAGCTCTGAAAAGATGGTGTAACAGGGTGCAACAAAAAGGTCTGATTTGTGGCAGATGAGTGACTGGTTTTGCCACCACAACAATGCACTTGCTCATGCAGCCATCTCAGTGTGCCAATTTTTGGCAAAAAACAGCCTGCCTCTCTTGCCCCATGCCCCAGACTCACCTGCCCTGGCTCTGTGCAACTTCTTTTTGTTTCCATGAATGAAGAGGGACATGAAAGGATAGTGATTTGTCAATGTAGCAGAGGT
>NW_022111369.1:94129350-94131373 GCF_000313985.2 Echinops telfairi
CTCCACTTACACTAGGACTTTGGGACTCTACATATGACTGGGGAAGGTCAGTTTAAATTAGAGAAAAGTTCTGAATCCACTTTTTTCACAAGAGATTCAGCATTGTTATTTTAAAGAAATAGTGACTAAAATTGAAGTGACCATGTGCTCACTAGAATTTCTTGAGGATGACTTATGTATTTTAGAATATGGAGTAAAACTAAGTAGGTGCTGCTTCAGCATTTGTGGATGCTTAAAATACTTTTCTAAAATAGTAAATTGAACTCAGTATCAAAATGTTTACATCTGTATTGCCTTCCCAGCCGCTTTCCCCTTGGTTGCACAACCTTCACCTTCTTCAGTGACTATACACTAGCAGGCAGAGACAGAACCAAATGTGTTTCGTATACTGAAACTGCTCGAAGAACTAAGCTCCTGACACCAGTAAGTGCTTGCTAAATCAGACAAGTGCACCATTGAGCAGATTTTGAACTTGCCATTCTGAATATGGGAGAATAAAAAGGGGTCTGCATTTTATTATTAGAGGTGAAACTCAATTCCTTTTCATCTTTTCTATCTTCAAATCACTCACATATTTGTGAAAGAGAAGTGCAAGAATGCAACTATAACCACATGTAAGGGGTTATGAAAATTTCATGACTTCGGATAATAAAATAAAGCCCATGCCCACAACCAATACGATAAGGGCAGTATAATCTGAAATTCAGAACCTTGTTCAACTGTGTGCTCCTTTCCCAAGGTTTCCATTATGTCACTCACCACGACTTCCTGACAGTGAACACTGTCTGGGCTTTCCACACAGAAAAGTGTTAGTTCATTGCTGCCTCTTGTTATAAAGGTAAAATATTAAGGCATTTCTGTGTACTCTAAAGGTGGGGGCTAGAAATAAAGGCAACAATGACCTTTAACAAGTTTATATGTAACACATAAACACTTAAAACTCAGTGGCATTTACGCCTCAGGCATTCTTCCTCCTGATAATCTTCACCTAGCTTCCTACAGTCCTCCTCCAATGACCCAGCAGGACAGAAAGGCCCTCCACAAGGTGCTTTCCATATGGACTCCAAGCTCGGGACAGGACAAGTGCCCAAGGTTGTGGGGTGGCTGCTGCATCCACCTGGACTCGTCAAGAGCTTGCATACAGTGCTGTCCCTCCTTTTGGGTTCTTTCTGACCTTTCTTTCTTTTTTTTTTAAACAGACCGATAAGAATTATTAGTTCAGGAATCAAAAACCACGTCAGTTCACACCGAGTAGAACCGAATGCGTAGCTGGTTTCCCCTGGATTAGAATACGGCAAACCACCCAACCACTCTGGTGTCATCAAAGTAATGACCTTCTATTACTTTTGTTGCTGTTTTTCTTATCACTGGTTACTTGTTTAATTCAGCATATTAATAAATACCAAACTCAATGATTAAGAATATTCACAGTCACTTGGTAAGTGTGTGGGTGATGTGATATGAAGTGTGATCTTAGTTGTTTCATTTTATAACGTGTAATAAAAGCAATGAAATATTTGAAAGCTCAACTTACCATACATTGAAAATCCATGAAAAGGGATTACACCTAAAAAACAAAAAATAATTATTTTCAATAACTTGTAAACCAAACCAAATCTACTGCTATCAAGCCCATTCTGACACGTATAGATTAGAGGAGCTGCTCCATGGGGTCAGTCCCTGCAGAAGCAGATGGCTGGACCTTTCTCTGTCGGAGCAGCAGGTGGGCTACACTGCCCAGCCCAATGCTTAACCCGCAGTGCCACCATGGCTGCTTCAATCCAAAGATACTGAGTTAAGTAAATTTGAAAGGGCTAAATTGGAAAACCAACACTTTCTATTTTGACCATCACCTTTTATTTATGAATATCAGTGATAAGATGTTTTAAAATCTTTTGAAAGCAAACTTGAGGTTTTCAAGCTATATCCAAATAACTTTCCATTGATATGTGGGGGGAAAAATACATGAAGCAGGTCATGTTTTGTTTTTTTTTAAATCATTTTATTAGGGGCACATACAACT
>NW_022111369.1:94132877-94158403 GCF_000313985.2 Echinops telfairi
CACACCAGCCTGTGTGATCACGAGGTGTCAAAGGGATCAGGTATCAAGCTTCATCAGAACTAAAATCAGATCATTGTGAATGAGGGGGAGTGCAGAGTGGAGACCCAAAGCTCATCTGCAGGCAATTTTGGTCATATATTTTTTAAAGGCAATTTCTTGTATATAAAAGTTCATTACAAAAAAATTCTAGCATAATGTGATTTGAGGAACATTTTGGTACCAGTTTCAGTATAATCTTTTGTAAGAATTGTATCCAAGTGAAACACACATCCTCTTCAAAGACATACTCATGGTCTAAACTGGGTATTCTAAACATCTTGTCACATTCCAGGTGAAAAAGTAGAATTTGTACAGCTTCATCTCAAAACAAGTTGTGTTAATATACACCATGATATTTCTAACGTGGTACTAAATCAGGTTGCAAACGTGGTACAGAAGAAAGTGGAGAAGTTTACATTTTGGAAAAATAGCATAGAAATGCTTTACTCGGCTGACAGTTTCTGAGACAACAACGCTTAGTCTTGGCAGGGACTTCACAGGCAGGCTAGAGAGAGTTCAAATAAGTGCTTAGTTTCTGTTTAAAGCACGCCTAGTGACGAGGGACACATTAAGTCCCAGTACAGTGCAAGGCAATTTTGAACAGGTCTAATTTAGTGTAAGTTATTCTCAGACTGAGTAAAACTCTGGATCTCTGTGTTGTTCTGTTTATTAGTCCTAGCTTCAACCACCGAGGTCCAAGAGAACACATCTAATTTATCTTCTATCCTTTCAGAAAGATTTGAAGACCCTGTTCCCTCCCATCGCTCCCTGAGCCCACCGTCTCTCCTCACCGTTCTGGCTTCTTTAATTGATCCTCAGATGAAGTGGACTTCCACAGCTCCCCTATTCTCTATTTCCCTCTGGACAAGCTAGAGTTTGCTGCACTCCTTAAAATGAGAAAACTGAAACTTCTAAGCTTTTTTCCCCCTCTACGTGCCCCAGGTCTAAGACACTGCACTGTGCACTTGTTACTGGACCTAAGCAGAAGATAATATTTGTATCTGTTACATTTCTTCTTGTGTGAACCATTCTAATTTGAGACAACCCTAGATTCTCATTCTATATTCTAATGTGCTAATGTGTTCTTTAGCCTCCTGCATTCCACATCATTAGGAAATTTGAGAGGTACACTATCCACGCCTTCACAAGATTATGAAAATGTTGAACAAGATAAGGATGAGGACAGGACTTGTCACTAGAGACTACTTTCCATATTGATATCAGTGTCTTAAAAATTTTTTTTAATCATTTTATTCAAGGGGGGCTCTTTACAAATTTTATAACAATCCATCATTCAATTGTATTAAGCACACTTGTACACATGTTGCAATCAACATTTCCAAAACATTTTCTTTCTACTTGAACCCTTGGTATCAGCTCCTCTCTTTTTCCCTCCCACACTCGTGAATCCTTGATAAATTACATATTATTGTTATTTCGTGTCTTACACTGTCCATGGTCTGCCTTAACCCACATTTCTGTTATGTGTCACCCTGGGAGGTGAGCTATATATCCAACCTTGTGATGGGTTCCCCCTTTCTCCCTCCCGACCATGTCCCTACCCTCATGATATTGCTACTCCTACTACTGTTCTTGAGGGGTTATCTGTCCTGAATTCTATGTGTTGAAAGCTCTTATCTGTACCAATGTGTGTTTTCCAGTCTAGTCAGGTTTGTAAGGTAGAACTGGGTCATTGGGGGGGCGGGGCAGGGCGGGGAGGAAGCACGCAGGAACTAGAGGAATGATGTGTGCTTCCTTGGTGGTATACTGCACCCTGGTTGAAATGCCCCTTCTTTGTAACCCTTCCATGGGGGTTGGGGGAGGGTATCCAATTATCTACAATTGGGCTTTGGGTCTCCACTCCGACCCCCATCATTTGCTTTGGTATATTTGTTTGTTTTGGGTCCTCTGATGTTTGATACCTGATCCCGTCGACAGATCACACAGGCTGATGTGCTTCTTCCATGTGGGCTTATTTACTTCCCTACCAGATGGCCGCATGTTTGACTTCAAGCCTTTAAGATCCCAGATGCTATATCTTTTCAGAGCCTGGCACCATCCACTTTCTTCACATTTGCTTATGTACCCATTCTGTCTTTAGCAATCATGTCGGGAAGGTGAGTATCAAAGAGTGCCAGGTTATTAAAACACAGTGTTATTGTATTCAGGGAGGCCTTGAATAGAGGCCCCAAATTCAATGTTAATACTTTACATATAAATATATGTACATTGGCCTCTATGCCTTTCATTATAAATTAATATATTTACATATACATGCCTATAGCTATACCTCTATAAATAGCGTTTGCCTCTTACCTCTTTCCTGCTTCCTTTTACCTTCCTCTTGTCTCATTATCATGCTCCCCCTACATGCAGCTCTCAGTAATTCTTCTTGGATACATTGTACTTGATCAAACCCCACCAGGCATTATACTTCCTCCTCACCATCAATCTTAGATGTCTTCTCTCTTCTCTGAGTTTATTGGCGACCCCCCACTCCCACCCAACCGACCCCTTCTGTCTCATGCTCCTCCAGGACTTCCGGTCCCCATTGTTTTCTCCTCGGGATTGTTTGTCCTGCCTATCTTATATAGATAGACAGAGGGCAAAAGAAAAACAAAAAGACAGTCCCAGGTCTGTCTGCTGACCCATATGGGTGTTTTCCATCAGTTTCTTAATTAGCATTCTACTGAGATAAGAGCACAGACCAGGTGCTTGACAGACTCAAGTGAGTTCATTGGGCACTGAAAGAAATTGGAGCACTGGTGGTGTAGTGGGTGAAGAATTGGTCTGCTTAACTGCAAGGACAGCAGTTTGAAACCACCAGCTGCTCAAAGGAAGAAAGATGAGCCCATAGAGTCTCAGTCTTGGAAACCCACGGGGGTTCCCTGCTCTCTATATAGGGTCGCTATAAGTCAGAACTGACCCGATGGCCCCAAGTTTGGTTTTTGGTTTGGTGCTTTTCGGTGAGTTTCTTAACTTCTCTATTATTAGTTTCCTCATATGTAAAGTACTGATAATAACAGAACGTGCATTGAGATTAATGGAAGCGGCTCAGCACAACACCAGAAAACCAAACCAGTTGCTAACCTTTGAATCCCCCATGCAGTTCAGAGTAAAACTGTACTTTGGAGAGTTCTGAAAGCTGCTAACTTTCAGAAGCTTCTCACCAGGCCTTTCTTACAAGGCACCGCTGGGTGAATTTGAACCACCAACCTTTCAGTTAGTAGTTGAGCCCTTAGTCACTTGCACAACCCAGGGCCTCTGTGTGCCGCCCAGCTTCCCTACAGCAGGTCCTTACAAAACGCTAATTGTTGATTAGTGCCAGATGAGCTCAACTGAGTCTGTCAAGCACTTGGTCTGTGCCCTTATCTTATTTCAAGAGGGTGCTGACTAATGAGCTGCTATCAATAAGGAAGGAAGTCTCCCCTGGCAAGTCCTGTCCTCATCTTCATCTGGATCAGCATTTTTATAAT
Source organism: Echinops telfairi (assembly GCF_000313985.2). Lineage (NCBI taxonomy): Eukaryota > Metazoa > Chordata > Mammalia > Afrosoricida > Tenrecidae > Echinops > Echinops telfairi. The sequence goes on from NW_022111369.1 coordinate 94,136,393, forward strand.
CCTTTGGATAAGGACACAGAGTGGACTTCTCAGATTTCCACCATAATAGGCACATATTGTTTTATTGTTTCTACAAGTAATTTTATCCAAAAAGAGTAAACAGAAAATCAAATACAATTGTGAACTAATGTCAGGCTGGCTCTACCTGTCCCCATTCTCATGTTATTCAACTTTGGTGCTTATCAATTTTATTTGGTTCATCTCTATTTGATTTGCTAACCCAGTCTTCCAAAAATTTCTGCTCTACAAGTATTTCATAGCTAACTGCAGCCCTAATCACTGAGAAGGCTGATGGTGCCGAAATGAACTCTGTCGCTTCTCTGTTCTCTACTTCAAAGGGGGATCACTATTTTATCTCTTTCCTATTTCCTATTTGGTCTCAGAGGAAGACAACCACCTTCATCTTTAGAGCTAATATCTTCACCTTCACCCTTGTGCCCATTCCAAAGGCAGGTGACTCAAGAGAATGCTCAAATTATCAAACGCTATCATTGATTTCACATGCAAGTAAAATTTAGCTGAAGATCATCCAATAATAGTTGCCTGGTACATGGACAGGGAGCTGCCAGAGGTACAGGCCAGATTCAATAGGTTATATGGAACAAAGGATATCATTATTGATGTCATATGGATCTTGGTTGAAAGCAGAGGCTACCAGAAAGATGCTTATTTGTGTTTCATTGACTATGCCAAAGCATTAGACGGCATGGATCCTAAAAACCTAGGGATAACCTTGAGAAGAATGGGAATTCCAGAACGGCTCATTGTCATCCACAAATCAAGAGGCAGTTGTGCGAACAGGACAAGGAATACTGCCTGGTTTAATATTAGGAAAGGTGTCCATCAAGGTTGTAGCCTCTCATCATACTTAATCTGTTCGCCGAGCAAATAATCATAGAAGCTGGCTTATATGAAGAAGAATGTGGCAGCAAGATGAGAGGACAGCTTATTAACAACATGCTATATACAGATGACACAACCTTGCTTGCTGATGAAGATCAATGACTGCAGCTTCAGTATAAATTATGGTTCAATACAAAGAAGACTCAAATCCTCACAACTGGACCAAAAAGTAATGTCATGATAAATGGGGAAAAGGTTGAAGTTGTCAAGGATTGCTTAGATCCACAATCAAAGCTCATGGAAGCAAGCGTCAAGAGAACAAAAGGTGAGTTGCGTTAGGTAAATCTGCTGCACATGGCCTCTTTAGAATATGAAATGCAGTAATGTTAATTTGACCTATGCCATGGTATTTTCCACTACAGCACATGCATGTAAAAGCTGTACACTGGATAAGGAAGACTGCAGGAAAAGTGATGCATTTGAACTGTGGCATCGGTGAAGAACTTTGAACATACCACACACTGCCAAAACAACAAACCGATCTGTCTTGGAAGAAGTATGAGGGGGTACGCCTCAAAAAATGGAAAAGGCACCACTGAGCAGAGCTTTCTTGTATACCTATTTCCCATTCGGCAAGCTTTGAGCAACTCGCTCTCAGTGCACTCAGTGGCATTACCTGGAAAGGTTTTCTAGTCACAGTGAAGTTTTTCATAAAAGCAGTTTCGCTCAAACCTCACTTTTTGTGAAGGCTGATTTAAGAGAACAGTGTGTGGCTGTGAAATTTTGTTTCCCACACAGGAAACATACTGCAGAAACTGTTCTGCTGTTGAACACAACTTACAAGAACAGTGCTATAGGAAAAACTCAGGTGTACAAGTGGTTTTCTCATTTCAAAAAAAGTTAAATGTTGATTGATGACAAACCTCGATCTGGGTGTCCGCCAACTTCCCAACAATACCTTCCACTAGGTCAGACTGTTAGTCAAGTTTTCTATTTAGAGGTTCTGAAAAGATTGCATAACAATGTGTGACAAAAAAGGCCTGATTTGTGACAGAGGGGACTAGTTCTGCCACCATGACAATGCACTTGCTCACGCAGCGATCTCAGTGTGTGAGTTGTTGGCAAAAAGCAGCATGCCTCTCTTGTCCCCCACACCTGACTCCACTTTGTGTGACTTCTTTTTGTTTCCATGAATGAAAAGGGGCATGAAGGAGACAGCAATTTGACGATGTAGAAGAGGTGAGGTAAACAATGAGGGAGGTGTTGTCAGCCATCCAAACAGATGAGTGAAAAGTGTTTACAAGAATGGAATTGCAGATTGAAGGTGGTAAGGTTGTTTTGTAAAAAAGTTTAGATACATAGATTTGGGGGGGGGGGAAATCCATTTTTGTGGGGGGATACCCCCTACTATAGCCAGGATGCTCATTAGAGGCAAGGTTGGCAAGACTTCATCTCAAGTACTTTGAACACGATATCAGTAGAGACCAGTCCCCGGACAAGGACATCATGCTTGGTAAAATAGAGAGGCAGCCAAAAAAAACAAAACAACCAAAACGTGGCAGCAACAATGGGCTCAATCATAAGACAACTGTGAGGATGGCACAGGACTGGGTGGTGTTTCCTTCGGTTGTACACAGGGTCTCCATGAATTAGAATCAACTCGATGGCATCTATTAACAATTGTTTGGGGAAAAAACAAAAACAATTGTTTGGTTGAAAATTGAGTCATGGGGGTGAGTTCAGTTCCAGACTTCATTATTAGGGGATTATGACCTATTGTTTTGGAGAGGGTACCAGCCTCTATCAGTCCAGTAAGTCTGGTCTGTTTCAATAATTTTTAGTTTTGTTCTACATTTTTTCTCACACTCTAATCAGGATACTTTAATGTGATCTGTTTCAGAGCAGTTGGTAGGGGTGGCCAGGCACATCTAGTTCTTCTGGCCTGAATGTGGAGGAGATGGATGTTTGAGGGATCCATTAGTTCCCCACACTAACTGTTTTCATGCATTTCCAATTTTCGGCACTCTTCTCTGCTCTGTGGGGAAGAGACCGATAATCTTACCCTAGGTGGCCGCTCATGAATGTTTAGGACCCAGTCACTGCTCACCAAAGTACAACGTGGAACTTTGTCTTTATGGATGTCTAGAGAAACAAATCAGTGCCACTCGTCTATGTACAAGAAAGAACTTTATATCAAGAAGTAGATTTACATCAAGAAGGCACCAATGCCAGCCAGGGCCCTTCTCAGACTCACATAGCTGCTGGTTGATAATGCCGAAAGGTAAACTGGGAATTAGAGGGATCACAGGCTAGTGGGGGAAGAGTCACGTGGATCCAGGCAGAGACCTGATTGACAGGTCAGACTCTAGCCCTACACTTTCATACAAATTCAAGTTGACATCAAATCAAATGACCTGGTTAGACTATATTATGCCAATTGACCTTGGTGTCTCCTGAAACTATGGTTCAGAGGCCCCAGGCCCATTGTCTCATTCCCTCAAGGTTTGGTTACATCCATGAAGAATCCATAAACTTCCCCTGTAAGCTCTAGCACATTCATGGATATATTTGTAGTAAAGGTAAATAAACATACATAAATATCCTCTATGAAATCTCTCCGTATTTATGGGCATGTTCACTCTCATACCCCTTCAGCCTCCCTATCTATACATCTGCTCATTGATGATTGTTATTGCAGGGTGTGTCAGTAATAGTATTTACCTCTGTTGCCTTTAACCCTGGGATTCCGCTCAGTGCCTCCCCGTGTTCCTCATTTATTGCCAACCTTATTGTTTCTTGCCTTTCCCTTCACCCCAGTTACTATGTGTCTACCCTCTAGTCCGTCATTTCCCCTCTTCTTCCCCCATCTCTAGTAACCACCAAAAAATGTTTCTCTTAGTGTCAAAAACTTTTCTTGACTCTTTACAACAGTGGTCTCATACAGTATTTGTCCTTTTGCAATTGATTAATTTCACTCAGCATAATGCCCCCCACAGGAGCGCTGGTGCTATAGTGCTCTGTGGTTTGAAACCATTCACTGCTCAGCAGGAGAAAGACCAGGCTTCCGCTCCCATGAGGAGTTACAGCCTTAGAAACCCCCAGGGACGGTTCTACTCTGTCCTGCAGCGTATGCGTTGGAAAACACTGGATGGCAGTCACTGTTTGTGAGGGAATGTCCTCCAGGTTCCTCGATGTTATGAGTGTTACACAACATCTTGGTTAATATTTCATGGTGTGTAATGCTCCATTGCATGTGTGTACCATATTTTGTTTATCCATTTCCCCATCGATGGGTATTTAGTTTGTTTCCATCTTCTTCCTATTGTGAATAGTGCACATGTGTGTGTCTCTATATGTGTCATGGCTCTTATTTCTTCAAGGCATACACCCAACAGAGGGATTACTGTGTTATGTGGTGTTTCCATCACCTACTTTTTAAAGAAGTGTCATACCACTTTGCATAGTGCTTTCAGCCTTTTAGAGTCCTACCAGCAGAGTGTGAGACTTCTAGTCTCTCTACACCCTCACCAACATTTGTTGCTTACTTCTGGGTTCACAATTCTGTTCTATTGGGCTAGGTGGTTTATTGTACAAAAACACTTTTACCTTCTTGTGTTAAGCCCCTGAAGAATCATTTAATCAAACAAGTTAAGGTAGTGATAAAGACTTTATTATAAAGTACTTTATCAATATTTACTAAGAACATTCGAAATGTCGGAATGGTCTGGTCAGAGCAAATTACAAACAGAAATTCACTGCTTTTGTGTCCATTCTGACTCGGTGGCCCTACAGAGCAGAGTAGAACTGCTCCTTAGAGTTTCTGAAGATGTAAAGCCCTCCCACAAGGAGGAAACTTCATTTTGCTCCTAGGAAGCTACTGGTAGGTTCGAACCACACACCTTTCGTTTAGCAGCCCAATGGACACTTGGAATTAGGACATGGTAAATTATATTTTCACCACATTTCTCCCCAGTCATAAAACCTCTAGAGCTGGGCTACAAGTTATTTGAGGTAAGAGTCGTATTTCCTACTGCGGTACTGTCAACACTCAGCATAGTGTTTTCTATAAAATGAAATGCTTACAGTAGTTTGTTAGAATGAAAAGGTGAACATTTATAAATATAACCCAGGCTTAGAAACAAAACACTACAGTTTAAAATTCCCTTATGAATAAGTAATTAACATATAGGGCAGCATGCTCTCCCTAATTTCATAGAAGCATAAATAGCCAATGCTGTCATACTGACAGAAATTTGAAGTCCGTGGGACTCCAGACAAATGATGAACCTTTTCTGAGTCTTTATTTGATTTTCTGAAAATGGAGTCAACAAGCCCAACTGTACTGAAGCAGAGGTGCCGTGGTAACGCAGTGGGTAAGCGCTTGCTTTTTCTAACTGAAAAGTCCAGGATTTAAACCACACAGGGGAAGATGTGGCAGTCTGGTTCTGTAAAGATTACAGCCTTGTAAAATCTACGGGACGGTTCTTCTCTGTACTTTAGGGTCATTATGGGTCGACATGGACTTGATGACAAAAGGCCTGGTTCTGTGATTTTGCGGGCTGAGGCACCAATGAGTTAATGCATTTGAAGTACCTCGGTATCATGCTGAGTGCATAGCAGATGCTCAATAACCCTCTGTTCTCTTACTCCCTCAGAGGGGAGAATAGCATGCTTCAGCATCCACTTAAACCTAAGGAACTCTTTAACATCATGAGATAAGGGTACACACTTCAGCTTAGCCTAGATTAGTCAGGGTTTAAGGCTCCCAAAAATGGGTGCCCTGTCTGCTTCATCAAAGCAGGACAAAATCGATTCTGGCAAACACTCGCAGGAGCTGCAAGAGGAATGAGGAATCGGTTAACACCCTAGGGTACATACCACCTAGAACTTGTCTTTCACCTCAGAGGTTGTCAGGATCTTGGCCCGTCTTTCGAAACCCTTTCCTTTGCCGCCCATCACTTCAGTCCTTCAAAGGTCGAGTTCCTTTGCCTGGCTGTGCTCCAGGCAGGCACTTGCAACAGGCACCGGGATGCTAGGACACCACCTCATAGCTGGGCCCTCGCGCTACAGGTCAGATTTGAGTGATTATTTTAAGAGCCTAGCCTTCCCTTCCCATCTGAAGACTGTCTGGAAGATGAATGATCTACTCCACACAAATGACACGTTTCAAAGTAATGATTTTATGGTCTTTTGACAAAGCTCAGAATGATAAACATAGTCAATCAAAATAAATCTTGAACTAGATGAGCTATAAATAGTGAATATGACTCAGAAAATACCCCAAGTATTAACCTGCTTTACACTGACTACCTATTTTCCCAACAGTTCCTCACTGCCTCTATTAATACTTAGCACTTCATGGCTGCACCGTCAACACTCATATCTGACTCATTTTAGCATGGCCCCAGATGAAAGTAAAATTTTGCACTCTTTCATTTGGGATTACTTAGCAGGGTTTATTTAATTAGTTTGTTGAAGTAGCTATTTCCTCTGTTTGTTCTCATTCCCCATGTAGCTCTAGGGTCACCCAGAGTGGGAATTAGGATAATGGCCGCACTAAGTTGTTTTCTAGCTATTTCTATTAGCCTTCTGAATTAGGACTTCAGAATATGACTTTGTTCCTTTACTCCAGTAAAAATTTCCCAAAATATCAGGATACAACCATATTTATCTTTCAATCTGAAAAGTCATTTGAAGATGCATTTTAAATTATAAGATGGTTTAAATGTTTTGTCTAGTTAAACTTCAAGTGAATTGTGGGTTGGGAGATGTTTTTAATTTATTTAATTAATACAGATGACCAGTGTATTGCTATGAGAATAAACAGAGGAAATGGTTAAATCAACAAATGTTTTAAATACACTGTACTAAGTACTCCGAAATGAAAGAGTAAAACTAAAATGAGACCGTTACACATAAAAGGTACATAGTATAGACCCCAAAATAACCCAGAAAACAACTGAAAACATACACAAAAGGAACGGATGGGGAATCAAAATGAAACACAACAACAACAAAAAAAATTAAACACAGAAAGAATCAACAATAGAGTAACTGAGGAACCAGACAGATATAAAATTTATCTGGAAGACGGAAAAATGCAAAAATTCTTTCCTTATTATTAAATACTGTACATGTAAATGGATTAAACTCTCTAATTATAAGGCAGAAAAGAGGAGAATGGATAAAATCCAACTAAAAAAAAAACAACCCCAAAACACACAAAAAAACTAAACGACAAATCTAACTTTATGTCAGCTATAAGAAACTCACCAGACAGCCAAAGAAGCAGACAGGTTAAAAGGTGAACGCCTGAAAGAGTATATTCCATCACTGAAAGGCATTCATCTTTTTGGCCTTTCTCACTGACTGTCCAGCCTTCACATGCATATGCGGTGAGTAAAGAGATCAGGGCTTGGGCCAGGTACACCTCTGTCCTCAAAGTGAGATCTGCTTTTTAGCACTTCAAAGAGGTCTTTTGCAGCAAGACCTGCCCAATGCAGTGCATTGTTTTGATTTCTTGACTACTAAGCCTTGGTTATAGATCTAAGTAAAAGTGAAATCTTTGGCAGCTTCAATCTTTTCTCCACTTACGTTATTAGTTAAGTTGTGAGGATTATTTTTAATGCTGAAGTATAATCAATAGCTTTAGTCTTTCATCTTTATCAGTAAGTATGTCAAGTACTCTTCGTTTGCAGTTTGCAAGGTTGTTCCATCTGCATATTGGAGGCATAAATGGAGGTTGCTAATGAGTGTTCCTCTAATCCTGGTACTGGTTTTTGGTGAATCTAATACTATAATAAAATGTGCAAGAACCCAGAGTTAGAAAACCAAAAAGATCACACTTGGTATATCTTACACTAAAAGAACTCAATAATTCTGTAATATTGAAATATTCTATAGACAAAATATTGACTGATACAGGATGCATCAAAATAAAATGGTACCAATACACAGTCACTGTACCAAAAAGAAGTAGTTGACATCCTACCATTTTAATAGGCAGCATATATGCTCAAGAACCAGTGGTACCAAAAGAATAAGTCCAAGTTACACTGAAAGCATTAACCAAATCAAGGATCCAGGAATTGATGGAATACCCACTGGAATGCTTCAACAAGCTGGTAAAGCACTGGAAGCAGTCTCATCTCTGCCAAGAAATTAGGAAGACAGCTACTTGGCCATCTGACTGGAAGAGATCCATACTTGTACCGGTTCCAAAGATGACCCTAAAAACATGCTAAAGCTATAGAACAATATCACTGATATCACATGCAAGTAAAACTCAGATGAAGATCACCCAACAATGAATGCAGCAGTACACTGACAGGGAGCTGCCAGAGGTTCCAGCTAGATTCAGTAGAGGATGTGGAGCAAGGGATTACCATTGTTGATGTCAGATGGATTTGGGCTGAAAGCAGAGAATTTCAGAAAGATGTTTACTTGTGTTTCACTGACTATGCCAAGGCATTCAACTGTGTGAACCATAATAAACTGTGGATGACCTTAAGAAGAATGGGAATTCCAGACCACTAGATTGTGCACGTGTGGAACCTGAACATGGATCAAGAGGCAGTTGTGTGGGCACAAAAAGGACATATTGCACGGTTTCAAATTAGGAAAGGTGTGCGCCAGGGTTGTATCCTCTCACTACACTTATTTGACCTGTATGCTAAGCAAATAATCAGAGAAGCTGGCTTATACGATAAAGAATTAAGCATTAGGATTGGTGAGAGGCTTATTAACAACTTGCACTATGGAGGATGGCACAGCCTTGCTTCCTGAAAGTGAGGAGGAGCTGAAGCACGTGCTGCTGATGATCAAGGACTGTAGCCTTCAGTATGGATGACAACTCGATGCAAGGAAGAATTTTAGGACTCACTGTAAAGAAGACTAGAATTCTCACAACTGGACCAATAGGTACCATCATGATCCATGGAGAAAAGGTTGAAGGGTGGGCCTGGGAAGATAAGTGAGTGATTTTGGGTTGGGACAAGTTAAGTTTGAGGTGATTACAGGAAAGGTCAGACTAGAGATGCAAATTTTAGAACTTCAGGATGCAACTTAAGAGTGTTGAGAGAAGGCCTGCTTGCTACGCATAGCTCTCCTGAGAAACACATCTTAGACACTGCCCAGTAATCTCAAAGGAACATTTTCAGCATCATGAGGTCAACATACCTTCAATCATGTTAGCGAATCGAAAGGGGTTATTTCAGTGTTGTACTTCTTTGTGACCTTTTTCATGAGCATCACACTTGTCAAGTTATGAGGCCAATTAAACACAACACAAGGCAATTCAAAAAAGCCTGGAAGCCCTGGATGGACTGGTGAGTGACCTTCAGAAAAAACCCATGTGCCCTGGACACACTTGAGTTGGCTTAGCTTCCTCACAAAGAGGAAGCACAAATGAGCCGCAAATGTGGAAGAACTCATGAAAATATATATTCTATAGAGCTTTTATTTCAGATCATAAATTGCCATCTATCTAAACATAAAGAGTGAGAAATTCCCCTTTGTTGTAACAGTTGTAATTTTCCCATTTCCCACTAGAGGAAGCAATAGCATTACTCTTACCATTTGGTGGATAAAAGACCGCATAATCTTCTAGTCCTAGTTTTCCTGTAAGAGAAAAACAGAGGGTTTCAATGTGCGTAAAGGAAACGAACAGATATTTTGAAATTCATTTATTTGTAAAATAGGGCAGCATAGCGCTTCAGCGCTCAGGAGGGTAGTTTGAACCCTGGGAGAATGATGTGGTAGGCGGCTTCCTTAGAGATTACAGCCTCGGAAACCCTGCGGTTTCAAGTCCCCCTCTGTCCTACAGGGGCACCAAGCGTCAGAGTCAGCTGGAAGGCAAGGGGGCTGTGGCTGTTTGACCTCAGTGTTACTGCATTTTATGGATAATCATTTTGAAAGGACATCAGCCATTCTTTGATAATAACAAATCTTCCTATTAATGAAAATCACAGACACAAATTTAAATATAAAGGAGGTGAAGCAGTGATAAAGCCACACAGGCTTTTAAGCTCTTTCGGCTTGGAGAAAAGTGGACTCACCGCCCTAGAACAGATGCCGACTCATAGTGGCCTGGTAGGACAGACGAGAACTGCCCTGTGGATTTCCAAGATTAACCCTTTTTAAAAAATCATTTCGGGGGGTGGGGGTTGCTCTTACAGCTCTTAGAACAATCCATACACACATTGTGTCAAGCACATTTGTACATATGTTGGCATCATCCTTTTCAAAACATCTTCTACTTGAGCTCCTGGCATCAGCTCATTTTTCCCCTCCCTTCCTCCCTCCCTCTCTCATAAACCTTTGATAATTTATAAATTATTATTTTCATATCTCATACCGACTGCTGTCTCCCTTCACCCATATTTCTGCTGTTCATCCCTGGGAGTGGGAGGGTGCGGTTATACTTCTATTGTTGTGATTGGTTCCCCCTCTCTCCCCCCACCTTCCTCCAACCCTCAAGGTATTGATACTCTCATTATTGTTCTTGAGGAGTTTATCTGTCCTGGACTCTGTATGTCGAGAGCTCTTATCAGTACCAGTATACGTGCCCCAGTTTATCCGGATTTGTAAGGTAGAATTGGGATCGTGACAGTTGGGGTGGGGTGGGGAGAGAAGCATTAAAGAACTAGAGGAATGTTGTGTGTTCCATCAGCACTATGTTGCACCCTGGCTGGCTCATCCCTTCCTTGCGATCCTTCTGTGAGTGGATGTCCAATTGCCAAGACTAACTCTTTATGGGTGTAGAAGGCTTCACCTTTCTCCCGAGGCAGAGCTGGTGGTCTCAAGCTGCTGACCCTGTGGTTAGCAGCCCATTATGCCACCAGGACTCTTTTTTAGAAACACTGAATTGCTTTCCTAATAGTAAAAAACTCTTAGTAAATAAGCAGGTCCTATATGTTGTGATGCTTGCTGGTTTTTATTTTTATGGACTATGCTGTACAGTTGAAACTTAATGTCTTTAATTATATGCTAGTCACATATTTTTTAACCCTCAAAAAGTTCAGATGATCTAAGATTGTGGCTAAATATTTGAAATCACAATTGTGACTGAAAATGAAGCTATATTCACCATACTCAAATGTTTCAAGGAGGCATTTTTTGGTTTGGTTTTTTAACTAGAGTTTCTCTAGAAATTAGCAGTTCTGTGCTACCCCACCCTCCCCTGGCTGTCTCCAGGCTGAGCTTCTTGTGACAGCTTTTCTAACACCTTTGAGTCTATTGAACAGTCCCCTGCTTTCCTGTAAGGGGTTTGAAAGTAAGATGGTCGAATTAAAATGATCAGTGTTACCCTTGCTGGGGTTGGTGGCTGGGAGGAGATGAAGAGTAAGAACCAGGTACAGGTTAGGACAGGGCGCAGACAACAAGGCCTGGTCTTGTGAGCAAGGAGAATAAAATAATGAGAGAGAACCTGCTGGGTGTTCCATGCTGGGCCAGGTGCTGAGAGGTAAGCAGAATAAGTATAAGACAGTCGCTTAATCATGGGCTTGCCGTCAGACTCAAATGTGGAACATTACATTATGTTTACTTAGTCTTCTGGGACAGGCTTTCGGTGTTCGGAAGATTTATTATTATTAGGGGCTGTCACGATGGCTCTGGCTCAGAGTGACCTTGTGTGTAATAAAATGAAATGCTGCCCAGTCCTGGGACAGCGTCGCCCCCACTGGCATATTTGAATCCACGTCGAGGTTTGTTGTTGTCAGGTGCCGCCGGGTCGGTTCCCACTCAGAGTGAGCCTATACACAACAGGAGGACAGGCTGCCTGGTCCTGAGCCATCTTTATGATAGATCTGATGTTTCAGCCCATTGCTGCAGCCACTGTGTCAATCTACCTCCTCAAGGGGCTCCCTCTTTTTCTCTGCCCCTCTTGTGAGTTGCATATGTCAAACTGACAGACAAGTGGTGGGAGAGGTTTGTAGGGTGGGGAATTGATACTGGACTGTTAGACTGGGTGAGATTTTGCCTGTTCTTTAAGAGCCTATGGTTTAGGGGTGGGGTGAACAGGGAGCCCCTGAGATCATTAAGCTCTATGGCCCCTTTTTTTCCAAGCAACCAATGTAGTCCAATGCAGGAACAAAGGAAGTAAGGCAGCCTCAAGTCCAGGGGGTCTATGTCAGGGCAGGATGGTGGGGTAATCAAGCCGAGAGAATTCTTAGGAACTACAGCCCAAATAACTTCTTTTCTTAGGGAAACAGAAGATTGGCCACACACAACTGGGGGATGGGCTTCCGGTGGGTGCCAGGTGTTCACCACTGTGTAAAAAGGAGTGGCTGGCAAGGGCTTCCAGCAGAGAGCAGTTGGGTGTGGGGGGACAGCAGGAGAGCGGAAGAGCAGTGGTAGGCGGCTACGGACGAAAGAAAAGCCACCCCGAACCCACTGCCACTGAGTTGGTTCCGATGCACAGAGACCCGCACGGGGTTTTGTTCTTTGTTTTTCAACACAGAGACAGCTTTAAAATGGGCCAAGAGGGAACTCAAATGACAAGATACTACATTGTAACCAAACTACGTTTGCCAAAATTGGTTTCACAACGCTGTCTGCTAACAAGGCTATGGTCAGAGGGGAGTCACCGGAGGCATAACCCAGGCGTAGACAATGCACATGGGTTTTGGGCGTCCACTGTCATCTCTATGAGAGGTTTTCTTTATGGGAGCAGGCGGCTTCAGCTCTCTCCAAGGGCAGCTGGTGGGTTTTTTAACTGGTGACCTTTTGGTTAGCAACATATTTGTAACTAAAAGGAGGAGACCCCCAAATAGCATAAGCATATAAGTTAAACAAAAAGTTTTCAGTGTAGCGGAATATCTTGATTAAAAAAAAAAAAGAAAATTCTTGCGATAAACTAGTAATAGGGACCAGAAGTCAGCAGATATGACAGCGAGGGCAACCGTGGGCTGAGCAGGCAGGGCGTCGTCTCAGTGCGCTAAGTGGCCATGTTGCGCCGCTGCGCCAGGAGCCACCACTCTGTGAACTGGGAGGAATCAGTTGCGTGGGCACTGATTACCTACATGAGAGTAAAGGATGGTTACAATCATGACAGAGGACTGATTATGCGTGTCACAATGTCAAAATCTTGCAGCACCAATATATGCTATAAATTACGCACGTACACGTTTGGTAAGATAATGTGAGTCTTGGTGGCTACTTCCTTCATTAGGTTTGAACCTTACCTCTGATGTAGGACTTCGGTGGTGAAGCGCTGTTGTATGTAAAGTGGCCCAACACGGAAGTGTCGCGGGAAAAACAAAGCAATACCTGTGTATAATATTGGGAAAAGCAAACAAGAAAAAGTAAGCACTGTTAAAAACCGGACAATTCACCGCTCTTTCCTGCTTTCGAGAGCCTGTGATGGACTCTTCAGAGGGGCGCCCTGCACCTAGCAATGGGAAGAGCGCCCTCGTCGGTGCACCCAGGATAAATGTGACAGTGGGTGCCCAGTGTGGATGGCTCGGGGCACACAGATTGCTCCTGTTTGACTCCGACACCGCCAACAACTGCAGAAAATACACGCTGGTAAGCACCAGATGATCTTTTCTGGGACTTTCTTTCTGGAAAAGAGAAACTCTTCGGCCAGGAGTAATGTATGGGGCGGACCGCAGTCAGCATAATGCCATTCGGGGTGAAGCAAACTGGACTGGTCTCAGTACTGGGACGCCACAGGTGGCTGGGCAGATCGGAGGGGTGCGGGGAGGGGAGGGCAGGGCTGGCAATTCGTGGTGCTGAGAAGGACCGGCCGATCCGGCAAAGAGCCGAGCCTGCAGGTCGAGTAAGGAACTGGCAGTGCTATCCGGAGGCAAACCCACGGGCAGGACGTTCTGTGGGGATGGAGAATGCCCATGTGAACAAAGGGGATTCCTAACTCCTGCCGGAATTTGGAAGCAGGAGTTCAATTCTTGGGAAGGAGGAGGGCAGCAGGATATCTGGGCCCTAGTGTTAGAAGACATGGCATTCGAAGATGTTCCAAGAAAGGAACTCAGGAACGACAAGGAAAACCTGAGCATTCACCAGTAAGATAATAACACATTTTCTCCTTCTCTCATTAAGATGGATTCTCAGCACTGACAGGTAAGAAATGGTATCTTGTTTCTCAATGAATCTGCAAGAATGCAGTTCAATGCTTTTCCATTCATGTTTCTTCGGGGATTTTCCAGTTCAACGTTATGTTTTCAGGATTTGCGATGTGTTCCGTTTCTTGGGTAGCAGTGTCTGGACTTTGGTCTAGTTGAAGTAAAACCTGTGAGAGCTGGAACGCCATGAGCCTGACTTGCTTTTCCTGGTTTTGCAGTTCTGTGCCTTCAACGGGTTGCCGTCTTACCACTTGCTCTTTTTAAAAGTCAATCTACCTGTTCTGAGAGGTTTCGAACCTACACAGGTTCCGGCTTTTGCAGGTTTTACTGTATCAATTGCAAATGTTCCTGCTTGCTCTGCTCTTTGCCTTTTTAATCTTTAAAACTTTGTTGTTGTTAAGTGTGCTATCCCCTTCTGTTTGAATAAACTGCCTCTTGGTTTCTGTACAGCTTCCACATAAGCACAATTAAGTGTTCTGTAATTCCGATTCTTTGCGATGTTATTCATAAACTGTTATAATACACACAGCTGAATTTCTTTGCAGTCAGTAAAACACTGGTAAACATCTAGCCACTAGTCTGTGCTTTCAGTCAAGACCCATGTGATATCATCAATGATAACCTTCATTCCACATTTTCAGTTTAAACATACAGCTATATGTATGTAAGTAAATATATCCATATATCCATATATGTAACGTTTACCAATTATGGTTTGTCTGTTAGGGAATGGGTCTCATGGCGCCAATCCAGAAGTAATCATTGCCACTCGACACGGCTGAAGTACCAAAGTGATCAGTAAAGTAGAAGTTCGCTGTATAAATGAAGTATTAACTTTGCACTGCCAAACATTAACCGAGTGCTAAGAATGAGGCACAAGTTACACATCAGCTCTAGAAGCATAGAAGCTTTAAGAAACTTTTTGTATTTTCCAACTATTAATAGCTAACTTTAGTTCAGAATACACCATTTCAAATCTTTATTGTATCTTTTAAAATATAGTCACATTTGAGATCACGGAAATTCTTTTAAAGTTGCTTCTAGAGGAAGTCTAAGTTTTAATCGACGAAGTATATTTTATAAAATCGCTAGACATCAGCCCTCAGAACGCTTGATTAATTAAACCTTATGATCATTGTTCTGTCATCTTCTCTCTTAAACACACACAAACTACACAGATCACTGACATCTCACAAACTCCTACCTCGCCAAACAGCTAAGACTAATTCAACTTTAATCAAGCAGGAATTGCTTTGTTGAGTCTAGAAATTTCTCCATGGTATTTAATTGATATTCAATTAAGTAAAATCAAGTTAGGAAATTATATGGGTAATCGTTTAAAAAACATAAAACAACACCTAAAACAGAGTCTAGGGAATTCTACATAAATTACATATTTTATGTTCATGATAAATGGATTTTATTCTAACAAATATGCAAAATACCTAGATAAGAATCCAACATCCACAATGTCAATAGAATCATAACATTATAAACTAACTGGAAATATTCATTACCTTTAATTGAAAAAATCATGTGAAATAATTTCTCTAAACATCTGGGAGTCTTAAAGATGAATTTAATATCCAATTAAAACTCTGTGCCCCAAACCAAGGTAGGACACTGACCTACCAAGCCCTCCTGGCTGTGGTACTGAGGAGAGGACACTCCAGTGAGTCACCTGCAGACTCTTGACCGACCCACACTAGGAATAAAATCTCATCTCACCTCACACTTAATAGCATTGGAGGGATAAAAATAAACATGACTTGCATTTCAAAAGGATTCAGTTAAAAATAGAGATCTCTCCTACAGTGTCACAACTCAGAGAACCTAAAACAGAGCATTCTATATTTTAATTTGTAAATTTACCTGATATAAATAATCTTCAAATACGAAGTAATAATCATCATTGCTTGCTGTCAATTTCACATCCTAGAATAAAAGTGGAGAGTGCTGAGAGGGACACAAGAGCATCAATACAGTGTCTGGAAACAATGTCACAGCGAGCCAATCACTTTCAATAGGATCATATTTTATTAGCTACAGATATGTGACATCACTTCATCTAAAACTCCTTATTCATTCATCATACTACTAGTAAGTCTTTATTACTTATTCTAGTTGTGTTCTCTTTCAACTTAATATTTAGGCATCGTAAAGCCAGGAAAGACAAGCAGCTACAAAAGCAACAATAACAACCTGGCCCCAAATTAGTGGTCTGTTCCCCATAAAATACCTCAGCCTCGCGTGCTTTGCTGATTAGTCATGTGCAGAGTTCCCTCCCTAGAAGGCTAGACACACTGCTATTTTTGACAACTGAAGTGTCCGTCATCTTACGGCCACTTCACGAGAGGATCGGCTCTGCTGCACACTCCCTGAGTCTGATCTGTAGTACACCTTTCTACTCGCCCATTCAAGTTTGAGGCTCTGGGCCACGGTGGTCTAAGTGTTACATCAGTTTAACCAGCACAGTACCTGGTATACTAATCCTACGCAGTAAACGTTTGATACAAGAAAAATACAAAGAATAAAACTGATAAAAGAAACAAATTATAGTCTTATGGATATACATCACTATATGGGTATCCTTCTGCCGATAACAAAGAAGTGAACAAAGTCTCACAAAAACAAGCCTCAGCTTTCACACTTTCTTTTGGGTATCTCTAAATACGTTGCCTGGGGCAATAGGCCAGCTGCCTGGGGGCTACAGTGTAAAAGACGTGGGCATCCCAACAGATTGGTCTAGGATTTGAAATCGTCTTATTACCTTGGCTGTCTGACCATAGGCAGTAATTCCAGCCTGAATCACCCCGTCTGTCTATGGAGATACAGCATTGCACTCAGTGTGGGCGGCTGAAGGCCATAGGACCAGTCAGAGACAGCAGAAAATCATTTTCTAAATTAATCTGACCCCCCCCACACACACACACACACTTAAATTAGTTCTTCATCTAATTACAGGTGCATATATTTGAATATAGAGGTCCAGGTGGAATGGTGGGTTCAGCAGTTCAAACCCATGAGATGCACCAAGGGAGTCAGATAGGTGAAGCTGTCTATCCCTATAAAGATTTATAGCTTCAGAAACCCACAGGAACAGTTTTACTCTGTTCTCTGTAAGTTCTACTCTGCTTTATGAGTTAAAATCGACTTGACAGCAGTGAGTCTGGTTTGGATATTTGAATCTTATTTATACCCAAAATCTCTACAGCCATAGGAGAACATAGATTTGGATCCAATATAGTCAAATCATCAAGCACTTATTGACTGGTTAGAATGAATAAGCAAAAAAAATGAAAAGGCAAACAAAGAAATAACAGAAAAGGAAGCAGTGTTGATCTTTAAGAGTTCTATAAGCTCACCAGTGAGAAAGCAAACATATTAAAAATAAGGGCATAATTACAATGGATATTATAGAAAGTGGTAA
The DNA here is from genome assembly GCF_000313985.2 of Echinops telfairi. Lineage (NCBI taxonomy): Eukaryota > Metazoa > Chordata > Mammalia > Afrosoricida > Tenrecidae > Echinops > Echinops telfairi. The sequence goes on from NW_022111369.1 coordinate 94,153,745, forward strand.
TGATATAGTTAGAACAGTCTGCCAGCGTGTAACTGGTTGTTGAACAAAGCAGGAATCGTCAGAATGGAATGAGTCGTGGATGACTCAGGAGAAGTCTGGGGAACAGACAGACAGATGAACAGAACAGAAGGGAACCAGTCTCTGATCAGACAATACAAGCACAGGCAAGGCACTCTCACCGCCATCCAGTCAATGCTGACTCACAGCGACCCTCTGTGGGTTTCCAAGACTAACTGTTTACAGGAGTAGAAAGCCCAGTCTTTCTCCCTCAGAGCTTCTGGGGGTTTCGAACTGCTGACCATGTGGATCACAGCCCAATGTATAGCCAGTACACAAGAGACAGTATTTTCCAAAGGGGGGTATGCTTCTAAAGGTCTGAAAATTGGCTATTGGTATTCTCCATAGCTTATTCCTAGCCTAGAAATCTTATTAAGTATTTCATTTTTCTCATTAGAGAGAAATTAATTTAATTTTTCTTCTGAGGGGGTGGTAATGGGAAAAAGTTGAGAACATTGGCATAGATTGTCAATCAGAATAAATGACAGTAAACCTGTAGAAGTGCAGATACAAAGCAAGTTTGGGGGTAGGGGGAACTCAGTCGAGAAACTGTTAATAACTATGTTCAGGAGGACTGGATATGCTTAGGATTTTCTGGGTTTTAGTTCATCAAAAATGAGCCTTTATGATAGGGAAGGAGCCTCTGGGTGGTAAAAAGTTAGGACTCAGCTACAAACCCAAAAGTAGGCAATTGGAATCTACCACAGTGCCTTGGAAGAAAAGCCTGGCAAACGACTTGGAGACATCACAGTCCTTGAAACTCCTATGAATTGCCATTCCATTCTGAAACCTATGGGTTCAGAATTAAATCCATGGCACCTCATTGTTTTTTGACAGGGAGCTGACATAAAACCTTAAATAATATTTTTAAAAGCTCATTCCCTGAAGGGTTGATTTAATATTTGGAGTTGTTCCAACAAGATCATCAGAGCCCAACTAGCACAAGACCAGGACAACCAGAAGCTGACAGCTACTTAATTCTAATGCTATAGACAGAGTCAGGAGTGATTCGAGCAAGACTTACATTCAAGCCCTCAGATATAAGTTCTACACTTCTTTTTCACCACAAATTAAAAAAAAAATTTACATGGACTCACACCAAAGTTCGTGTTCCTACCAAACAGCTCTCAGGCTAACGCTTCTGCGCTTTACTGCTTCTTCAGTGTGAGTCTCCTCTCCAGGGCAAAGAAAAGAAGCTGAAGGCTAAACTCTCCAAAGATCCACTTTGCTGCTACATGATCCTTTGGCTAACAGCTGACCAGAAAACCAAACCCACTGCCAGTGAGGTAATTCAGACTCACAGCAACCAAAAAGGAGAAAGATGACTCCTCTTTCTCCTGTGGAGTAGTTGGTGGGTTTGAACCTCCAACCTTGTGGTTAGCAGCAGTCCAATGCTTAACTGATGGCACCGCATTGGTGGCCCCTTAAAAGCTGCCTGTAGCACCTATCCTCCCAAATCCAGATCCTCTATGAGATCAAGACATTCAGCAAATGTGGACACCTGCTTAACTCTCCTCAACATGCCTGCTGAATCACTTAGTAGTCAAGGCTCTACGTCTGGTTACCTGGGTTCCAACTGAGCCAGCATAAAACTCATGTAAACACATTTCTTTAGTCTTGCTTTCTCTCAGTGCCCTCTTACAAAATAGTAACATCACCTGTTTTGCTATAGTATAGCCTTATAATATTGTTCACTCTCCTGTGGCTGGTAAGTGGAGGAATGATGTTAGTGGAACACAGAAATTGTTATATATATAAATATATTTATAATTTTCCCCCCCTCTCCCAAGGGGAAGCCAGAGTAGCCGAAGCAGAATTACAACTTTCAGACTTTCAGAAGGAAAGAGAACGCCTGCAGGGGAACTGCTGCACAGGCGCCAGTCCTGTCAAGTGTATTTCATTAAGACGAAGCTGGCGTGTCTGATGGAAGCCCTCTGTAGAGAGGCACAACCACGGCCTGTCCAGGTCTTAGGGACTGTACTTGCTCTGTGTCCACCCCAACAGCAGCCCCTAGGGTCCAGAGTATCCTTTTCAGGTGTACTATATTAGGTTTTTTTTGTTTTGTTTTTCATATATTTTAATAGCCCCCAGAGGAGCCTGCCTGGGTTATCCAATTCATCTCCCAAGCCACCCATGACTGTTTTCACCAGTCCTCTGGTTACAAAGCGGCCAACATGTGGAGTAGTTGGACCTAACCCTACTTTCCCCATAAGCCCTGTTACTTGTAACGTGTGAGCTTCCTATCACCCTCTGGAGAAAAAAAAAAAAACAATAACAAAACCATGTATTGTCTGTAGACTCAATATTAGTAGCTGGCCAGATCCAATGATAATCTACGCAAAGGGTCTGGCACAGTGTATGACATGTGATTAGCGATCCTGGGGGGTCAGTAGTAGTTGTCATTACGCTGTGCCACGTTCTCGCCCCCACAAATCTGTAAGTCCTTCAATGTGTAACCTCTTCCCCAGTTCTGGGTCCTCGAAGAATCTGTCTTTTTCTTTTACCTTTTCAATCTCAAATTTTAAAATCCAAGTCTTTTTGACTGTGTGAGTTTCAAATGAGTCTGTCTGAGCAAAATACAGAAAGTCCCCTCTCAACTTGCTTATAGGATAGCAGGAGGCAAGACCTAAATGCATCCCCATCATAAAAATGAGATGTGCTTAGTCCTACACCTAGAAATTAAAGGATACTAAACTATTTAATGGCCTTCATCCAAAAAAATAAAAAGAAGTAGCTCCGACAGAATCATCAGATACTATGAAAATGTAGTCTGCTTTTTCCTTCCAGAGTAAAGACAGCTGTACATGACTTCAATGCCCAGTCAACAAGGAGGCCCTGGAGAATCCCCAGATGAGATGAAGGGGTTATTGGCCAATTTCCTTTCAGAGCATGTCTGCAGAGTAGGATTTGCAGGACTATGACCTTTTAGAAGCACATTGCCATACCTGTCTTCTGGGCAGCTTTGGCTCATCCTTTTGATTGGTAGTTGTATTCTGTAGGTATAAAGACCACTTAAACTTATTTTTCAAGGTTAATATGCACTTGCATCATGCCACATAGTGCAGACCCTGGATGTTGGATACTCTCAAGAGTTGTTTAATGACATCAATACAATGGAAACACTGTGCATATTTTTACTTACTTTATATATGAGACTGTCCACTAAAAGGTCATGTTGTATCACATTGGTCTTGAGCTGCTCATAATACAAGATATCCTAAATTGAAACGGAAAGCAAACACAAAAAAATTCAAGGTCAAACATGTCGATAGGCTCAGGCTCCAACTTTAATAAAGGATACTGAGATAGTTAAGGTTTATTGTGCCAACCTGGCCGATAAACACATGTGAGATTAATTGAAGGGTGGAGAGATAAATGACTCAGTGAGCCCCGCCTATCTAGTTGTCAGGTCTCTTGCTTTCTGACCACCACAGTGCAGCTGCCTTAACCAGTTCCCTGCTTCAGCTGGCAAGGCTCACATACTGCGAGACATTCCTGAGGAGAAGACACATGGACCTATCCTGATGCAGCCCTGGGTGCTGGAGCAGCCTGGTGGAGACCCCTGCCAGCACTGAGATGCTTACACGCTCACTGATTCGGCTTTCCTCCTGCAGTAGGCGTCATTGTGTGTGTTTTGTCAGATTAAGGAGGACTTTGTAGATTGATATCGTACATATAGGCCAATATTGGACTTATGGGCTTGGACAGCACTGGGTTGAAATGTCAGACATATGAGCTAATGTTGGACTTATGGCTTGGACAGCACTGGGTTGGGATGCTTTCTTAATATACACTTACCCTCTATATAATACTCTCTTTTATGAATATGAATTTCTGTGGATTTGTTTCCCTAGTTTACTCAGACTGATACAGATACTCATTCATAATACAACAAGCTCTAGTGCAGTGGTTCTCAACCTTCCTAATGCCGTGACCCTTAATACAATTCCTCATGTTGTGGTGACCCCCCAACCATAACATTATTTTCATTGCTACTTCATAACTGTAATTTTGCTACTGTTATTAATCAGGTGACTCCTGTGAAATGGTCATTTGACCTCCAAAGGGGTTGCGACCCACAGGTTGAGAACCGCTGCTTTAATGGGTAAGGACTTTATTATATTCACTGTCACACCTTGCATACCTGGCTAATAGTAGATGCTCAATAAATATATCCATGCCCTACCACTTGGGCTAGAGTATTCAATCAATGCTTGCTAAATTAATGAACTATAATTTTAGTGACTATTTTCTGGGTGCCGAGTACTGTTTTACACGAGTTTGCTCATTCACCCCCAGATCAATACAATGCAGCAGGCCAGCCAATAGCACCCCACTGACAGCTGGGAAACTGAAGCCTGGAGTGAAAAGGAACCTGCTGTCCAAGGCGGGCAAGATCTGAGCCGAAGAAACCTGGTGGAAAGAACTACTAAAAACCCGGACTAGCCTACTTTTCTAATATCCAAATCATTACAAAATTAAAAGTTTAAACATCTAAATCATCCCCATAGCCAAAGCAATCGCATAGCAGCTCAGAGATGTCCAATTTCTCATAATTCAGTTCTGCGATTACAAAGTCTGACACATTTTACACTATGAGGC
>NW_022111369.1:94163614-94167704 GCF_000313985.2 Echinops telfairi
TTTTGACTTCTGAATATTTATTTTATCTTTTTCTGTACTGTCTTACCCAAATCTCCTCAATTATGCGGTTTGCTGTGGTGGTTTGTGTTTCAGTCTTTAGGCTCTGCTGAGTATATCATCATCATAATTTGCAAAGAAGATCATTGTCCTTCTTTTTTCCCAACATATAATCCAGTAACTCATTCCCATCCCTTATCACGTTAGCTAGGATCTCAAAAGCTATGACGAACGACACTGGTGACAGAATTACTGCCTCATTATCAACTGATGACTACTGATATTAGCACGTTTTTCTCTTTCTATGCTGATGGCTGTGACGTGAGGGGATATGACTGTGGCATACATCAGTCCTGCCCCTGTCACTATTGGCTGAGCAGATGCTTGTCCGCCAGTCTGCAGCCCCTTTCCTCACTGGCTCTCTGAGCGGCCCTTCTCTCGCAGAAGAGGACTATTCTGAAGTGCTTGCCAATTGTGAGCGACAGTTCTATTAAACTAGGTTACAGATTTTCAAAAATATCCGAAATATATGTACTGCTTTAGAGCATTTTTAGTGGTTTTAATTTGTTATTGTGTATTTTAACTTTTTAAAAGTTTGGTACCATTTATATTTGACATAATAAGTTGAAATCAACTAAAAAGAAACCACTTATTTAGGTAATATATACTGCAACAATTACTCATATCGGCATTATTACTTGCAAATTATAAGTTTCCATGGAGAAGTTCACTTAAATTGCTGTTCTAAGCAGTAGTTTGCTTGTAATTGCATTTGAAATGATTTTTATTATAAATACTAATAAATGCATTTCATGACCAATACAAGAAAATTAATAAATATCTTAATATAAGCAAGCCATTAAAACTCTAATTTTAATGCAATGTGCTTCCATAAAGAAATACATCTTCCAAACACATCCAATAGATTACTGTCTCTTAACTTTAAGCACATGGTGTACCAGTGCTATTGGCAAAATTTTTCGTGACCCCCTTATTCATTTACTTGGCCCTATATGGAGATCGAGATCCACACTTTAAGGTGCTTTGGTCGAGAGAAACTTAGAATTAAGTAATTTGGCACATAGGTAAGAAGGAGCAGAACCAGAACTTGAATGCAGGTCCACATATATTTGTCCAATCCAAGATGAACCCCTGCTATGAAGTTGTAAGCTACATTACTGCCTTGATTTAAAAAACTTATGGTCCATATCAGGTGAAGTAATAGAGAAAAATAATTGGGCATTTATAATATGATAGGTATTAATAACAAGAGATGTATAGAGGTGAAATGTTATATATAACTCTGGTTATATATATATATATGAATATAGGGTCACTACTATGAGTCAAAATCAACTCAATGGCATATATATAAGAGAGTTACATTCCAAGTATGGGTGGCCAGGAGAGCTTTCCAGAAAAGGTGAATACAGACTTGAAGGATGTGCACAGGCCTGTCAAACAAAGAGAAAAATAGAAAACATTTTGAGATAGATAGCCGATGTGCAAAAAGTAGAGAAAAGAAAAAGCATGTTTTGGGATTTAAAATAAGGGACTCTTTAAAGGATTCTAGGCAGGGCAGTTAGTATATCTGATTTCGGTGTTAGAAGAATCAGTGTTGAGAAAGGATCTGTAGAGAGCAAGGCTAGTGACAAGAAGAATAGTTCTTTAATTCAGTGAAAAGGGGATGGTGCTCTGGAACGGAGTAGTAGTAGAGAAGATAAGAGAATAATTGAATTTACCATATACTTAGGAGTAAAATCAAGAAAGAAGATTAAGTAACAGCATGGAGCAGTATGGAGTAAAGGGAATACAGGAAGAGTTTGGACGCGTGAACCTGAGGTGCTCATATGAACACAGCTGCACCTGAAACTCAGGAAGGAAATCTGGGGGTACGTTGTACCCGAAGCTGTGGGAGTGGATGGGGCTCTCGGAGGAGAGCTCTAAGGTAAGAGAGAGAGGGAGCACTGGACCATAAAGACCACACTCACTGCCATCCAGTCAATGCTGACTCATAGCGACTCTGCAACCCCTTTGGGTTTTCAAGGCTGTAAATCTTTACAGCGGCAGGAAGCCTCATCTTTCTCCTGTGGATCAGAACTGACGAGTCTGTGGTTAGCAGGTCAATATGTAACCCACTAGGCCACCGGGGCTCCTTACAAAAGCCAAGGGGTATTTCAAGAAAGACTCGAGTAGACAACCGGGTGAAATGCTGCCCAAAGATATCAGAGATGGCGTTTCTTCCAGTCAAGTGAACGTGGTGAGTATTGAGTTTACGCGCTGCCGTATTGAGTTTACAGGTTTTGTGGAATTCATCTGAATGAAAATTTCCTTCCAGTGACTACTGTTTCTCGCATAGTGGAGGTGGGGTCTTCGGCTCAGCTCTCGGTGGAGAAGAGTGCAGGTTGGAAACAGAACACGGGGACGAAGGGGAGAGGACAGATGAGGAAAATGCCTTGTGAAATCAGAGTTCTGAAGCACTTTGACCCAAGAAATCACTAAAGAAAATATTAAATTAATCCTAGTCTTGGCGCTTTATCATAAGAGCTAATTAAAATATAGAACATTTTATCTTTAATAAGCAAATGGAAACAACAAACAAACTTTAAATGTGGTGATTACTATACATCTTTGACATACACCTAGAGATCTATAGGAAAGAAAATATACAACAGCAAGGCATTTAACGTTATCATGCTGTTTTGTTTTTTTTAAGTCAAAGAATCTTCTAATGAAAGTGAAATATAATAGTACAAATAAATGAACTTCTGGGAATGTAGACCATTATATCTAAGATTTTCTGGAATAGCTTTACAGGTATGAAATGTGAAATACTCTGTTTATGTCTCTAGCTTCCTGGCTATGATTGAAGTTAAAGGTATAAATTATTTTAAGTGATGGAAAAATAATTGAATAAAATTTTCAATAAGTAATCTTAATCAGGAATATTCTCTCCAACCTCCCCCACCCTTCCTTCCCCCCTCTTGGGTGCTACCTACAAACAATTATTTTGGAACGGCTATAGGGTTTAAGTGGATAGACCCTGCAGGTCACAGATTCCACAGCTTAGAGTACGTGGTAGTGATAGAACACATTTTTGTTTAAGAAAATCAAATGGCTCTTCTGAAAATATTAATTTCTTTTTACAGATAGTGAGTAGACTTGGTGCTCTGTATTTAGAAAATTAAGATGATTACTAGCACCAAAATTCAATGTGAAAACCAACCACCTTTGAACATGATAATAAACAATCATTATCTGAGACCACTACTTTTATTCTAGGATAGTATTTTTGAAAATATTTTAAATATGCTTTCTCTGCAAAGAGATTTGTTCATCTGACTCCCAAACAGCAGAAATGGTCAGCCTACAAGTCAGACAGGGAGGGAGAAGCGTTAACTTGCTCGTCTGCATGAGCAAGTACACTCACAAATCCAAAGTACTTGCTGGTGATTCTGACTCGTGGCCAATCCTTGTGCTGCCGAGCAGAACTTCAGTCGAGAAGGCTTTCGTAGCTGCAGTCTTCTGAAAGCAGATCACCAGGCCTTTCTTCCAAGGAGTCTCTGGGTGGGTTTGAACCACCAATCCATATGATAGTTGTCAAGGGCTTACCCATTAGTGCTACAAAGGGACTCCTTGATATGTGCCCAACTACACTCAAATCTATTTTAAAATTGTTATTTCACATGCTACCACCAAAGAACAATGTTATCAATTGGTCTAAAAGATATTTTAGCATAAATCACAAACTCTATTTTTCTATAAGGAAGCAAGTGATTTTGACAGAGCTATTCACAAGGGCAGATTTAAAACATGCAGACACACACATATATGTATAATATGCAAATACTAGAGGTATAGTTCTTATAACAGGTACTAATAATGCTTGATTTCCTTAAAAATTATGTTATGATATAGCTAATTTATAACATAATTGTACATAATACGTAATTACCATGATGGCTACCATTAACATGAATTATTTAATTTAATCCTTACAGTAACTGTACTGTAAAGATTACCAGTACTCAAGTATTGGAAAGCCACAGAAGAAATTTAAGTAACTTGCTCAGTGGCACACAAGGGGGTATCC
>NW_022111369.1:94168503-94169887 GCF_000313985.2 Echinops telfairi
GGGGAAAGCACGTGCTATGAATGCTCCACTCTGCCCAATGCAAACCCGGTTTTGAGGGGATGCCTCCTCGTATTTCTAATAAATGGAGGGACTTACGTGTTACAACCAGGTTTATATGATTAAAAAACCCACTGGGCTGGGAAATGACTACTTTGAAATTAATTAAATGTTTAAAATGGATGACTTATATGACTTTTGAGTTTAATCTAGAAAAAGAAACCCCCATTAAGAATATTTCAAAAGGAATTAAGGTCTTATGCATCTCTGTCCTTATTGAATCTATTACCTTCCTGTTGGTGATTTCTCTTCATACTCAACTAATTTCCTATAATAAAATGTTCTTATATTTATAAAAACACAGCCCACATAGTCTGCCACGTCTTAGAACCACAAAAACAATGCATTCTCTCAAGGGACAGGTGGGACAGTATCCATTCCGATATGATGGGTTGCCCTCCTGAGTTCTTCCCCTATCATTCTAACTCTACCACACGAGTGCACTGTTGCAATTGTCTGACTCCATTCCTCACAGCCGTACCTACTATTCTGCTGGGCACACAGATGCACATTAGCTAATGAATTATTACTACAATATGTTCTATAGTAAGCACACAGCTATTAAATGATACAGTACTCGTCTCAGACCCTCAAGCTACAGTGAGTTTTGAACAACAGGAAGAGGGCTAACTACTAGGCTACAAAGCAAATTGATACTGATTGTAAATAACTGATTGTTGAGAAGTAGTATCTATAGCTCAAAGGTGGCCCAACCTTTTGTTCCCCTACCTCAGGCTGACAGGAAATATTCAAAATCAGAGTCCACAAGTCCGCCCTCAGTGCTGTGGGACTTCCTTGTCTGATATACTGTTGAGCAGCAGCGGTATCCTGTTTGGCAAGAACTGGAAAAGCATATAAAATCTCATTAGAAAACCAGCAGAGTAAGAAATAACATCGAGATCTTTTATTAAAAATCTCTTGGGAAATGAGCAGGTTTTATAACTAACACAATTGCATTATTTCTTGACAATCTTCTTTTACGCTGAGTGTTGATGTGGCCCTTCATGTAGCCCGACACAAACTAAGTCTGAGAGGAGCTGTGTTAGGTAGGCATCTTGAGCTTACTTTCCTTTAACGACAGCTACATGGAGCTGAAATCAGGGATGCACAGATAAGATCATTTCTGGATTCCGTGATCAAAGTGAAGCCTTATCTAGAGGAAGCCTAATATTCTTATGTATATTCTACTAAATCATGAAAGTTCTAGTACTTGAAAGTAGTATGGTTTGTGAAACAAAATGGCCACAAATAATTATAATGTATAAGGATTCAAGATGTCCATTCTCTAAATGGCTTACCAGTCCACTGTCAAAATTAATAGAAAACA
>NW_022111369.1:94171355-94172572 GCF_000313985.2 Echinops telfairi
TCTTGTTTATAATGAAAATATGAGCTCCATAAACAATTGCTAATGTTTAAATAATAGAACTGTTTTCTTATATTTTCTTCTTTAAAACACCAGGGAAAACAGGCTAAATGCAAATGACATGACTAGCGGGAACAAAGAGACCATATTAACTAAAAAAAGAGATGAAGCATATTCTTTAATTTGCAGTTGGAAATGAAAACCCTTGATTGAAGAGGTGCATCATGCAAGTAAAGTCTTTTAAATAAATGAATATAATTTTGAGGAACAGAAATAAGCAGTTTGTTATCCGACAGTACAATTGCATAGAAGGTTCGGGCTGACACAAAGACTTATCTGCACTTCACATTTCGAACACAAAACCAGGACTTACACAAACAAGGGAAAAAACAGCTTCAAAAGCTGGCCAAGTATCATTCTACAAAGCTCGAAAAGCGGCCGCTCGGGCTAATACACCTCACTGTTGTGAGCAGTCACCAGGGTGCGAGCGCTTGCTTACATTTTCTCCTGATGCAGGGACACAGCCCCATTACTGCTAATGAGAAGTGTGTGGGCACATCAAAGAGCAAACCTGCCTTTGATTTGAAAATGAAATTCTCCTGCTGAATGGCTTGCGCCAGCACCAGCGTCCCCATGGAGTATGTGCCTGCATTTATTACTTGACCAGCTGTGGCCTTCGTTAGCTGACATTTGTGGACAAAGCCTACAGGATGCACATTTCCTCACTTTAGAGAGTTTCATTATGTCATCTACATGGCTCAGCGTTACTCTTGCTGACGCTTTTAATTGTCCAGAGATTAAAGTACAGTTCGGTGTATATGAGGGACAGTCACGTTAAGATCAGCTGATCGTCCAGCAATTAGAATAAGCACGATCAAAAGCTTACCTTGTTGCCCTATGCGTACATGTTCATTTTCAAAAAGTTCTAAAAAATGGTAAAAGAAAATGAAATTATTAAGTGATCAATGACATATTTGCACAACACACACATTCGAGATACAGTTTTTCCAGGTACCAATATTTTAAATTATTTTTAAAGGTGAATACCACTAGAAAAAACTAGAAATATATTTTTTCTGAATTGCCTAAAGTGTACAGAAAGCAAAAAAAAGGGGGGGACAGAAAGCAAAAGGAGTCAGTCAAGTAGGTTTCATAAGAAGAAAAAACCCCAATGAACTAAATTTCCCTCCATGAATTAACACAACAATGTTCAATGAACA
>NW_022111369.1:94173764-94174704 GCF_000313985.2 Echinops telfairi
TGGATGCTGTTCAGTTTTGACTTTGGTATCCCCATTGTCCAATGCTGTGACCTTGCAGGCGCAGATCACCAGGCCTCCCTGAGGAGGCACCTCTGGGTAGATTTGAATCACCAACCATATGGCTACTAGTCGAGCACTTAACTGTTTGTTGTCTTATAAACAAATGTAAATCCAATGAGCAATTTACTCTTTATAAGCGTCTTCAAAAATAATGCCTCGTAATTGACACCTGGGACAACCATATATCTGCTCTTTCCGTATTTGCTGTAGGCAGTTTTCCTGGAGTGAATGAGTGTTCGAAAATGTTTGCCTTGTGTCTCACCGTTTTCTCAAGTAGTGTAGTCACTTACTTTTTAAATTTGTGTAAGTGAATGTTCTAAGAAGTCTTTCTAAGTTCTAAGAAGCTTTCCTATAGTTTCCTTTGCTCACTAGTATTTAAAGTTCTACACACTGGCTAGATTAATATTAATATTAATGATGCTAGAAATACAAGTGTCCATTCAAGTCTCACATATTATTTCTCAAGAAGTAGATAATGCTGCCTCTCAAGTTACCTATATTATTCCTTAAAAAGTGAAAATTCTTCCTCTATAGTGACGATATATAGAGACATATATATATATATATATATACACCTTAGATGAGTGGATTTCAACCGTGCATTTAATCATAAGCCCTAATTTAAGAACAATAAATTCCTATGATTTGGCACTACTCAGTACTTTCCCTCATGAAGTCATCACTGAAGATAGGGTGCTGTATGTAGTAAGATGTGGTGAAGAGGCAGATGGTGCTCAGCTATTAGAAAGAAGAGCAGTGGGATCTCAAAGGCTTTTCTTCAAATAAGCAGCTATTTAATGAGTTGTCAGCTAAGTGGTCCACCTGGAAGAAGCATACCAGCCCAGCTGATCCAAGGAATACAAATAATAAAATCCAGGAC
>NW_022111369.1:94175433-94212234 GCF_000313985.2 Echinops telfairi
GTGATGATTTTATAACCTTTTAAAATATATTTAAGCCATTGTATTGTATATGAAGTACATGTCAATAAAATGCTTAAAATAAATAAATGCAAATTAATCCTAACAAAAAAGAAAAAATGCATCACATACAAACTGAGATAGGTACAAGAATATTCATAGCAATGTAATTGGTAGTAACCAAGCAGTGGATACAACAGTAAAATCAACAATAGAATGGAGATACTGTGGTATATTCATACCCTGGATTATAATAAAGCATTGAGGACGAATGATTTATAACTACACACACCACTGTTAAAGTCATAAACTCTATCTAGCAAAAGAAGCCAGACACGGGACTATGCACGTACTGCCTGATCCATTCTCAGGAGCTTCAAAGAGAGGCTAACATGTATGCTGTTGGGACAGCAGTTGTCTGAGGGGTGGAAGAGTCTGAAGTCTCCGGGAAGGCTGACAATATTCTGTTTCTTGATGTGGTTGGAAGTGTGTTCACTTTAAAAATTCACCGATCACTTCTGATTCACTGGCGATGCGTGCACTTTTCAGTATGTGTTATAATGTGTCTGTAACAGTTATTTAAAATGTCAAGCCAAGTACAAAGGGATTATGAAGCCATGAGGGGAGGCATTTAGTTGCTCTCCCCATCCCAGAGAAAATGAGTCCCTTCTCGCCCTCTCCCTCTCCTCCGAGTCACTGTGGGGGGTGGGGGGGGGAGGCTACCGACTGTCATGGGACTCAGTAAATAGGCTGCCTGGCAATCTGGCAACCATCATGGTCCTTGCTGAGCCTTTAACCAGAATGTTCATGCTCAGGCCCTTTGGAGTTATCGGACGGACGGGACTCAGCCGTATACCGGTGGTGGGACCTGGATGTAGAAAGAGGGAAGATCTGTCCCGGGATCAGAGTTCAACCCAGTTTTCCAGAAAGCCTGTCTGGTGATAGACAGCTTGAGCCCAGCTAAACATAAAACGTTATTGTTCTTTTATTTCCCATTCCCTAATATTTCTTCTTTATAAAGTTCTTGCTGTGGTTTTAGGGCAATGAGACGATTCTAACTCATAGAGAGAGGCCCTATGCAATGGGACAGTGCCATGGGGTTTCTCAGACTGCCATTTTCTTGGAAGCAGATTGCCACAGCTCTCTCCCTTGGATCACTGGTGAATCTGAGCTTCTGACCTTCTGGTTAGCAACCCAGCACTTAATCACCGTGTACCAGGGCTGCTTACAGTTCTCTTGGAAAGAAGGACAAAGTCTGTAGGTTGGTCCTGTGAGAAGGGACGAATGAGCAAGGCAGCCTGAAGGGAACCCAACCACCGTATCTTACAAAGCAAGTCTGTCTTAGGAGGACAGTCAAAATGCTCTTTGGAAGCAAGGCCAGGGAGACTTTGTCTCCAGTACTTCAGACATGTTATCAAGAGAGCTCAGCCCCAGGAAAACGGCATCCTGCTTGGTAAAGAAAGCATGATCCGACCCTGTAGCAGCAAGGGCTCAAGCACAACAATTGTGAGGAGGACCCAGAGCACCCAGCAGGGTTTCCTTCTGTGTGTATAAGGTAGTTATGAGTCAGAAATACTGAGCCAAAAGAACTTCTTGTCTTGATAACAACAAATCAGAATTTAGTTTGACATATAAAATTAAAACACTGAGGTAAAATTAAAAGAATTTTTAGAGAAAGGAGAATGTATTTTTTGTTTTCAGTTAGAGAGTATTTTGAGATGTAAAATAACAATAATATAAAACTTGATGTCCAAATACATTATTTGAACCTAAGTACTCTTCTAAGGAGCCCTGGTGACGTAAATAGTTACAGTCTCGGAAACTCAGATGGGCATTTCTACCCTGCCCTCTAGGGTCACTGTGAGTTGGCATCGGGTTCATAGCAGTGAATTTGGAGTGTGTGTGTGTGTGCGCGCGCGCGCGCGTGTGCACACGTGTGTGTGTATGGCAGAGTGAGTTAAGAGTTGGACTGCTAAGCATAAGATCAGCAGTTCAAATCCAGCAGCCACTCTGCAAGAGAAAGACAAGGCTTCTTCTGCTCTGCTAGAGAATTAGAATCTCTGTTCTGCTCCCTCCTGTACGGCTACTAGGCATCACAGTCAACCTGACAGCTGTGAAACCCTCGTATTTCAGTTTATTCTATTCCTCATGTCTCCAAAGTAATTAGTCAAGTAAATTAAACAATGACCAACGAACTAATGAGGCTGGGACTGCTGCCAACACAGAACCATTTTCTATCACTAAAGTATTTAAATGTTTATTTCAAAGAGTGCACATAAAACACCACCACCAGTTCTATGTTAGTGAGGCAGGAGTACCAAGACTAAATAACGAAAGAATCAAAATGTGTCGGCGATTCTGAACTATAGTAAAAGTGGGTGGTACTGGATGATACCAGTGCGTTTATTACTCAAAGTAGTTTGGAATAAACATTAAAACAACTTCTTTAAAATATATAATCATTCAATTATGTAAGGTACAATAATTTTCCTTTCCAAAGTCCAGTTTCTAGCCTGCGCAAAGACAAAAAGGTTAAAAGCGGTTAGAATCAGAGGTTTTCAATCTATCCACTAGTATTCATTTCCCCCTTTTCCCCAGTGACGGTGGTAACTAATATTTATTGTTCTGGGTGGTATTTTAATACATCCGTTCCTCTTGAATCAATTCTGATCCTGGTGATACAGTGCATTATCACAGTTGAACGACTACAGAGTTTTCAGTAACTTGATTTTCACAAGTAGGTCTTTCTTCCCAGATGCCTCAGCATGGACTTGAACTATTAGCTTTCTGATCAGCAGCCAAGCACATTGACGGTTTGCACAACAGATGTATTGAATTAGTATGATGTCACTGAGCCGCTCTCTTAGGGTACAGGTACTTTACCATTGCCAACGTAAGCAGCGCTGGGGGGCAGTGGCTGCTGAGGAGTAGGTGGGCAGTTCAAGCCCGCCCTTTGTCCACAGGGTAAAGATAAGGGTGCGGGTTCCCATAAAAATGGACAGTTTCAGAAACTCGGAGAGGAATCACTCTAGGGGATGAGTTCGGTTTTTATTTGCAATCACGGCCTCCTGGGTGGCACGAACAACTGTGGACTCGGCCACTAGCTGAAAGGTTGGCAATTCAAACCCACAGAGGGAAGCCTCCAAATACACGCATGGCCCAGAGTTTCTGAAAGGACATGGCCCGGAGAACCCTATGCAGGAGTTCAGCTCTGTACACCTGGGGTTGCCACAAGGTGGAATCGACTCAGCAGCAACTAAAACCATCATTTGCATTATGCATAGATAGTCTTTAAAAACGCCAAAATGTACCTCTCGGGATTCTGAGAGGTGAAAATGAGAACATGCTCATGCAACAAATAGTATGTGGTCAGTAACAATGATCAATATTAACTATTATTAATAATACATCACTAGCATATTGCCAATTCCTTTATTTTATTGAGGAAGAACCACACCCGACATGCAAAGCTACTCGTCCAAGTTGCACCGCCCGCTGTAGAGGGAGGATGAGAACACTCCCGTGGCCCTTTGCCAGGTCTCCTTTTCATTGTCTTGAAATAGCAATCTCATCTGGTTAAAATCTATGCTGCATTTATCAAAAGAAAAGTCAGGGAAAGTATATGGGTAAATACGGTTTTAAAGGTCTGAATTTCCTAGAGGGTGATGACAGTGGTCACTTACTTTGTTGTTGAGGGCTAGCTGTCATCGGGTCAGTGTCCACTCAGAGTGATAATAAAAACAGAGAGTGATGACCACATCAAGGAAACCCAAGGACACTGAGTGGATCCTGATTCACAGCGGCCCTGCAGGACAGGGCAGAATAGCTCCCTGGGATTATGAAACTGTAAAGCTTTATGGGAACTGACAGTCTCATCTTTTCCCCACAGAAGAGCTGGTGGGATTTCAAGCACAAGCCTAAGGATTCATAGCCCAATGCTTTTGGGGTTCCTTGTGGTGGTCTCCAAAAATGCACTGCCACTGCGTTTCTGAGGCTGAGCATCAGTAGAGGGAGATAGGAATGTTATCAATGAAGATTTTGCCAACAAAATGATTTATGTATGTCTAATAAAATTTGAAGCAACAAAGGAAAGGAAGGCCCTCAACAAGATGGACCGATGCAGCGAGGGTGGGTCCGCACCCAGGATCAACTGCAAGGTGGGCGCAGGATGGGGCAGTGTCTCGTTTTGTTGGTGCACAGGGTTTCTGTGAGTTGGAATTGACTCGATGGCACCTAGCAGGAATAAACTTTGAAAAGTCTTTCATAGACCTTCCCATAAACATACTGGACTCTGATATTGACAACAGACCGGAATCCATTCCATGACTGCTATTATTAATCCAAGGCCAGGCAAAAAGCGTATTTATGAAATAGATACCAGATTTATACGGAAATGACCAGAGAAACCTTAAACTCACTTTCATTATCATTAGTTATAGACCAAATGGAAGAAATACTAACCAGGAGGCACTTGTGTAGAATCATCTATACCCAGTTGTCCTGTATTTAAGCCAAGTTCTATAAAGAATTCTTTCTGAAAAATAACATATACAAAATTAACACACACCTGTACACTTTATTTCAAAAATTTCCTTAATCTCAATGTCAACTTAAATAAACACAATGTAAAATGAACCTTTGCTTCATTTAAATACCTAAAAAGGGGGTGTGTGTCTTTTTAACCCTTTAACTACTACTGCATTAGTCCAAGATTAAGGAGGATGTCCAGGATTCATTTGACTCCCATAGTGTACTATGTAACCCAGCCTGTTTTCAAATGAAATTAGCATGGGCAGAGCAGATATAAACTATGGGGTAAAACTCATATACACAATAGGAAAAGAAAGCCAAACACACACAATTTCCCCAAGCGTAGAACCTGTAGTAGTATCTTTCTTTGCCTTCTGACTGGTAAGAATCCTGCCATTACTAAATAAAAATCATTCTTTAATAGTACTTTATTTTGGTTTACAGCCAGCAGATGTACCATGTCAACAAGATGCGGAATAACTATCCTATCGAGTGAAGTACTTGAACATTCAACCTGTTCCTGAAACACATGTGCACATGCGTTTAAGAGCACACACTAGCACATACACCGTATGCGTAGCCATTGCATTCATTCTAACTTTCAGGCCCTCAATCGGAAGAGTAGAATGCCCTACATGGTGTCTGAGACTATAAATCTTTATGGAAGTGGATTGCCACCTCATTCTGCTATGAAGCAACAGGTGGGTTTGAACCATATACCTTTTGATGAGCAGCCCAGTACTCACCACCCCTCCCACCACGGCTCCTATATTGTATATACAGTATGGATCAATTTTATCTCTTAAAATCAATGTCCAAATTTTCCAATATAATTCTGTAACTGTACTTTCTATGGTGCTGCAAATAAGCATTGCAAATAATCCAAGACAACTTAATTTTTAGGTAAAATATGGGGTAAAACTCATATATACAATAGGAAAGAAAGCCAAACACACACAATTTCCCCAAGCGTAGAACCTGTAGTGGTATCTTTCTTTGCCTTCTGACTGGTAAGAATCCTGCCATTACTAAATAAAAATCATTCTTTAATAGTACTTTATTTTGGTTTACAGCCAGCAGATGTACCATGTCAACAAGATGCGGAATAACTACTCTGCTAAAATAAGGATAGATTAGATTTGTTCTTCAGACTTCCTCTACTTCCGACAAATGTCTAGGGAAAGTAATCATAGTGTCTGGTATTTTAAATATATATAAAAGCCCTATATTAGTCACATTATTTTTATTCTCTGAGTAATTAAATATTTCTATTAATATTTGCCTCAGTATTTGTGTACTATTCTAACTGCCAAAGCCCTACTTCCTTCTCCTTAAAAAGATGGAATTAGTTTTTCATCCTTCCCAATTTCCTGTTATTCTGTTATTATTTCAGGCAGCAATTTATTACTGTCCCCCATCAGAGAGTCATCCAGCCTCCCACATGACATTTCTGTGCTGATTTAAAATAGCCATCATTCTATCTGGATTTTTTTTAATCAAACTATTTTTTTTAAATCTTTCTAAAAAATCACTGCACCCCATGTTATCCATCTTTAATAACTAAGGAGAAATTTTTATTTTTCACAAAGTTTGATCTTCATACTACAGAAGGGACTGGGGTCTGATAAAAACTAAGCTCGGCAATCCAGATGGAGACAGACGTTCACATGTTAAAGAGCTTAATTTGAACTCGGATCACCCAGTATCTACTGGACTGTTCTGGATCGTTTAATTCAATGATAGCAGACCTGGGCGTTTGTTTTCAATTTCCTTCAAAACTCACCCAAGGCATCATGCCTTCTGGGAATCTTTGATTGCCCAGGCTGATACAAGCCACTCTCTAAACTCATGTATCACCTCATATATCATACATCACAGAATCGCATCACATGGAAAACATGTCCTCAGTGCCCATTTTTACAGCAGCCTGAAGTTCTTGAAAGACAAGGGCTTTCTCATACACAATGTACATTCCAGTGCTTAGCACAGTGCCTGACACACACAGCTCCAAAAACACCACGCTCACTGCCATTGGGTCAATGCCAAATCACTGGGGCCCTATTATAGGACAGAGGAGAACTGCCCCCAAGGGTTTCCAAGACTATAAATCTTCACAAGAGCAGAAACCCTCATTTTTCTCCATGGAGTGCTGGTAGTTTTGAACTGCTGACCTTGTAATAAGCAGCCCAGCATGTAACCCACTCTGCACAGGGGCTCAGTAAATACTGACCCACACGACTGACTCCTAGTCCCAATGTAGGCTTCCATGTGACTGAATTTGTAAACGATAGTTAGCAACTTCACTTTAAGCGAGTTTAGCTTCAAGTGTTTTCCTTTAACATGGACTAATCTATGTAACATCATGAACCAGGTTCAATGGCTACAGAACCTGACCATGTTCAGTACTTCCACTGACAGAAGAGGGGCAAAGACCACCAGGCCTTCTGGAGTCAGAATCACGGAATGACCAGGCCAAGTGACGCAGGCAAGGCTAAGAAAGTTAACCCCGACAAGAAAGATCTCATCAGACTTTCAGCAAATCTAGCCAGAAGTTCTTGAAAATCAGCCACAGGCTGTTTTCTGAGAGAAAAAGGAGGCTTTCTGACCTTGTAAAGAAACCAAGGGACAGTTCCACCCTGACCTATAAGGTCACTAGGTGTTGGAATGGAATCAATGGCAGTGAGTTTGTTGTTTGGTTTTTATTCTCCAATAGCTAAGAACATGTCCACATCAGCTGAAGGTGCTCCTCAGACAGTCAGACTCAAGCACACACAGAATCTTTGTCTACATTATCCTTTCTCTACTTCTTCACCTAGCAAATTCCTTAGCATATGACTTACTATCATATGACCAAGATCAAACAACAGCACCTTGCTGCCACTCCCTCTTCTGTACAGACATAGAACTTTTGTACAATTCTCTCCTTACAAGGAAGCCATCGCTCACTGTGGGTTAAGCATAGGGCTGCTAACTGCAAGGTTGGTAGTTCAAATCCACCAGCCACTCCACAGGAGAAATGCTGAGTACAGATTTATAGTCTCAGAAACCCTAAGGAGCAGATCTACTCTGCCTTGTAGTCACTATTTGCCAAAATCTACGTGAGGACCATAGGTCGACTAATAAGGCTTCAAAAATATTTTAAGAATAACTTATAAAAAGTTATAAAAATTATAGTAGCCTTATATTGCTTGTTATGCTCCAAGTACTATTCTCTATGCTTTATGCTTAAAACACATACTATTTGTTATTACCATTAGCTCTATTTACAGATGAGGACACTAAGGTACCAGGAAGATGTTTAGCTTGCCAAGGTCACACAGGTAGTAGGTGGCAGTCAAGCTTTAAAGCCAGGTTGACTGGCTTCAGTGCCTAGTCACCCAACCAGTGTGCTAGTCTGCATCTAATTGCAGCAAATCATTCAAGTCACATCAGCAGCTACAACGAAATGGCAATTTCCTATCTTATGCCCTCCTCCTCAACATACACACAGAAATATAACTGACTCACTAGCCACAGACAACCGCTTTCAGTCTTTTCTTCTGATCTTTCATACCATGCCCCCAGGTAACATGAGGGAAGACTAAGCTGTCCGCTCCAAGACAGAGTTACACTATCTCAGAAACCCTAGACGGGGTTGCTATGAGCTGGAATAAACTCAATTGCAGTGGGGTTTTTGGCTTTAATATATATTGCAGTTTCTTAATTTACTAGTTTCAGGTATTATCTACTGACTTTAGATACTAAATAAAGATGTTAGGCGTTTTTTCTTCTCTTTTCCTTCTCTATCTTCCCAATAAAGGAGCTCTGGTGGCACAGTGGTTAAAGTGTCCACCTGCCTAGCAAATGCTCCACGGTTCGAACCCACTAGCCACCCTGCAGGAGAAAGATGTGACAGTGTGCTTTCCTACTCCGTCCCAGAGGGCAGCTGTGATTGGCATCAACTCGGTGGTAGGGAGTTTTGTCTTGAATCATCCCAATATCACTAAAGATGAGGCTTTCCATAAAGAGCTACAGCCCCAGACGCCCGCAGGGGAAGCGCTCCTCTGTCAACTCAACGGCAGTGAGTCTGGATTTGAGTTTGCTTACTTACCAATTCAGGAATGTCTTTTACTTTCAGAGGAACTTGGATTAAACCCAAATGAGTCCTGAAACTAAGAGAATCACCATTTTCATAATTTGGGTTGCGAAGATTAATTAATACCTTTAAAAACAAATCCAACATAATTGGTTAGTTTCTCTGTATCATGTTTAGACTCAGGAAATTGGCAGTGATGCTCCTGGTGTATCATGACAGGGTGAAAACGACTTGGGGTTATGCTATAGTAGTGTAAAGTATTAAAATGTTAACATGTTATACTAGAAATATACTCCTACTCAATACATTTTCAATATTCCCAGCTGATGATCTGCCATATCAAGCCCTAAAATGGTAATAATTTAGAAATTGCTTGATTATAATCTTTTACCAGGGAAGATTAGAGAAAAATAAAATGTTGCTTGATAATAATGGTTACCAGGAAAAATTTAGAACAAACTCAAACCTTAAAAAATAAAATCAACAAGACTTTCGGAAAGAGGGTAGAGTAAAATTGCAGTGCATCTCTCTAAAAGTCAGTGCCAAAAAAAAAAAAAATTGAAGAAGTTGTGGAAGCAAAGCTAAAAAGTAAGACCATATATATAAACTTCAAAAAACAAGGAATTTCAAATAGGAAGGTACTATATATTTTCATAACCTTTAACCTAGAAACCTTACTTTTAGAAACTTCATGTACAATTGGTTTCATAGAATATGATTCTAAGGAAATAATCAAACATGTTTGCAAAGATAGTACATAAAGAAAATTAATGAAGTACTATTTATAATGGAAAAAATATTGAACAACTTAATGATCCTAACAGTGAGTATCTTTAAATAGATTATAGCTAGTTTACATAACAGTATGATATATTCATGTAGATAATGTATATAATGACAAAAATCCACAATATATTATTAAGCAAAAATATATAGTAACTGTAGTGGTCATTACTGGCTGAGAGCATTGTAATTAAGTTTTATTTAAAAATTCACCCTTGTGCATATTTTCTTATTTTTCTAATCACCATGCATTTTTCCGGGAAACGATCATTCAAATATATTATTAGCTGAAACACTTGAGGACAAAGGAAGTTATTAAGAATTCAGTAAGGAAAATGATAATGACAAAAACACTATCACGTAGGAAGATGGCATTAATGAACTGATGATAATAGCTGATAAAAAAATGTGTTATAAAGCCAAATTAGTTTCCTAAAATTGTTGAAATGAAAAATATTAAAGGCATTTGCTTTAAAAAAAAGACAGTCTAAGACTGAATTCAATACAGCCTAATTCCACAAACGCCGGAGCATGCACTAATATAAAACAACAGAAAAAGGAGAAGAAATTGGGATGGCATTCATAATATGAAAGAGAAATAGTCTCAGTGTAGAAACTATAACCAAAAAAAAAATGAAAAAGAAACTATAACCAAGGAAACAATAAAAAATGTTCTTGATTAAAAGGAGAATGTTTGTGTGAATAACAAAAAGATCCCTTTCACAACAGTCCTCAGAGATAGATGCTACGGTGTCCTCAAGAGAAGACATAGTTAAAGATGACCAAATAGGAACTAAGAGACAAAGCCAAAGCATGCAGGCTTTTTCTGACTAACTACCTTCTTGTTGATGGTATAAGGACACTGACTACTACCGCAAAGAGTCTAAAATAGCATCTAACATAGTTGTATGCTGGCAAAACTAGTGTCAGAAACAAAAGGTTTCTTGCTTGTTCTCAAAAGATGTGCTCCCTCTGGCTTATTTTAACATTGCTGGTGTATTTTTCTTCCTTTTTAAAATATAGACTATTTTATGAAGTTTATGAAGCACAAAAGCAGCGGGTGTATAGAGACAATAACTGGTGATCCAGCTTGCTGGATATGGTGGGGGGAGATGGAGGGGGATTGGAGAGCAAATCATGAATGCAGGAGGGAGGAGGGTGCACTAGAACTGATTGTGGTGATGCATACACAACCCTTTTAAAATGTGACTGAACCTTGGAAGTCTATGATATGTGAATTATATCTCAAAAAAAAGCTATTGGTAAAATAAATAAAGTTATTTTTCTAGAACTTATACTAAAAACAAATTTCAGATGGGCAAGAGTAGAAGCAGGAAGACTAGTTCTACTGAGAGAGTCCAGGCCAGAGATGTTGGTAGTTTGCACCAGGAAGATGGAAGTGGCGGTTATAAGTGGTTGGATTCAGGATACCTGTGGAAGGTATAAGTGGAAGAGTAAAATAAAAATAATGGGTGAATTAATGAATTCCAGCTGCCTGGTGAGAGTTCCACCTGAGTGTTCTACATGCCTCTCAAGTTCAAGTACATTCATCATGTCTCTGTATTCTCTACCTCTAGGGCAAGTTACCCTCTGCCCAAGCTAGGCACTGGAAAGCCATATCCAGGTTTTCCTCCTTCAGACTCCTCTCATTTAATATTACTAGATAAATCCTCCTTAAAACCTCTTTGAACCCTGTCCAATTCTTCCCATTTCCGATACTGTTCATCTGTCTTGCCCAGACGACTAGGACAGAGAATAGGAATAATAGGGTAGGAATAATAAAAGAAAATATTCACTGAGAACTGTATGTACCAGGTTGCATGATTTCTAGTCATTATTTTTCAATCAAAATCTTCCTAATTGAATTACTTGCCTCTAATCTTTCCACACTCCACTGCTATTTTCCAAAAGCAATTTTCAAACACAAATGTGACCATGTCACTCCACTGCTCAAAAGCTGCCATCAACCTGAGGCTTTTATACATGGTGATCTCTCTGCCTGGCGATATTCTGACATCACCATTTCTTTCACATGATTCCTTGTTAATATACATACATGTATTTATCCAGTGGTACCTACCTCAAGAAAATCCTTAGGTGCATAGACAGGTCTGAAATGGCTCAAATCTAAAATTAATAAGATAGAGAAAAACAAAATTTCAGTTAATATATTATATGATAGCAGATTAATAATAACTGTTTTGATTCATATTAATTCAAACATTTAACAGATTAATTTAAACATTTGCTGAGTTTCAATCATTTGCCACACATTGTTAAGTGCCCTAAAACTGAAAACTCACTGCCATAGAGTCCACTCTGACTTACAGTGAGCCCAGAGGACAGGGTAGAACTGCCTCTGTGGGTTTCTGAGGTGGTAAATCTTAACAGGAGCAGACAGCTTCATCTTTCTCCCATGGGTGTTAAGTATTAGGGATATAAAAATGCTTTAAACGCTGATTTAAAGAAGGATAAAATATCAAAATGCTCTCAAAATAATGGAGAACATAAACCAACATTATGAATTTTTAAACTGCAGGGTAGAAGTTGAACCAAAGAACCCCAAAAAGCTCACTGCCATCGTATTAATTCCAATTCATAGCAACTCTATAGGCGGAGTGGAACTGCCCCTGGGGGCTTCCACGACTATAGATCTTTACATGAGCAGAAAGCTGCATCTTTCTCCCACGGAGTGGCTGATAGTTTCGAAATGCCAACCATGTGGATCTCAGCCCAACTTGAAACCACTTCACCACTAGGGCTCCCAAAGAACACACAGGAGAAAAATTTGGTAGGGGGGAAAGTTGCTTTCCTTCCAAACGAATTGTTCAATTTGTTATTTGAGATCCACTGAGAAGGCAATTCTTTACCACAACTAAATTTTTAAAAAATATCCTTCGTATACCTGGTTCATCAGTTCCCATTTCATTCCATTTATTAAGAAGTTCTTTTTGTTCTCCAACTGGCCTCTAAAAAAAAAGTAATTTTAAAATCGGTTTCACACCATGTAGTCTAGCAATGCAGCTGAAACTAAGAAAGAATAATATCTGAAAAGTTTAAATTGACTATCGGACATAAGGAAAAATAATTTCATAACACACAATGGACTTGATTTATTTTTTTAACCCTTACATTAGGTCCTTACATTAAGTCTCATCTCAATGGCTGATAAGAGATGTAAGAGCCTCCAATAAAAGTATTTTATTAAAAAAAAAAATAAGAAGAGGGGGCCAATAATTCCAAGAAAAGAAGATAAGTCATCTGTACTGGCCAGTAAACTGCACAAGAAAAAAACTGCTTCTCAGCCACACACCACATCTCTTACCCCATCCAGCAACCTCGGAAATGCATCCCAAGGTGGGCTGGCCAAGAGAGTGTGACTGTGAGTCAGTAGCACCGTCTTCCTCTAGGAAGGACAGCATATTACGCAATACTACACATTTAGACAGTTGTTCAAATATGTTTATCTTGCGTTTACACCATTCTTCTGGAGACTTTGCTAACCTGTCCTTGGAAGTTGTCTCAAGTGTGATCACTATATTCTGCCCAACAGCAGGTAAGGAGAAAGAAGTTAAACCAAACTTGCCTCTCCCACTCATGAGTAGCTATAAAGAACCCAGACACCGCCCTAGCAGCTTCTGTCTCCTATCCCATCTCTCCCCTCTCCAAGCCTCACGTACACATAAATGTTCAGTATTCGATCTACATAGAATTCTCCAGACAGGAGACAAACCATTCCTATTGTTGCCTATTGTCACACCTGAAAGATGGGCCCATATTGGGTAAGTTTGTAAATATCCTAGTATATCTGAACTACATCACTATTTTTTCTACTCCATCTCATTCATGGCAGATGGTTCTTGTGCTACATTATCGAAAAAATAAAGATGCTAAAGGACATCATAATCGTTAAAGTGTACTCATAATCTTTGCAACCAAATGTCTGAATAAGCAAGACTGTAGATTCTTACTTTATTTCTAAGTATTCTAAAAAAATATGGGTTTATTACCAAACACATTGTAGCATATAGAAATCCATATAGAAAGTGTCCACAGTATTGGTCTCACAGATTTTTGTTTCAAAACAAACTGACATACTAATAAAAACAATTTTTCAATTATAACTTCATGACACGTTCTCGTGCTTGTTTCACAAATCAATGCTCAAAACAAAGATGCTCAAGAAGTACCTTTCGTGCCAGTGGAATACTGAGCTCTGTGCACATACTATTTAAACTCTTCAAAATTCTCTTTTCCCAACTTGCCTGAAACATAAGGAAACATCCATAATTATATCTGGTTAACAATCTTAAAACTGATTTTAAAATATATTAAAGGTACTATGAATTACATAAAAGTAGTGAGGCTGATTAAGGTTGGTTATTTTCACTTATTCATTCATTCAACAAATACTGACAACGTCCTACTATGAGTCACCTATTATCCTAAGTGCTGTGAATTACCTTACCCCTTGCCAGCAAGTCCACTCCCTCTCATAGCGACCCCACAGACAGAGTGGAACTGCTCCTCAGAGTTACTGAGATAGTAAACCGTCACAGGAGCAGGTGACTGCATCTTCCTCCCAGGCCAATGCACTACTAGGGCCAGCAGAGTAAATAACAGAAATGTCTGTCCTTGAAGACCTGACCAAACCAAAAACTCTCTGCCACTGAGTCAATTCCAAGTCAGAGAAACCAATCATATAAGACAAAAGTAGAAATGTCCCCTCAGGTCTCTACGGCTGTAACTCTTTTTTTTTTCTTCAAATAATTTTATTAGAACATAATCCAAGTATCATATCAAGAAGTATTATACAATTGCTACCACAATCAGTTTCATTCCCTTCCTCCTTGTACTCCTTGATATTAGCTCCCCGTTACCCTCCTGCAACCTACCCTGCTGTACCTCCCCCCACAACCAGAGCCCTTAATCTAGTTATTGTCGCTATAGATACACCCATCCTGGACTTCAGATACCCCCAAACACAGAAAAATATATAACAGAGAGTCAAGAAGGCTACAATAACAAAATACAACAGAGATAATTCCCAGTTTGGACAAAAAAAACCAAAAGAGTTAAGCTCAAAGTGTATCAAAAGGGAGATTAAATGATGAAATTTTAACCACGCAAGTCCAACTCTTCATTTTAATCTACTATAATCGTCTCTACAATACTCTGATAACCAGACTATTTCCATCCCCCAATTACGATCAGAGGGAAATCACCAGAAACTGATTCCATGCGTATATCCTGCAAATGTGTTTTGGGATTCTACTGTCATCCATAGCCTTCTGCAAACCAGATTCTCACAATTTACATTCTGATATCGTTCCCTCTTGTGAATTTGGATTATCTATTTACAATCTTTGGATCATGCATGTTGGTGTGCTTATTCCATGTGGGCTTAGTTGACGTCTCACTTAGAAGGCAAACAAGTCTATAAGGGAGCAGTCTCATCTTTCTCCCTAGGCGCAGTGGGTTCAAATTGCTAACATTGCATTGAGAATCCCAATATGTAAACCACTACACCACTGATACTCTAATTGAAAATGGGAATGAAGATAGATAAAAATAAATCAAGTCATATGTCAACATTAAGGGAAAAATAAGGAGACTTGCTGGCACTATGGTTAAGTGCTCAGCTGATAACTGAGAGGCCCATGGTTCATCCGCTGGTCAGTGTCCAAAAGATGACACCCTTCCTAACCCTACGGGGCAGTTCTACTCTGTCTGAAAGGGTCACTATGAGTCAGAATCAACTTGAGAGCAATGAGTTTACAAGGAAAAGAGGAGATGAAAAAAGCTAAATAAAATTAATGATTTTCCCATTGTCTGATACAGTAGAATCCCACTAATAAACTACTGAATAAAATCTCAGAGGAAAAAATTACATTGCTATTTTTGCAGCCTAACATTTTCTCCTAAATATTCAGGATATATGTTCTATAAGGACCTTCTCCTGTAGAAACATAATAGCACTATTTCATCTAAGTAGATGAATTGTATTTCATAATAACATTAATATTTAGTCCATATTCGAATTTATCTGGATTTCCCCTAATTCTTTTTTTAAATAAATAAATTGAAGATGAACTCAGAGTTCATAGAAGACATTTGATTGTTATACTTTTTGGTACAATTTCTCTCTGTCCTTTTCTTTATCTCAACAATGAGGTTTTTTAAGAGTCCAGGCCAATTACCTTTCAGACCACAATTTTAATTTCTCTTAATATTATTTTATAATGCTAATTACTTTCCCCTTTACCTATTATGTTTCTTGCAAACAAGAAATTAAAGTCAATTTTAATAGTCATAGATTATCATATATATCATATTCCACTATACCATTATTTTCTATGTCACACTGAAAATGCATGTGTGTGTCTTTTGTACTAAAATGTACTATGCCAAGGCATTCAACTGTATGGATCATAACAAACTATGGATAGCCTTGAAAAGAATGAGAATTCCAGCACACTTAATTGTGCTCATTCGGAACCTGTACATGGATCGAGAGGCAGTTATGCGAACAGAACAAGGGAGAACAGCATGATTTAAAATCAGGAAAAGTGTGCATCAGGGTTGTATCCTGTCACAATACTTATTCAGTGTGTATGCTGAGCCAATTACCAGAGCAGCTGAATTATACGAAGAAGGATGTGGCATCAGGATTGGAGGAAGGCTGATTAACAACCTGCAATATGCAAATAACACAACCTTGCTTGCTGAAAGTGAGGAGGACTTATAGTGACTCGCTGATGAAGAGCAAGGATTGTAGCCTTCAGGTTGGGTTATAATTCAATGTAAAGAAAACCAAAGTCTCACAAGTGGACCATCATGAAAAATAAATGCAGAAAAGACTGGCTTGATCAAAGATTCTGTCCTGCTTGGTTCCACAGGCAATGCTCATGAAAGCATCAGTCAAGAGATCAAATGATAACACTGCATTAGGTAAATTACTGAACAAGCTCTTTGTTTTATTATTTTGGCTGCTGCCACAGCATTTTTTTAAAATCATTTTATTGGGAACTCTTATAGATATTATACCATTCCATAATTCAAGCACATCAAGCAGTATTGTACAATTGCTACCACAATTAGCTTCAAAATATTTTCTCTTTTCGAACTTCTTAATATTAACTCCCCTTTATCCCTTCCCTCCCCACTCAACCGCAGGAACCCTTATTTTCTTTTGTTCCTATGTTTCCCTGATATCTTACACAATTCAATATATGCATCCCCATACAATTCTGGGTTTGATCCTATCAAGTGGGGTTACACGGTCATCAATGCTACCTGTGGATAGCATTCCACAAGCTCTTTAGAGAGTTGAAAAGGGAGGTGCACCTGACCTAAGCCATGGTGTTTTTGATAGCCTCATATGGATGTAAAAGTTGGACACTGAATAAAAAAGCCTGAAGAAAATTTGATGCATTTCAGCGACAGTGTTCACGAAGAATACTGAAAGTACCATGGACTGCCAAAAGAACAAATAAATTTGTTTGGAAAAAGTACAGCCAGAATGTTCCTTAGAAGCAAGGCTGGTGAGACGTCATCTTATGTACTTTGGACCTGTTGTCAGGAGAGACCAGTCCCTGAAATGAGACATCATGCCTGGTAAAGTAGAGGGGCAGTGAAAAAGGAAAGGTCCTTGAAAGACAGATTGACACAATGGCCGAAAAAATGGGTTCAAATATAAGAAAAATGATGATGTCAGCGCAGGCCCCGGCGGTGTTTCATTCTCTTACAGACAGAATCACTATGAGTCAGGGGCAATTTGGCAACAAAGAAAGCGCCCAACAACAGCACAGCGAGCCTACAGAGTACTTCTGGATTACTCAAACTAAACTAAAACCATAACAAAGCCCCCAAGATAGACCTAATGAGCAGAAGACGAAAACTATATGTGACTTTACTCATTACATTATAACCAGTTGTAACCAGTCGGTGAAAGCAGAATAATTAAGACTTCCTCATATGGCTACATGAAGGTTAACGATATTAATACATGTAAAGTACTGTGAGCAGGAGCCATGACATAACATTCATTCGGTAATTCACAGCTCTTATTATAGTTTCATAGCTATAATAATAGTTTCTTTCTTAACATACTGAAATACATTATTCACTTTCTGCAAAATACTCTCCCCATGCTCTGCTCCCACCTCTAGCATCTTCCTCCCTACTGTTTCTGGATAAACTGTATTCCTTTCTCACATCTCAGCTGGAGTTTCCCTTTCTTTTATCCATGTTCTCTCACCTGCTCCCAGCCCTGATGCTGTCGAGTTCTGTAGGTGACTTTGCAATGCTAAAGAAACAAAGAGATTTTCTCTAGGACCCAAATTAAGAATGATGCCCTGGTTTCTGAACTCTTTGGGGGATTTCTGCTGCCAGTGGATAAAACAGTGGTAAAAGTACAGGCACATAAGACTAACCAGGAACCCATGACAGAGGAAATTAAAGGGAATAATTCAGCTGGTAATTGCTCAGCTGGAAATCCCTCTGTAGGAAGGTATCTTTTCCATCCCAGGAACACAGGAGAAGGATCTAACACAAGGGAGGGATTAAAAGCCAGCCTGTCCTAGAAACAGCATCTTGTGGTATGGCCACAGAATGTACAAAAGGTCAGAATGAGCTCCATGACAGTGAATGTGGGTTTTGGATCCAAAGCCTGTGGAAATCTGCTAAGCTTTTGTTACTTTTCAGTTCTCTGAAGTGCTAAAGAAGGTTTCTGGGAGGGAAGGCAAAAGAGGGAGAGGATAAAGAAGAGCTTTATCAAGGCATTCAAGAAAAAAGAAAATATTTTGAAACTGACTGTAGCAAAATTGTACAATAATGCTTGATGTGACTTAACAATGGAATGTTACGCTATCTGTAAGAACATCCAATAAAATTATTTTTAAAAAATAAAGCTGATACCTCCTTGGCTATGAAAAAAAAAAAGGAATTATCAAAAGTTGGTCACCAGACAGGAAATAGCAAACTGAATACAGTAAATGCTACTTATACTGCACTACAAGCCTCTGAATAGGCCCTGGGAACAAACCTGTTTGGCATTAGAGCTACGTATTCAATTGCTGCGAACATGCTGGATTTCTTAGCGAATCTGATGGTTCCCTTTCCTTTGTGGAACTACACTTTGGGGGAGGCTGTGGGCTGTTGCCAGCCATGATTCTGCTTTCACCCTTTATTCCTGCCCACGAAGTGCTAAGGGATGACATTTATGTATGGACCTCCACACACTATGACACAAATAAAAGGTGTCGCTTATGCTTGGGGACTATCACCAAGTTCCCTCTGCAGTGTTAAGAGAAAACTTATCTAGCGAGTGTTGGGATAATTTGCAACTAAATTAGGATACTACCCATCTTCACAACAAAATCAATGGGTAGAAGGCTGTAGACTCAAAAATACCTTATCTTGTTTGATGGAACCAAATTATCTGTAGTGAAGGATTTACATATTCCCCTAGTTGCCATCCACCAATTGTGTTTGTCATACTATGGTGGCTTTTGTGTTGCTGGAAGTTATGTCACTGGTACTTCCAATATCAGCAGAGTCACCCAAAGTGAGCAGGTTTCAGCAGAGCTTCCAGATGAAGAACAAATAAGGAAAAAGGACCCCCCTCCCCGCTTCAGAGGAAAGAGCTGCTGAAAACCTTATGCACCGCATAGAAACACTGTCAGACAGAGAAAGCTGACTGAATGGCAGCAGAGCACTGTCTGAGATGGTGCCAGAGAATGGGCACTCAGGTCCAAGAGCACCCGAAAGGTGACTTAGGAGGAGCTGATGTCCTGGAGTGCAGTTGAACATGGTGGCATAGATAGGGTAAAAGGTGTAGGAGTGGAGCCTTTGGGAGTTTCACATGCTGATAGGGCATGACTCAAGGTAAAGAAAGACAGTTGCAAAAATCTGTTAATAATCAGAACTTGGAATGTGCAAAGTTTGAGTCTAAGAAAAGTGGAAGTTGTCAAAAAGTAAAGTGGAATGCATAAAGACCAATATCCTAGGTATTAGTGGTCTGAAATGGACTCGTATTTGGCCATTTTGATTCAGAAAATCTTACGATTTACTATGCCAGGAATACCAGAATCATGAGGAATGGTGGGGCCTTCATTGTCAAAGGACACTACAAAATCAATCATGAAGTACAATATCTATCTACATTTAAGGAAATCCAACTGATGCAACTATTATTCTAATTTATGTACCAACCACTAAAGCTAGTGAAGTTGAAAAATTCTATCCATGTCTTCAGTCTATAGGTGATCAAACATGCAATCAAGATATATTAATCATTATTGGCAAGTGAAATGCAAACGTTGGAAACAAAGAGGAAGGAACAATAGTTGCAAAATATGGTCTTGGTGATAGAAATGAAGCTGAAGATCGCATGAGAGAATTTTGCAAAACCAGCAACTTGTTCAGAACAAATACCTTTTTTCCACACAAAAGGTGACTATCCATGGACATCTCCGGATGGAACACACAGCAATCAAGTTGACTGTATCTGTGGGAGCAGACCGTGGAGAAGCCCAACACGAGCAGCTAAAACCAGGAACCGACTATCAAGTGCTCCGTGGAGAAGCCCAACACGAGCAGCTAAAACCAGGAACCGACTATCAAGTGCTCATGTGCAAGTTCAGGCTAAAGCTGAAGAAAATCAAACCTAGTGCAGGAGAGCCAAAGTACAACCTGGAGTCTACCTCATATGAATCTCAAGAACAGATCACTGATGACGGAAGACCTGACGAGCTGTGGAAGGACAGCATGAATGTCATTAAGACACAAGAAAGAAAGAAAAGATCAAAGTGGATATCAGAAGGGACCCCGAAACCTGCTCTTAATTGTAGAGTTGCTAAGGCAAATGGAAGAAAGGGTGAAGTCAAAGAGCTGAGCAGAAAATTCCAAAAGGCAGCTTGAGAAAAAGTAAAATATAATGAAGTGTTCACAGCCCTAGAGTTAGAAAACCAAAAAAGGAAGAACAAGGCCATCAAATCTTAAACTGAAATAACTAAATTAAAAATGCAAGCCCTGAGTTACAATATGGAAAGAGTCTATGGGTAAAATGACTGATGCAGGAAGCATGAAAAGACGACGGGAAGAATACAGTCACTGTGCCAAAAAGTCAATATTCCACCATTGCGGGAGGTAGCATATGAGCAAGAGCCAATAGGAAGAAGTTCAAGC
This sequence comes from Echinops telfairi, assembly GCF_000313985.2. Taxonomy (NCBI): domain Eukaryota; kingdom Metazoa; phylum Chordata; class Mammalia; order Afrosoricida; family Tenrecidae; genus Echinops; species Echinops telfairi. Next base: position 94,196,009 of record NW_022111369.1, read on the forward strand.
TGCACTGAGAGCATCAGCCAAAAACAAGGCTCCAGAAATGGATGGGCTACCAAATGAAATGTTGCAATAAGCTGATGAAGCACTGGAAGCCCTAACTCATCTAATCTATGTAAGGAAATCTGGAAGACAGCTACTTGGCCAACTGACTGGAAGAGATCCATATTTGTACCCTTCCAAAGAAAGTGACTCAACAGAATGCTCAAATTGTAGAACACTATCACTGACATCGCATGCAAGCAAAACTTGCTAAAGATCATCCAACACTGGTTGCAGCAGCACACTGACAGGGAGCTGCCACAGGTTCAGGATGGATGCAGGAGAGGATAAAGGATCCAGAGATAACATTGCTGATGTCAGATGGTTTTTGGCAGAAAGCAGAATGCCAAAAAGATGTTTCCTTGTGTTTTTACTGATTATGCCAAGGCATTCGACTGTGTGGTCATAGTAAACTTAAGAGAAATTCCGAGAAGAATGGGATTTCCAGAATATTTCACTGTGCTCCTGCAGAACTTGTACATGGATCAAGATGCAGTTGTGCAAACAGAACAAGGGAAAACTGAATGGTTTAAAATCAGGAGAGGTGTGCATCAGAGTTGTATCCTTTCACCATATTTATTTAACCTGCATGCTGAGTAAATCATCAGTAACTGGATTATATGAGAATTAAGCACTGGGATTGGTGGAAAGTTTCTTAACAAATGAGATATGCAGATGACACAACCTTGCTTGCTCAACATGAAGAGGACTTGAGCCACTTCCTGATGAAGATCAAGGATTGCAGCCTTCAGTATGGATTACAACTCAATGTAAGGAAGACCAGAATCCTCACAACTGGACCATCATGATAAATGGAGAAAAGGTTGAAGTTAAGGATTTTGTCTTACTTGGATCCACTATCAGTGCTCATGGAAGCAGCAGTCAAGAGACCAAAAGCTGTGTTGCCTTAGGTAAATCTGCCACACAAAACCTTTTTAGAGTACTGAAAAGCAAGGAGGTTACTTTGAGGACTAAGGTGCGCCTGATTAAAGCCAAAACATTTTCCATTAGCTCATATGCATGTGAAGGTTTGACGCTGGAGAAGGAGACCAAAGAAGAATGGATGCATTTGAGTTGTGGTGCTTGAGAAGAACATTGAAAGCACCATGAACTGCCAAAAGAACAAACAAACCTGTCTTGGAACGAGTAGTCAGAGTGCTCTTAAGAGGCAAGGATGGCAAGAGTTCATCTTCCATACTTTGGATATGTTGTCAGGAGAGACCAGTCTCTGGAGAAGGACATCATGCTTGGCCAAGGAGCAACAAAAAAGAGAAAGGTCCTGGACAAGATGGGCTGACAGTGGCTGCAACAACGGGCTCAAACATAAGAACAACTGTGAGATGGCACAGGACCAGGGGGTGTTTTGTTCTGTTGTGCACAGATTCACTATGAGTTGTACGTCAATTTTCGATCTGTTCAGCATACAATCTAGACAGACCATGCAAATCACGAGCTGGAACGTATCCTTTCCCCAAAAGACTTCATGTTGAATTGGCAAACAGATTTTTTTCAATAAACCCCTTCACATGATTATCTAAAAGATACTGGGCTTTCCCCCAAGACTTTATGAAGCCCCCTTTTAAATGTTTCAGTTACGGTCTTTAGATATCCTCATTATATGTTCCCTGTCAATATGCTATGACAATCTTCAGGCTAAATAACTAGTAGAGAAGAGTATACCACTTGGGGAGCTCCAGCCACTTGAAGCATTGATAGGGTGCTCATTTCTGAGGGCTGGTGACTTTGTGGTTTGTAAATGTTTTGTATTCTTCAAAGGCTACATTGTCCCTGTAACTCCCAGTTTTCTGGAATTATAGAATGAATGGAATCATTAAATACCAACTGGAAAAAGTAACGATAGTCTTGGTTGAGCCTCAAGCTCTCCCTTTGGTGTTGATTCTGAAGGCCATTCCATTTCACTCCATTTGGGCCTCATAAATTGATCCCCTTTGAAATTCTTACTGGGAAATTTATGAATCTGCCATATAGTTCAGTTTATATCAATTCAAATCTCCTGCAGATTATTTTGCTGAAACATTGCCATGATATGATTCATTCCACAAAGGAAAAAGCCACTATGATTTATATAATCAGATCCCAAAACAAGTTAAGATACCTGATGTCATACCTAGGGATTCTGTTTATTATAAAAGTCATCAGCTAAAGGATTCATGTGAGTTTAAGTGGAAAAGACTCTACTTAGTGATTTTAACAAATCCGTGTACTGCTAAATTAGTGTTAAAATTTGTATCCACTGTCCCAGCTGAAGAAAGCTTACATAGGCCCAAACTGGACTGCACAGCCAACTAAGGGACTTAATCTGAAATATAAAGGGGTTTCGGATAAGACTCCAAGGAAAAACTACTCACCCAAGAACATAAAATAAGAATACACAAGCTTCTGAAAGATTCAAACTTTGTGCTGTATTGTTAGCTATACAAGGGGATGAGCGGTGAATTTCTAAACATTTGTAGAAAAATTCCATTATCTTTTCATTTAGTTTACCCACAAACTCTCTGAATCTCCCTCATACTTTTATCTTTAGTCATTTTTTATTTTCTACATCCATGTAAATTTGTTGTTGTTGTTTGGGAAAGAATAAACATTTGCTTTTTCTGTAGAAATATTTGGACTTAAATCTAATAATTAGAGTTGGACTCACGATTGTTAGATATTTATGGTGTTATTTTTTTCTTAGTTTTTATTTTAATCGTAAGTTGTTTTATTTCTACCACGGTCTCCATGTTTATTGCTTGGCAGAATACTTTTGTTAAACTGGCTCAGTGTGTGTCCAATACCTGTAACCAAGTGAGTGTTGCTAACATTTCATCAGTCGATACAAGACAGCACTGACCCATTGGATTTCCCAATACATAATTATCATTTAGTACTAACATCAACTATGAATTCTAGTGCTAATTTAAAGCAAGCTATCAGAGCCAAGTTTTGACATACACCCAAAGTTAATGCCCATCCTTTAGTTCCATATCGCAACTTGACCGGAGTCCAAAGTATCTATTTAATTGTGCTACAGCCAGAAAGACAAATCATCAAATTAAGTGTAGGAGCCAAGATTACACTGGCAATACTCTCTTACTGGATATTATCTTAAAGAAATTCTATTACATTCTAGTTGGCTTGATAACTGCTTTAATACACTAAATAAAACTATTCAATATTACAATAATTCATATTTTCAAAGTAGTCAATAGGAATTAAATTTTTGAAAGTTATCAATCCATAATAGTGCCAACATAGAAACAAAGGTAAAATTATCTATCCCTAAGACCTCTGATTTGAAACAGGCCTTATAGCCTCCCAATGGTTACTTATTCCTTTGTAGAGGTTCTAATTACAGCATCATAGAACCCCTCTATCTGAGAGACTTTTCTTTTACCTGGGCTACATCTCGCTTGGATGATTGGAAGATGAAAGGTCAATGTACACTGAGAGCCTTAAGAGTCTCTCTGGATATTTATATCCATAATGAAAGCCTACACTGAACCAATTATTCAAAAGTTTCTTTACACCAACATAGTCTAATGCTTACTAACAATCCTAATGCCGAGTACTACAGATGGAGCAGGTCCTTTTGGCAAGAACAAGCTACTCGTTACCTGTCACCTACAATGACTCAAATAGCTGACAATCTTGCATACTGAGTAGCACTACAATAACCTCTTAACTTCCAAGCTAAGTTGGTAGCTAATAATTGAGTAGTTTTAGATTTCTTACTAGCACAGCATGATGAAGTATCTGCCATTGCCAATCCCTCATGTTGTTCTTTGATAAATACTACAGGAGAAGAAGAGCCAACTTTAAGATGATTCATTAGAGGGTTGGTTTCACTCTATATCCCTCTATGACTTTACCATCTCTTTTCATATATTTAGTTGACTAACAAATAGTACAGGTTCATGGTTACATTCTCTGTTGCAAAGTGAGTTAACTATATTATTAAACCTCATTATTGGAATTATAAAATATATTCTTAAATGCACATTTTAAATTATAAAATATACTCTTAAATGCCCATCCACCATAGGAGTTCAAAGTGTTGCTTCATCTAGTGCTCAGAATTATGTATATCAACAATGTATTTAGAATCCAAAACTAGAAAGAAAAAAAACCTTACTATTTGGGTTAGGCATCTATAAATCGTTCAGGTTGTTCCTCCAATGCCTATTTTATGCTCATACCAAGATCACTGAAGATGGCTACTCCGCAAAAAAGACAGTAAAGAAAACCAGACCTGCATGGCAACCAAGGCACCAGAGATTCCCAATATAGACAAAATATAGAACACCTGGGAGCAGCATGTTAACAGACTTATGCATAAGCTGCCATGGGAAAGCAGCATATCAGCAAGTCCATGAAGAAGACAGTATGCCTATTAAGTGTGATCAAAGGATTTTTTAAAAATCCTTGTTCAAAAGGAGGAAATGTTAAGGGGATACAATCAACACAGAGGCAGATAACCTATTTGTAAAATAATTGAACTCATTCCAAGAAAGTAAACTTTCACCATACATAATCTACGAAGAATTCCATGTAACCTTTCCCCCTGATTTTACCATCCTAAAAGGAATCCAATATGGTTGTGTAGTCAAGAGCCTATATGAAACCCTCTATAAAGGAGCTTTAGAAAAATTTCAGCAGCCTGAGTGCTGGACCTCCTCTCAGGCACCTCAGAGAGAAGAATTCACACAAAAAAAATCCTTCAAAAAGCTGCAGATTCTATGCTATGAGGCAGACCACCTGTGGATCCAGTCCTCCCCTGCTCTCTGGACTTCAGAGGTGAGCTGACAATCCCCCTCCTCCTCATCTACCCAACTTTTAACAACATAGCGGACACTAGCACTTCTCCCTCCGCATAATTTGAAGAGGGTTGAGTCTCAGGCTTCTGGGCCCTGGGGCTGAAAGGGTGTGGCTCTGCTAACTGCATTCTAGCTGGATAGACTTATTTCTGAGTATATTTGACCTGCTGATTCTAAAAATAACACCAGTTTTCCCTATCAGCTCTAGTTTTTGAGATACAGAACATATGTCACATAGCACTCTTTACTCTGCTCACCCATAATGAAAGCAGGATATTTTAACACAGTGTTAGGCAGCCTGAGATAGAGGAAGTGCACGCTGGCTTCATTTAACATAGTGTATACTGTCCTAAATACTTAGATCAAGTATTCATATGGTGACTTTGACCCAAAGATATATTTGAACAATACAAATGGCATGGACTTCGAATTTTTCCAAGTACCATTTCACCTTTATTAAGAACTGAACAGCAGGCGGTTCCTATTTGTTACCTTAAAAGGGGGTCAGAAAGAAGAGTTATTGTACGATCAGGAACCCTGATGGTATTGGTTGGTAACGTGTTTTAACTGCTAGACCACCAATTGCTCTGCAAAAGAAAGATGAGACTTCTGCTCCCATAAGATTTACAGGCTCCGGATCCAAAGGAAAAGTCCCACTCTGTCCTATGAGGTCACTATGAGTCATAATTAACTGACTGGTGGTAAGTTTAGTATAATAAATAGAGATTAAAATGTTTTGAAACCCAAAATGGGTCTGTTAGAATTTAAACTCTTTCATTAAAATTAAAATGCCCTAGTCTTGTTATAAGATGGTACAACTTCTCCATCTGTGCATAGAAACTCTTAAAAAGAAAAGTTAGAATTTTTCTTATAAAGAAGTTTGAAGTCAATCTCACCTCTGAAACATTTAACATGAATTATCCATTGATGTCTTGATATTAAAATGTGTTCTGAAATGGTTACTGCATATTTTGAAGAAAAACAATTTAGATCTTCAAAATATTCATAAAAATTGCTATGAAGTCTTACATTTTTGAACAGATTAAATACAGAGTATTCTGGCTTTGCAGTATCCAGTTTGTAGTCCCTGTATATATTGTACACCTTCCCTTACCAAGAAGAAAAACCCACTGGCATCTAACCAATTCTAACTCATAGTGACTCTACAGGACAGAGAAGAACTATTTCTTTGGGTTTCCAAACCTTTAAATCTTTTAAAGGCTGCAGTGTCTAGTGGTTTTAATCAATGACCTTCTGACGGGAACCTCAATGTGTAACCACGTGGCCAACATAGGTCCATATATAGCTAGCTTCCTTTGGAAGTCCCTTAATACCTAATTATTTTTCAAATGTTTCTTACTTTTTTTTTTGTCTTATCCTGTAATTTGTGAATCTGAATTCTTCTTATATTTAAAACTAGGATTTAGGATGATAAATTAATAAATTAGTATAGTTTAATAGCGGGGAAAATAATGGAACACCATATCTAAAAAAGTAGAGCGGATGCAGTCTATCCAATGCAGTTTTCTGAATTAGCATCGCAAATAACCCCAGGAACAGACCCAAAACACCAAGACATCAGGAAAAAATGTTCTGTGTTGCTGGGGTGTAATCAATACCCATAAAAGCAAAGAAGCTCTCAAGAAACCAAACAATTGATTCCATTGGTTGGACAAGTCTGTGGCACAAGACCTCTTTACCATTAATTTAACATTAATTTTTAAATGTTAAAAATTAAAATGCAAAGCAGTCATTTTGAGTACTCAGGTGAGCCTACCCCAAGCCATTATTTTCATTCACTTCATATGCATGTGAAAACTGGATAATGAATAAGGAAAACCCAAGAAAAATTGATGCCTTTTAGTTATGGTGCTGGCAAAGAATATTAAATGCCCCTGGACTGCCAGAACAAGCAGATCTGCCTTGGAAGAAGAGCAGCCAGAAGCTCCTTGGAAGCAAGGATGGCAAGAATTCATCACCTATCCGTTAGCCAAGCTCTCAGGGGGAATCAGTTCCTGAAGAAAGGCGCCATGCTTGGGAAAGCAGAGTCGGCAAACAATAGGAAGACCCTCACCGAGCTGGACGGCACGGTGGCTGCCAAAACGAGCGCAAGCTTGGCAGCAAACAGGAAGATGGCCCAGGACCGGGCAGTGTTTTGCTCCGTTGCACACGCGCTCACGATAAGCTGGGAGCTACCAGCGGACACCTAACAACAATTTCAAATAGTGACCATAGAATAAACTGGGTGGGGGATATTCGGAAGCTCTCTGTATATCTTCTCAGTTTTTCTAAAAATTAAAACTGTTTTGAAAAAAAGGTCTATTGAAAAATAATAAAATGAGTTATAGTGTACAAAGAGGAATTTCTAGCCTTATTTGACCATGGGACTGTTGTTTTGTGGAACATCCCCCAGGATTACCAATCAGAAGACACACTCAGGAATGCTGATGCAGCTACATCCGCCTAGAAAGCGAAATACCAATCTAGCTTCCAAAAACTGCAGAGAACTGATTCACATCCCAACTAAGGACACAATCAAGAGCTAAGTGAAGGTAAAAGCAATAAAAAAAACTTTAGTAGAATAAAAAAGCTTTCCATTTTTTAAAGCATTGCTTTCTAACATGGTTTGTTACGTACAAAGAGAGAGGGAATACTAACTGGATTTTCCCCTTGGTGGCCTAGTGGATTACTCATTGGCCTGCTAACAGCAAAGTCAGCAGTTCAAAACCAGAAGCTACTGTATAAGAGAAAGATGGGGTTTTCTACTCCCGTAAAGAGTTGAGTCTCAGAAACCCTCTGTGACAATTCGACTCTGTCCTCTATAGTTGTTCTGAGTTAGAATCAGCTCCATGCAAATGTGTTTAGAAGTTTGTTTTGTTTTTATTTTTTGAGTTTTAATCATAGAAAGCAAAGAACAACTGGGGAAGAAGCAGCTGTGATCTCCAGCTCTGCCCTAAAACTCTTTCAAAACTACCTCGCTGCCTCTCTTATACAAGGGTGAGTCGAAAAGTGTTGCTCTTAGGGTTCTAGTTCATAACAAAGCAAAACTACACTTACTGCATCAAGTCAATACTGACAGCGACTCTATAGGGCAGGGTAGAACTGCCCTTGTGAGTTCCCAAGGATGTTTAACTCTTTACAGGAATAGAAAGCTCTGTCTCTCTCCCCTAGTTCATACACCAAGGGTTTATTTCAGACAAAACAGATTTAACATGTCTCTGTGATCGGTGGATGGTCGCAGGCAAGTTTTTCAGCAATACACTTGTCTAAGTCTCCTCAGCATGCCTTCCAAAGAAGGTCCAACCCAAACAGTGCTTTCCTAGAAGGTCTGCTGGGCCAGTTACACTCAAGTCAGAGAAGGCAGGCGGCTTTTGGAATATCAAAGTAATAACACTGATAGATTTTTTTCTAGAAGGCCATGGAACAATCATGGAGGTTTATTAAAAGGAAGTTTTAAGAACATTGAACATTACATTGGTGAGAAAAAGTTCAGGAAAATTGTGCCAATAATTTTTTTTCTCCATCAAGACACTACATCTACTCATTCTTCATGAGCAGCAAAGACTGTACTACAAAAATTTCATGGGGAAGCCTTACCCCATCCACCCTGCATTGGGCTTCTTTTTGTTCCCCAAATTCAAAGAACATTTAAAAGGAAAACATTTTGAGTCCCTTAGGGAGGCCATAATTTCCATTTTGAAGAGCACGGAATTCTGGAAAGGAATTAGAGAGATGGGGGGTGGGAGAAGCACTGTTACCAGTATATAGACCTAGATAGAAGATATGTCAAGAAACAATAGCTTCACATTTTGATATTTTTATTAAAAAGAGGTATCTATTATTTTACAGCAATACTTTTTGACTTACCCTTGTAGCAACAGTGCTCTCTACCTTGTGTTACTCCAAGGGCTACTTCAATGACCAATAGCAGATCACTTCAGCTCAATGTCACTAGGATATTGACCTTGAGGGGTTCCATTCATTCTTAACAATTTCAAATTTGCTTAGATCTGTACTCTGCATTCCATGTTCTGGTTATGAATGGACATCTGTAGCTATTTCACATTGTGAATCTCCCAACCAAAGGGACTCTTCTTCTGGCAGTAAGATTTTCACCGCTCAATGTTTGTAGAAGTAGATTGCTTGTTGTATTCCTTTCCCTCCTCTGGAAGCTCCGCTGAAACCTATCTAAGGTGACCCTGATGGTATATGTTTCCTCAAATATTCCCATTCTTTTGGGTGCTTCTACTGCCTCTTTACGCCGCCTGATTTTGAAGGTTTTGTTCTATAAAATTAAAAATTAAAAGAATAAAAGTCTGCCCAGGACCCACTGCTGTGCAACATGGTAACTCTCATGAGCAGTAGAAGCAGTAGAAGTAATTGTTGGAGTTGGGTTATGGCTCATGCGAGTGCTTTTGGATATAAGTGACATTTTTTATAATGAAAAGTTTTTAAGTATCCACTTTACAGGTGCTGGAGGCCACCTCGGACTGTGATGGCCCTTGACCTCTGAGCACTGGTTGGCACAGTGTGTCAGGCAGCAGAGTGAGGAGGCCTCACCAAAAGGAGCGCCCCAGAGGTGGGTGCACAGCGCTAAGAAGAGTTAAAAGTTAGGACTTCTTGATAGGGCTTATTAACTTTCTATTGTAACATCCTGTGATGGTCTCTCTGTGGAAAATCTCTCTCTTGTTTTTATAGGAGTTTTAGTTGTCGCCAGGACTTTTAGAGCCCAGGTTCGTTTGAGTTCTTGACAAAACACAATTAGTCTGCAAGAGTCTGCTGTCAGAACAGATCTCCTTCAAATACAGCATCAGAAATACGAGCTTCCAACTACAAGGTTTTGAGGAAAGAGGAAGTCAGTTTATTCCCATTTCACTTTAATGTCACAGGACATGAGGAACGAATGGTTGCATACAGTATCCATTACACAAGAACATTTTAAGGGAAGATCATATCAGTATGGTACGTAATTTTTCTTCTGCTATAGATGAGCCGACATGGTACTGGGCGACAGAAAGTAAAAAGAGAGCATGCAAATAGTGTTCACATCACTTTCAGGCATCACACCCATTCTTTCATATAATGAATAACAGCTGACATCCTTAAGAATCTTTCACTCTGCATGATACCACTTGGCATGTTCAAACAGAGTGAAAAAGAACAATAGCCCACCTGTGCTTTCCGCATGTATACCAAAGGTTCTTTAAGATGTTCCAGAGGGGCCACAGGATGACTAGGCAAAGGGAACCTAGGGGCAAAAAGAGGCAGCTAACTAGTGTGCATTACTCTTGATTGCTAATTAATTCTGCTGCTTAGAAGTGACTTACCTGTGCAGTCCTTTTTATAAGCCAAAGAGAGTAATGTACTAATAGTTCTATTAGTAGAGCTGTATAGAACTATTAGTATTATAGCTTTTATTAACACAATTAAATTGTTAACTGCATGTTAAAAGTTAAAGCATATAATCTGAAGTTAATAGTTACATTATATAATCTGAGGTAATAGACAATTACTTAGCTCTGTAAATGCTCATGAAAATTGTTACAACTGTTCATTTTAGCATATGCATAACATTAAAAGAAATTTTAAAGGGAAAAAGATCTATCAACTTACCAACATATCAAATCTTTCCACTCCTCCCAAGTTTCCTTAAAGCCTTTGTCCACATAATATAAATATATAATAATTGAAACACTATTTTTATAACAGCCATGCTTAATATATAATGCATAAACTTATAAATGCAAAACATTTTAATACATGACAAATCCTGTTTTCTAAGGAATCTACATTGTGTAATACTTTTTTTTAATTCAGAAGCAGATTCATTTAGCCAACAAATATGTGACCCCTTCTAGTATTAAAGTTTACAGTGATTTAAGACAGTATCCCTAGGGTGTTGTTCATGAACCTGATATGCTGGCGAATAAAGAGTGAGTAATTACGAAAACAAAGAACTGAAGACGGTATTATCAGATCATGGTAAGTGCCTTGGGAATCTGAGACAGGGTCATGTGCTAGAAATGATTTAGAGTGGAAGGAAAGGTCTCTGGGGCAGTGCTATTTGGACCAAGAAATGCAGAGAAGGAGCCAACCAAGCAAAGACCAATGGGAAGAATATTCCAAGAAAAAGAACCGCAAGCCCTCAGATCCTGAGGTGGGATGTTTGGAATGTTTCAGGATCAGAGAGAGCCGAATGTGAGGGGATCAAGTAGTCTAAAGTTGTGCCCTGTGCCCTGGAAAGGTCTCCAACACTACCTTAACAGTCCCAACCTCTTTCGCCGTAACAGTATCACTCCGACTGAAATTAGACACCAGACTTGAGCCTACCTCAAAGCAAGCGTGTTCAAATCATTAAGAACCATAGACTAATTCTCATGGAATTTCTGGTCCAAACGAGACAGCAACAGGTGAAGAGGTAATGACATTCCAAACCACTTGCACTTGTCCCAGAACCAAAGTGTAAGAGGCCCAAATGTCCACAAGAAATATTTCTGGGATAGGAAAAGGCAACCTACTTCATTTAATCTATAAGATCATTTCACTAATTTTATGTGGTTTATTATTTTCAACAACTTCTTTTTTCCACTAGAATATGTATTCCATGTACTCAAATAACTAACCTTTTCCACTTACATTTGAAAAAAATTATAATCCCTACATACTTTGGTATTTTTGTCATATATGCAAGAAAATTTGCAAACTGAATCATCTCACACTACCCAATAAATCACTTGCAAAGGTCATAGGGTTTTTCATTAAATATTGCTCCGAAATCCTTTCTTTGTAACGGTAATTCTTTCTAAATTTGGTCACACTTAGAATTTTAGGTTTGAAAACTTAAGAGGATTTACTGATGGTTCGTATGGGGTTATTCAATATTCAAAGAAATCTAGCAAAAAACACAGGCAATAAACAGTAGCAATGTCTATATTGTGCCTGGGTTCTTGAAAGCATGAGATCAGTCACCCAAGGTGCAACCACCGGTCTCTATTAACCTGGAGCAGCAGGGGAAGGTGCGCTGGAAAATGGAGGCGAAACTACACTGTGTGTCTCACCACCTCTTCTGCTTCCTGACCACAACAGCTGGTTGGTAGTACCTGGTTACCATTACTGACTATTTTGATAAAAGATTCTCTAGAAGAATACTGAATGGGGGTTGTAGGGGCAGAATTTCAAGTTCTCTTGAAACCCCTACTTTATGAGGTCATCAGGCAAAATAATCCCCTGAAATTATTGCCTTGAGGTCAGCTAGAAGCCTTGAAGTATAAGCCATAACTATTCTCTGAAGTCATCTTCAATTTATTTAAAGATCACTGGTTCCCAGGGAGGGGAGGAGAGATAAATAGGTGGAACACAGGGGATTTGGGAGGCAATAAATCTATGATACTGTAATGACGGATACATAACATTAAACATTTGACAAAAGCCAGGACTGTACAACACAAAGAGTGAACCCTACTATAAGCTAGGGGCTTCAGTTAAAAATAATGTATCAGTATTGCTTCATTAATTATAGCAAATATATCATAACAACGCAGTGTTAATAAACAGGAGAAATTCTGTGTGAGGAGTATATGGGAACTCTACTTTCTGTTTAATGTTCCTATAAACCTAAAACTGCTCTAAAAATAAAGGTTATATAATAGAAAAAGAGGTGGCAATCCAAATGTCATTAATATGAAGACCACAGTCAAGTCAGATACTTACTGATTCAAAAACATTCAGTGAGAACCTAGTGTTCAGGGTAACAGATACGGTATTATTGGTGGGGGTGCTATTCAGCCAGTCCCCACTCACAGCAATCCTATGCACAACAAGGCCAAACACTGCCCAGGCCTGTGTCACCCTCACAGTCGTTATGCTGGGGCACAGCATTGCAGCCATGGTGTCAATCCATCTCAATGAGGGTCTTCCTCTTTTTCCCTGACCCTCTACTCTACCAAGCATGATGCTCTTTCCCACGGACGGGTCTTTCTGGATAGCATATCCAAAGTACGTAAGACAAAGTCTCACCATACTCGCTTCTAAGGAGTATTCTGAGCGCACTTCTTCTTGCAAGACAGATGTGTGTGTTCTTCTAGCAGTCCCTGGTACTCTCAAATGCATCAATTCTTCTACAGACTTCCACAGTGAACACAGGCTAAAACCTCTACCCTCACGGAGCTCACAGTTAGAAATGTGAAGGGTAAAGGTTGTCATATTGGAACAATGGACACAAACCCACACATCACTCTGCACTCCTGCCTCTTCTTTACAGCCAGCAATCACCAAATCCCCCTAAATCATTCTCTCCACCTTTTCTGCCACCAGCCTGTTTCATCATCTCTAGCCTGCATGCTCCTAAGCAGTCTCCTCTGCTAGCAGATGTTTGCAACCTCTTTGCCAATAGGCCTGGCTATTGGCCAGGGGTAATCTCATCTTTATTTACCAGTGATTGTACTTCCAGGGTCTAGTATAATGACTGGCACATAACTAAATAATTGATACACTGTTGAATGGATAAAATGCAAATGTTATCATATCACTACTCTGCTTCAGATTCTAAAATGGCCCCCAAGTGTTCTTAAGATCTAATGGACAAACCCCTGGGTTGAAAGGGCAGCCGCTACAATGAACTCACAGGAAGAGTCACAGCCGGGCATTGTGTCATCCTGCTCATACTTCTGGTTGGAGCTTACTCAGCAACAACTCACCATACTACCTGGCACACACTGGACCATGCCTTTCTTCCTCCCTACCAGCCACGTGGGAGGGCCTTTCGGCAACTCCATTGTGCCACATTCTTTTTTTTTTTTTTTTTTTGTGCCACATTCTTTTTGCCTCTCCAAACCACTGACTTGGCTGTTCCCTGTGTAAGGATCCCACTGTCCAAAATCTCTGCGTTTAAAAATGCTGGGTGAAACCATTTAATCACAAAAAGATAAATATGGTACAATTGCACTTAAATAACAAGAACAGGCAAATATACAGAAACCAACATTCATTAAGGGTTACCACAGACAGGAGGAATAAGGTAGGGGAGTCAATGTCTGTAGCAGTGTTTTTTTGTTTATAGTAATAAACAAAAAAGAAAATTACCAACAACAGATGATGGTTATAAAGCATAATTAAATGTAACTTATGTCACAAATTGTACACCTGAAAAAAATTGTGTTAGTGAGGGGGATTCAAGAAGTTAGGGAGTAAAATTCCATGATCTTAATTCCATTTTCCACAAACTTTTTAAAGGCCTCTCATATAAATACGTGACTATAACATGTCTTTATAACAATAAAAATTATTTTTTTGAATTTTAAAACCTTCTACAATTGTTAAGTGTTCATACCTCTTTAAGGCAGGGTAAGCCACTGCCATCTAGTCAATGCTAGCTCATAGCAACCCCTGTGAGTTTCCAAACTGTAACTGTTTACATGACGAAAAATCCAAGTCTTTCTCCTGTGGGGCTGCTGGTGGTTTCACACTGCTGACCAAGCAGATCGAAGCTCCACGTGTACGACTACACCACAATTTGCACATGGCAATATAAAAATAAAGTATGATATACAGTTCCTCCCTACGCACAACAGAAGGAAACATTGCATGGGTCTGCACCGGCCTCACAATTGTTCCTATTTTTTTAGATGTTTTAAAAGATTTATTTACTTATTTAACCTATATTCCTTAAGAGCAATGGTTGAGCTATCTAATTTTTTCATAAATTGCTCTACACAAAAGACAATGAAGATGAACATACTATCTTCTTTATAAAGACTTTGTAGGTAAAGAATGTCTGTAGGTAAAGACTGTCTTGGTTAAATATTTACAGTAAGTTTCAATTCAACATATATTTAAAAAGTGCGAGGACTGGCAAGCGGCTCAATAACTATTTGCTGATTCCATATCATTTGCTTAAAGCTACAGAAGATACAAAATACTTTGAAACCATTCTCAAGAAATAAGAGATGGATGAATATGAGATGCAGTAAAGCCAGAGAGACTTGGAAACGGACAGCTGGATTCAAACCTAGGACCGACAGTTACTAGCTATCTAACCTAAAGTCGTCGAAGCAACAGTCTTTCCTGATGTGAAATGGGGATGATAATAAATCTTACAAGACACAACATCCCTCACTGACCCATAACCCTATGGGGGACAACACTGGAGATACAGTGCGGGAATTGCACCCAATCTGACCCCACCACATCAAGGCAAAACACTAAAGGCGTGCAACAGAACAGCAAATGAAGCAGAGCAAGGAAGTCCTGAAGGAATACCAAAAATGGACTTTGGGGCAAGGGCATGGCACCCCATTACACTTGCCCAGAAAACATCCCTAAAGGTCAAGAAACAGACCTTTAACTATTTACAGGCTTTTCTTTTTTTTGTCATTGGTTTGTTGTTTTCTTTTGTTTTCTTTTCTTTTGTTGCTTTGTTTGGCTCTGTCATGTTTTTGTGCATATATTATCTGTGCAGATCTAGCTAGATAAGATAGGAAGGATACACAACCTAGAAGAGAAAACAACGGGACTGATGGTTTTGGGGGGACATGTGAGAGGGGGAGTTGGGGGGGAAGAAGTAAGTGGTGTTAACAAACCCAGGGACAAGGGAATCAACAAGTGATCTAAAATCAATGGCAAGGAGGTGGTAAAAGGCCTGGTAGGGCTTGATCAAGGGCAATGTAACTGAGAGGAATTACTGAAACCCAAAGGAAGACTGAGCATGATAGTGAGACAAGAGGCAAGTAAAAGGAATTAGAGGAAAGAACTAGAAGGCAAAGGGCATTTATAGAGGTCTAAATACAGGCATGTACATCTGTAAATACATATATGATGATGGGGAAATATACCTGTGTGCATATATTTATAGGTTTAGTAGTAAGATAGCAGATGGACATTGGGCCTCCACTTAAGTACTCCCTCAATGCTAGAACACTTTGTTCTATTACACTGGCATTCCATGATGCTCACATTCCCGACATGATCGCTGAAGACAAAGCAGGTGGATAAGCAGATGTGATGAAGAAAGCTGATGGTGTCCAGCTATCAAAAGATATAACATCTGGGGTCTTAAAGACTTGAAAATAAACAAGCAGTCATTGAGCTGAGAAGCAACAAAGCCCACATGGAAGAAGCACACCAGCCTGTGTGATCACGAGGCATCAAAGGGATCAAGTATCATGCATCAAAGATCAAAAAATCATATCATTGTGAATGAAGAGGAGTACAGAGTCGGGACCTAATGTCCATCTATAGGCAATTGGACACCCCCTTACAGAAGGTCGTGGGGAGAAGACAAGCCAGTCAGGGTGCAGTGTAGCAATGATGAAACATACAACTTTCCTCTAGTTCTTTAATGCTTTCTTCCCCCCAACTATCATGATCCCAATTCTA
>NW_022111369.1:94212669-94222829 GCF_000313985.2 Echinops telfairi
AAATGATGCTATCTTTCCCCCACCCCTCATATGCCTTTAAGAACCACAGAGGGGTTGGGGAAGGAAAATGAAGGTGTGTGGGTGGGTGGGAGTGTGTGAGAGAGAGAGAAAGAGAGAGAGAGAGAAGTCAGAGCAATAACCAAAGATGACTGCAGGACCAGCCTCAGCTGGAAACATGACGGCCTCTCCTTAGATGACAGCTTTACCGAGGGCAGCTCTGAGGAGAGAATGGCCGGTCATACTCACACACATGGGAGCAAACCAAGAGGGGAGCGCAACAGACCGGTGATGGGGGTGAAGCCACGAAGTCCCCAAAGAACCCCTGGACTCGGGGCAGAAGATGGCACTCCACCTGAAGTGGTTGGGGATTACTAACAGGGGGGGCCACACTGAAAGTCTAAGGCATACATGGAGGGGGGTAGGGCACAGAGACCGCTCCTTCCAGGACTGCAGGAATGCAGGAAGAACAACGTGGACTTATGGGAAATGCGCCTTTTAGACACATACATGGTTCTATGTCATGAATCCTGTTAGTCTGGTGGCTAGCTGCATCTTTCATTTTACTTTATTATTATTTTTATGTTTGGGGGTGTTGATCTATACAAGAAATGCAGGATGGGCAGCCTTACAGAGACAGCGGCCGGACTGACGCTTCCTGGGAGTTGGGGAGACAATGACGGTACAGGAAAATAGTAACAGTTCTAAAATAGACTGCGAGGAGGGTGTAGCTTTTCTGGGGGTGTTTCATCAATCGAATTGTACCTGAGAGGAATGACTGAGAGGTGAACAACAGGCAAGCATTATAATGGGGTAGGAGGAAAAACCAAAACTCAATATATTTATATGCATATGTGTGTGTAAATATATGACTATGTGTGTATTTGCTTATGTATGAATATATAATATGTAAATGCAAAGAGGAAGCCAATGAACTTTGGGCCTCTACTTAAATCTTACCTCAGTACAAGAATGGTTTAATAATTTGGCATTGTATGATACCTACCTCCCGACACGGTCGCTGAAAGCAAATAGGTGCATAAGCAAATGTGGTGAAGAAAGCTGATGGTGCCAGCTATCAAAAGCTACAGCATCTGGGGTCTTAAGGTTTGTAGTTAAACAAGTGGCCATCAAGCAGGGAAGCAACAAAGCCCAAACAGAGGAAGCACACTAGCCTGTATAATCATGAAGTGTTGACAGAAAGAGGTGTCAAAAGCTCAAAAAACACACATCCAAACTGCTATGAAGGGGAGTGGACGTATGGAGACCCAAAGTCTACCAGGAAAACAACTGGACAGTCACTCTTCGGAGGGCCTCACAGAACAGAGGATAAATCCAGTGTGCAGTGTGACACTGATGAACCACATAACTGTCCTCTAGTTCTTTAAGATTTCCTCCCCTTACTCTTATGGTCCTTACGTGATATAATACCTCATTGGTCATTTTAGATTTGCGTATGTTCATTTGCACATTTAAGATTTCTTAGTACATGGTAGTCAAGCTAGATGGCCCCTCAGAGACAGTGACAGGAGGAAGGGTTTCCTGAGGGTATGGAAGTGGGGCGGAAGGGGGTGAGAAAGAAGTTGATAGTATTGATGATTGTATAGCCCCACTGATGGGATTGAACAACAGAACTATATGGGAAGGGGAGGGATATACTGGATGGAGTAAGGTATGTCAAAAAATATTATTTAATAATAAAAAAGGATGCTAAATAAGGCAATGCATACAAAGTATGTGGCATGGTGCCTACCATAAAATAAGCATTCAAACCATGTAAACTATCATCTATATAAAATTAAGTATCTATTAACACACAATAAAAATGTAATCAGTCGTTTAAGACAGATGGATAAGTAATTAGACAGAGTAGGCGGTCTGACACAGGAAGAGTGCCATGAAGAAAGTGAGCCATTCTCAGACAGGGCGTGTCTAGTTCAAGTGTCCCCCCCTCCCTTCAGGCAGGAGAGTACTGCTGCTGTTTGTTATTGCTGTTGTGTGTCCCTAGCCCCAATGACTTAATATCACCTAATGAATATTCCCACTTCATCATTTGTTTCCTTTACTCGCCCATGTAATGGTTTCTGCCAATGAAAACCGCAACATGATACATACAGGAGGCCCACTTCAGTCTTTTGATCTGTGTTAGCGGAAAACGCTCCTGCACTCCTGCTGTTCCCTTCCAGGCAACAAGAACTCCCCGCCTGGAACATCCTTGGCCTCTCTCCAGGGATTTACTCACGCAGCCCAGGAAGTTTCAAGGCCTTGTTACCAACTGGTAAGCTTGGAGAGAACAAACTAAACACGCTTACCTAGATCCAATGCTATTTATAAAGGCAAATCATCAACCAAGTCCATGGTCAGCAAGTCGATCCTACCTCACCGCGACCTTAGGTAGGGTTTTTGAGGCTGTAAGTTTTGATGGGGGCAGACAGCCTCATCTTTCTCCCAGGTGGTTTTGAGCCACAGGTCTTATGGTTAGCAGGTCAAAGCTTACTCAATGACCTATTACCCTATATTTATCAGTAACAAAAGTAATGAGTTTGATTTTCCATCTGCCTTTCTGTTTTATCTTAGTTCTCAATATTCCAGAACCCAAGTGAATATAAAAGTAGTATTACTGGGCTCTTCTGTAATATTGATAATATCTTTAAAAAACATTTATTTAAAGTCAATTGTAACATATGCAGTACCAAACATAGAACAATGAAGACTGTATCTACAGTCCTTGCCTTCAAATTAAAAGGCATGCTATCTTACAGACCAACCTTCAGAAGTGCATTCAACCACAAATAAAAGAATCCTTAGTTACATCTCCTTAAATGAGACTCCAGTGCTTAGCCTTCCTACAACAGATGCTTTTATCCCACCAGTGTTGGAGACAGACACTGAACTTATAAGCTTCTATGTGACAGTGAGGAAACACATCATGATGTTCACAGTAGTCACCTCTCTGTTACATATTGCACATTGTATACTTCACTTATCCCAAATATCTTTTCCTCTGGAAACGAGTATGACCAAAGGTTTGGTCACAGTCAACTTCAATTAATAGAGGGCAGTGATATTATTCATATCTGATGATGTTTAAAACATGACAGTAGGCAAAGAAGCCAACCAAACTAATTATAAAATGTGTGACTAAGTACATGTTCACTGGTCTTCCTCGGAGTCTATTTTAGAACAGCTGTGGTAGGCTGAGTTGTCTTGTATCTCAGTTAAGAGCAGAAAAGAAAGGACAGGTTAAAAAAGAGACAGAGGCTACAGGACGACAGAGACACAAATACTGGTACAGTAAGCAAGATGGCAGCCATACAATTCTATTAGAGTACTACCTGCATGCGGGCAGGCACTGTGTGTACTGCTTGTCACTACATCCCCAGTGCCTGACACAGCACCCAGCACAGGGTAGGTGTTCAACAAATGACTGGTGGGGCGAATCTAATGTTGATCTAAACCCAAAAGCTATGATTCTGGATCTGTGGTTTTTTGTAAAGGCAAATAATTCTTTTCACTTTAATAGATCTGAAGGCAAATCTAGATAAACAAAAACACTAGTGTTTTAAGGATGGAAGGAAAAAAATGTTGAATTGTTTGGGATAGTTAGTTCATAAAGATAGGAAAGAGAGTAAGGTCTAAAGTGGACCAATAAAAAAAATGTTGGTAAGTTTCTGTTATCTGAAATATCAACTTATGAAGATTGTCTTATTCACTAAAAGTACTGAATAAATGAATTGAAATATAAAAGTTTGGGATGTAAAACAACAACAAAACCCTTACCTATTCATTACTTAAATGCTACATGAGCACTAATAAGAAATAATAAAACAATGAGCATATATAGTGATAATGACTTCATTACTTACAAAGTAAACACAGAGCTACAGTATCTTAAAGTAGGTAGGAACACTCACACACTCAGTTCACTATAAACAGCATTCTGAAGTTTCTTCTCCCAACCTGTTTTAAATAAATAAATAAAAGACACATTAATTTAAAAAATAAACACGCAGCATAATTAAACTTATCAAAACATGGGCATCATATTCATTTGTGAAAAGTACCTTTATCAACTGCCGATTACTGTGCAAAGTATGACTCAGGAATGATTTATGCTCTCTCTTGGCTAAGATTGAATTGCACAGCCCTCAACATAATGCTAGCTCTTGAAGTAAAATCATGACACAATTTTCTTAAGATGGAAGGAGCATTTTCTCCTCCACCCTCAATGTACTCAAAGAATATCCAAAACGTTGGCTGTTGGACTAAGACTGTTCATGTTATAAGGGAATGTGTCAAGGGAAAGGTAAGAAAAGAACAGGCACTTAACAAAAACTGGTCACAAGTAACCAGTTATAAATTCCCAAACCAACCTCACTGACATTGAGTCAATGCTGACTCATAGGATCCTTTGTGGGTTTCAGAGACTGTTTACAAGAGTAGACAGCCCAGTCTTTCTCCCACAGAGCTGCTGGTGGTTTTGAACTTCCAACCATGCAGATCACAGCCTGATGCATAACCACTACAGCACCAGAGCTCCAGTTATAAATTATTAGTCAGTAAACTCTTGGACAGCAGAAGCCTGGGCGCCAACTACCTATCTGAAGTTAACTGGGTAAACTCAAAAGTAAACGGGGTAAACCAGGGGAATCTATCTATGCACAATGGGGCTTCTTTCCTCACTCTAAAAAACATAAATAAATAAATATACATATATATATATAATAAGATTTTCTTTTGTTTGGGTTTTTTTTAAAGCAGAGAGAGAGATCACAACTGAAAAATAAAACCACAAGTTACTAACATATAAGATAGTACTTTCAGGGTATTTTTTTGGTGAAGATAAACAAGTATTTTGCACTGATGAATGTGAGCAAGCATTCTCTCTCTACTGTTTTCCTGAGTTGTTGCATCATTCGATTGACATGTCTGCTAGCTCCCATTCTTCCCAGTTAGAAATCTATTAATACAAGATTTTCACATATTCGAATGAGTAATAGGAGAGTAACAGGAAGCTTAAGGAGCACTGGTGGCGTAGTAGGTTCTGAACTGGCCCACGAAGCTCAAGGGCAGCAATTGAAAACCACCATTGACATCTCAGGAGAAGACTGGCGGTCTCAGAAACCCACATTGGTCATTCTAGTCTACCCTATAGGGTCACAATGACTCAGAAATTATTCAACTATAAGTAAATTGAGTTGAATAGGAAGGTGGGGAATAAAATATCCTATCCAAATAAAACATTTATTTATTTTGCCTTAAAGCATTAAATAAAAAGCATTCACAAACCTGATAGCTTAAAGAATTCCTTAATATCTTCTTTTAGTGATTCAAGTTTAATCTCAGGTCTCTGAAGGCTGGTCTAATTTTTTAAAAGAAGTAAGGAAAAGACAGGTTAAAAGTTCATTTTAATTTTGGGAGTTGATATTTAACATTAATGATTTTTTTTTAATTTAAAGAGTGCCCAAAATGTGTACATTATTTGAGACATCCTCTTTGAGGTCCAGGCAACTAAGAAGTATCTGGAAGAGCTCTTAGGAGAGAAAACGTTTCACCTGCTTTAAAATAGAGCAACTGCAGGATCAGGGAACAGTCATCCGAAGAACCAAAACAAACACACACAAAAACATACTGTTGAGAACGAGGGGCACTGGAGCACACAATATTCTTCTGGTTCTTTGAGGCTTCCTCACCCCCCACTAACATGACCCCAGTTCTGCCTCTCAGTTCTGGCTAACCAAAGCATGTACACTGGTATAGACAAGGGCTCACAACCCACGAAATCCACGAACATCAGTGATACCAGGAGAGTAAGGGGAAGGTAGGAAGAGGAGGGGAGGAAGTGGGAACCTATCACAATGATAGACACCACCAGCCCCGAGAGGGATGAGCAACAGAAACCGTGGGAGAAGGGAGACAGTGGTCAGTGTAAGATATGAAAACAATAATTTATAATTTATCAAGAGGTCAAGAAGGTTGGGGGGGGGATAAAAGAGGACTTGATACCAAGAGCTCAAATAGAAAGTAAACGTTTAGAAAATAAGAGCTGTAAGAGTCTCCAATAAAATGAACTTTTAATAGAAAAAATAAATAAATAAAAGGGAGACAACCCCCAGGCCTTGACAGGCAAAAAATAAAATAGAGCATCTATAATAGTACATTCTAGTCTACTGAACATATAAAAATTTGAAGTTTATGAATACTTAGCATCTTTATGTAATAGGAAAAAGGCTCTGATATTATACAATCATTTTCTTATTATGTGGAACATAAGAGATGGATTGACTCAGGGGCGGCAATAATGGGCTCAAAGAAAACAAGCCTGGAGTGGCAGAGGGCCACACAGTGCTCCCTGCGGCTGCGCATGGGGACTCTATGAGTTGGAACCAACTTGATAGTCCATAATAACACCAACCAACATACGAGGAGGCGTCACAAAGTTTGTGGAAATTTCCCATTATCCTTTAATTCCATTTTTCCCTAAATAATTTGATGGTTGGGGGTCACCACAACATGAGGAACTGTATTAAAGGGTCACGGCATTAGGAAGGTTGAGAACCACTGCTCTAGCCTCCCCCTGCGTTCTGCCTGCAGCTACACGAGTCTAAAAAAGGCTCTGACTATCATCAGACCCATGACTATCATCAGACCCTTGAGTTCGAATGGGCTGCGATGCCTTCTTGATATAATCGTCATATAAAGTTCTTTCTTATACATATATGAGTATCACTGGGTTTGTTCATCTAGACAACTCAGCATACTACAGAAGAGTTTTTAAAAAAAAGTGCAGCAGATAAGGGCAGTAAAGAGAGAAGCTCTGAGTAAAAGTAAGAAAAAGAAAATCTCTCCAAGAAAGGCCATAAAGTATAAAGAGCCTGGTGGTTTAGTGGGTTACACATCAAATCAGGAGTTGAGCTCCAGGAGCCTCTGGAGAAGCAGCATAGGATTTGCGGCTCCTATATAGATTCACAGCCACAGAAAGCAAAATGGATAGGTGTACTTTTCCCTGCCAAACAGCAGAACCAACCCAACGGCAGTGGTTTTCTTATACAAAAACAACAGAAAGAGCGCAAGGAGGGAAAAGCCAAATAAAACACCAAAAAAGCTATCCTGAGCTATCTTTTCTAACAAAATTCATAAAAATTAAATTAAAAAAATATCAGCAATTGAAATATGCAAGTCAGATTCTTTGTAAATAGTGATGATGACAAGACTGGAATGTAATTAATGTGACTGAAATACACACTAACTCATGAGAAAAACTACTGAAACCCGAATGAAGGCCGAACATGATAGTCGGACAAGAGGCAAGTAAAAGGAAATAAAGGAAAAAATTAGGAGGCAAAGGGCATTTATAGAGGTCTAAATACAGGCATGTACATATGTAAATATATATATGATGATGGGGAAATATACCTGTGTGCATATATTTATAGGTTTAGTAGTAAGGTAGCAGGTGGACATTGGGCCTCCCCTTAAGGACTCCCTCAATGCAAGAACACTTTGTTCTATTAAACTGGCATTCCATGATGCTCACCTTCCCGACACGATTGCTGGATACAAAATGAGTGCATAAGCAAATGTGATGAAGAAAGCTGATGGTGTCCAGCTATCAAAAGATATAGCATCTGGGGTCTTAAAGGCTTGAAAATAAACAAGCGGCCATCTAGCTGAGAAGCAACAACACCCACATGAAAGAAGTACACTAGCCTGTGTGATCATGAGGTGTTGAAGGGATCAGGTATCAGGCATCAAAGAACAAAAAATCATATCACTGTGAATGAGGGGAAGTGCACAGTGGGGACCCAAAGCCCATCGTAGGCAACTGGACATCCCCTTACAGATTGGTCACAGGGAAGAGACGAGCCAGTGAGGGTATAGCACCGATGAAACATACAACTTTCCTCGAGTTCTTTAATGCTTCCCTCCCCCACTATCATGATTCCAATTCTACCTTACAAATCCGGCTGGACCAAAGCATGTACAAGGGCACAGAAAAGAGCTAGAAACAGAGAATCCAGGACAGATAAACCCCTCAGTACTGATATTGAGAGTAGCGATACCAGGAGGGTAAGGGAAAGGGGGAGGGTGAAAGGGGGAATTGATCACAATGATTTACATATAACTCCCTCCCTGGGGGACGGACAACAGAAAAATGGGAGAAGGGAGACATCGGTCAGTGTAAGACATGAAAAAATAACAATAATTTACAAATTATCAAGGGTTCGTGAGTGAGGGAAGGTGTGGGAGGGAGGGGTGTAAAAATGAAGAGCTGATACCAAGGGCTCAGATAGAAAGAAAATGTTTTGAAAATGATGATGGTAACAAATGTACAAATGTGCTTGACACAATGGATGGATGGATGGATTGTGATAAGAGTTGTACAAGTCCCCAATAAAATGATTTTTTTTAAAGGTTCAATTGTCAATTTTAAAATTAGATGATTTTACCACAAATTGATATCCAAGATATCAATAAAACTATGTAAAAATAAAACAAGAATTTAAATCAGGAAATGTAGAAATTGAGTTAGAAGATCTCAGGAAAGAATTAGAAAAATCATTGATAACTGAAGTTTGGTAAAAACCCAGATCAGATAAACACAATAGACACTATCTTTTAAAAATTGGCAAAAAAATTGTTAAAAATAAAAACAAAATGAAGAAAGAGATTATATAAACTAGAAAAAGATAACTATTGAAGAGAAGAAACAAAAAAATCCCACATATAGACAATACAAGTTCTCTAGAAAAGTCAAAACAAGCAAAGAACTAATAGTAAAAACTATAATTTTTAAAATATTTCTTGGAATAAAAAAATGTTAATTATATATTGAAAAAGCATACCATAAACTAAGAATATTGATGCAGAACAATTAATATCAAGACATGTTATATTCAATTACTTGGCTTTAAAACAAAAGAAAAGATCCTTTGGAACTGAAGCAATAAGAGTACATGGCCTTATTGAAGAAAAGAAATTTAGATTTTTTAAAATCATTTTATTGGGGGCTCATACAACTCTTATCATAATCCATCCGTACATCAATTGTGTAAAGCACATCTGTATATTCGTTGCCCTCATCATTCTAGAAATTTAGATTTTTATAGACTTTTAAGCATGGATTAAAGATATTAACAATTTAAGACACACTAGCAAAAAAACAGGGGTCAAGGATTTCATACTCAGCAAAACTGATCCAAGCAGACAAAAAACATAGGCAAACCGTTATCCACATACAAGAGATTAATCAATATTGTAGAATCTACTGGGAAAAAAAAGTTTTAGACAACCAAAATCACTAGTCTTAAGTTTGAGAGTTACCACCATAAAAATAAAGTATCATCAACATAAGTTAGGCTAAACAAATAGTTACATGTAGACTTGTTAAAAGACTAAAAGAAGAGTAAAAGAACGAGTATAGTATTAGATACTGATATTCTGTCAACGTTGATACTGTTTATTTAAACAGTAAGAGGAGAATGGGAAGAACATAATGTGGAAGCTGTGTTCAGTCATCATTAGTGATAGCAGTAGTGGTGCTAGAACTCTGAGACTTTCTGCATATACTGTGAGGTAATATAAATGAATACCCCCTGGAGATTCTGAATCATCATTCTCTAAAGAAGCCCTGGTGACGCCGTGGGTTACACAAGAGCAGTTCTACTCTGTCCCATGTGGTCCTGTGAGTAGGAACTAACTGGATAGCCGTGCGTTTGGTATTATTCTCCATGTACTTGAGAACCACAAGGTGAGAAGAGCTTATCTACCTGAATGTGTATGCTATGTACATACATACACATTCATAGACATATAACCAAAACACAAACCTCCCGACATTGAATCAATTTGAATTCATTAAAAGCAAGACAAAACGAAACCTCACCACCACAGAATGAATTCCAACTCATAGCAAGTGTATACGATAGAGTAGAACTGCCCCTGTGGGTCTCCAAGACCGTAAATCTTCACAGTAGAAAATCTCATCTTACTCTCATAGAGTGGCTATGTTTTTGAACTCCTTACCTTATGGTTAGCAGCCCAACATGTAATTCACTGCACCACCAGAGCTCCTAATACTGATATTAAGAAAACTATATAAAAAATAAAACAATTTAAATTAGAAAAGGTAGAAATTGAGGTAGTAGGTTATTTCAGGAAAG
>NW_022111369.1:94223437-94224926 GCF_000313985.2 Echinops telfairi
CACTTGAACAAGAATTTCCATTTCCAACCCTTCTTTTAGGAAAACCAAGCTAAGCAAAGGACTTCTTAAAGAATGGCCAATTTGAAATCTGGGACAGGACATGAACAACAAACGGGTAGAAAGTTCTGCCATACCATGTTGCAAGGAAACTGCGTAAGGTGATTAGTCTAATAAATGCACCTGAGAGCCACTCCCCAGAGGACTCAGTGCCCAACCAAGAAAGCCATCCCACTGACTTCAAGTGCACTCCGACACATCTCAGCCCTATAGGTCAGAGCAGAACTGCCTGATTGGGTTCGCCAAGCTATAAATCTTTACAGAAGCAGGCTGCCACAGGGAGTGGTTGGTGGATTTGAACTCCTGACTTTTGGGTTAAAAGTCAAGCTGCTGTAACTGTCATCAAGGCTCTTACTGAAGCCTATCAGCTATGCACAAGTTCCTGAGTTCATCATATTCAACAGCAAAATAAGGATTCGCATTTGGAGAACTGATAGAGAACCAATTCATCACCTGTAAACTGGTCAGTACTAGAGATTGGCTTTCATTCTCTTTCCTTTAGGAAGGAACCCTGCAGGCACAGCTGCTATCCAAAAGGATGGTGTTGAAACCCACCCGCTGCTCCTGGAGAGAGAGAGACGGGCAGTCTGCTTCTGTGAAGATCACCAGCAAGGAATCCCCATGTGAGGGGCAGCTCTCTTCTGTCCATCGATCACTCTGAGTAGGGATTGACTCAAGGGCAAGGGAGTTTCCTTGAGGAACTGCATCACTGGACCCCCACATAGCAGATGGAAAGAGAAAAATACCTCTTTATGAAAGTATTCCAACAAATAACTGAAATGGATACAATATGATTAGACTATCGCCATTTTGTAAACCCCAGTACATTTCTAGTTCTTGATATTGAGCGGAAACATCTATTGCAAAAGAGACACCCGGACATAGGTGCATCTTTTATTATATAGCCAGGGGATGACAGTGGGATGAACTACTGACCTTGCGGTTACAGCCTGACATGTCATCACTACACTTCTGGAGCTCCCAGGTTGAAAGCCATTAGAAGGCCAATTGAGAATCAGATTTTAGTATCAGAAGATCTGGAATCATCTCTCAGCTTTATTTACTAGCATGATCAAGTCAATTAACCTCTAAATCTCCGTTGTCTTCTTTATGCCATGGGGAAAACAATACTTGAATTAGGTTATTGCAAGGCTATAAGAAAAAGGAAAAAAAATCCAAAGATATTTTTAGGTTGCGAAGTCTAATGTAAATGAAAACAAACACAAGTAAAACAGCTCACTGCCATCAAGTCGATCTGACTCACAGCAACCTCCCGTGGGTTTCTGAGACTAACTGCTGACAAGAGTAGAAAGCCCGGTCTCTCTCCCTCTGAGCTGCTGGTGGTTTCTAACTGCCGACCATGAAGGGCACAGCCCAACGTGTAACAACTGCACCAGGGCTCCACTATAAATGAAAGTTGTTGTCCAGTTAG
>NW_022111369.1:94226118-94227140 GCF_000313985.2 Echinops telfairi
CATCTCCAGGGCTCCTTAAGGTCTCCAAGTGGCTCACAAGAAGATGAAGCAGAGAGTAGGGAGGTTCCCAGGATCCTCCTTATGAGAAGGCCACACCCACAAGGAGGCATCATCAGGTTGGGACCTGATTGACTAGCTAGACTCCACCCCTACACTCATATCTTCATGCTGACACAAAATTATGTATGTAGCACACACGTGTTCTTCAAGTCTTCCTCATGTGACAGTTTCTTTGCTGAACAAGGTCTACCCTTGTCCTCCACTATTGTAGCATCCCATTCAACCTCCTTCCTTCACTGGTTCTTCCCTGTTTCTCAGGACCCCTTTACACACTTAAAATACTGAAGACCCCAAAGTTTTTGTCTATGTGGATTAATTTGATGTTTCTAGTATTAGAAATTAAAACAAGCTATTTTAAATAGGTATTCATTCATTTAAAAATAAAATCAATAAGCTGATCATATGATAAATCCATAAAATACTTGTATTTCAAATAACTATAGTTTCAAAGGCCAAAAATAAAAATAAAGCAAAACAAAATAATAGTGATAAGTGAGGTGTTTTGCCTATTGGAAACTGTCTTTCTTGTTCAGCTTAATAGACGACAATTAGATTTTCAATCTCCTATAATATTTGTTTTGGTTTGCTGAATATGAAATTTTTAAAAAAATAAAAATCACAACAGAAGTGTATTTAGAAAATGGAGGAATATTGCAATATCCTTTTCCTTATAGGTGTAAATATCTTCCTAAAATTTAACATGTGGCAGTTTCTAAAAGATGGGTTACCATGTGGAGTTTGAGCACCTATCAACTTATCATATCTTATATAAATGCCCATTGATCTATACTGAAGGTTTACATGACTTTGTAATGTTATCAATATATACTTGTTTTGAATATATTGGCTCACTAAGTTATACAATGAGATAGTTAAGGTTAATTGTGCCAACCTGGCCGATAAACACATGTGGAATTAATTGAAGAGCAGAGAAAGAAATGGCTCCATGAGCCTCGCCTTTC
>NW_022111369.1:94228431-94239305 GCF_000313985.2 Echinops telfairi
ATATTATTATAGGATACTTCTGACCTGCAATGGTCTTAGGGACCACCAAAGTTGGAGAACCATTGCACTAGACTACAGATGTCTTGGGTTTCTCAGACCTACAAACTCCAGTGAAAACACAAAGAATAAGACATTGTCCTTGATCTGAGACTTTTTTTCAAAATCCAGTCAGGAAGATAGTCACTCAAGATAAACAAAATGACTCTACTATAAGAAGAGACGGAGCTCTGGTGGTATCGTGGGTTATGCGTTGAGCTGCTAACTGAAAGGCCAGCAGTTTGAGCCCACGGGAGCGGGTTTACCTCATCCTAATGCACTTTTCATCTCTCGACTGCTGGTTCCGTGAGTACTGACTGTGGATCCAAGCGTAAAGTTTGGTTTGCTTTTTGGATCACACACTTCAGTCCTCAAAGTGACACGAAGGTGACCAGATGTCCCGCTTTTAGCGGGACAGTCCCAATTTTTGGAAAAGTCCATTTTTAAAAGGTCCCAATTTTTGGAAAGAATGCACGACAAGCTAGGGAACAGTCTATTTGGTCCATATAGACCAAATTTTTAATCAAGGAACCCCCCTGCCTCCCGGTCAATGGTGTCCCGCTTTAAATTTGGTCACCTTATTTTTGCACTCTAAGACATTGTAAAGAGGTCTTGTGCAGCAGCGTTAACCAGTGCAATGTATCGTTGGATTTCTTGACTGGTGCTACAGAAGAATGTTGAAAGTGCAATGAAGTGCTAAAGCACAAATCTGTCTTGGAGGAAGTACAACCAGCATGCTCTCTGGAAACAAGATATCACATACTTTGGGCATGTTATCAGGAGAGACTAGTCCTCAGAAAAGGACATCATGCCCGGTAAAGTGGAAGGGCAGTGAAAAAGAGGAAGGCCCTCATGGAGCTGGACTGTCGCCGTGGCAGCACCAATGGGCTCAACCACAATAATCGTAGCTGGGCAGCGTTTCTTTCCGTTGTACATAGAATCGTTAGGAGTCAGAACCAATTGGATGGCACTTAACAAGAGCGTCTTCACAAGACTCTTGGTCCGTTCTAAAGCTGTGGCCCAGACTGGTTTCTGTAACCCTAGAAGTCCCAGTAGACGGCCCTGGTAGCCAGGAAGAAGCCTTGGTTTCACACTGGAAGCTGTGGCTCTGCACAAGCTGACTGGGCCTTACACTCAACCTGTGTTGTGTATTGCCAGCCCTGCTCTGGTTTCTCTCGCCAGAGGACAGAGCCCTGCTGGCTTCCTTTTGCTAATGTCCCCAAGCTGACCCACTGCTCAGCCGGCACTGGCTCTCTTCTCCTCCTTACTCCACACCTTTACCGCTTAGCTTCCTTTCCTAATATACTTGATCCCTGAAACTGTCTTCAGTTCACATTTAGTAATCCATCTCCCTCTCATTTCAATTTGGCCTTGCTGAATTCAAGAACCCTGCATGACCTTCGCTAACAAGCTAAGTGGTGACATAAACATGAAGAGACGGTTAACTTAAAGTAAATTCACTTCATATCTGTATCTCATCCCTCCTACATAAATTCTATGGGAACAAAGACTTAGTTATCTTGAAATGCCATGCAATATCACCCATTTCTTTACTGCGTTCCTTTCTATCATTAAAGAACATGACAGTCATTATGATATATATCAACGATCAAACTCACAGCCATTGAGTGGATACAGACACTGAGCAATACTACAGGGCAGAGTAGAACTGCCCCATCGGTGTTTGTGTGGCTATACATATTTCCAGGAGCAGAAAGCCTCATCTTTCTCCCATGGGGCAGCGAGTGGTTTCACACTACAACCCAATGCTTACCCACCAGGACTCTACTACAGAGAAAAGGAAGGCTCATATGACTCCCTAGTTCATACCAAGCACAATCAGAGCCCCTGAATTATTA
Organism: Echinops telfairi; assembly: GCF_000313985.2. NCBI lineage: Eukaryota > Metazoa > Chordata > Mammalia > Afrosoricida > Tenrecidae > Echinops > Echinops telfairi. Next base: position 94,230,327 of record NW_022111369.1, read on the forward strand.
TTTCAGACATCTGTTGGAGAAATCCAATCTGGCACTTGCCCTACTATGTGTCAAACCTCCCTGGAGAAATGTAAAATAATGAACACATCCACCCCCATAAAACACACACACATACAGCATTGTCACTAAGCCTTTGAGTAGCTTCCATCTCAAGGCGATGACCCCAGGCAGGTGGCCAGATGGATTGTGGGTAGGCTACTAACCTAAAGCTTGGTGGTTTGAGCCTATCCATGGGACAACAAAAGAAAGGCCTGGTGAACTCCTTCCATAAAAATGAGGGGCAAGAAAACCCTAGAGGAGCCCTACTCTGTAAAAAGTGGGGCGCCTTAAGAACCATGGCATGGACATTTCATGTACTGTGCATGTCTTCTCCTGGCCTTACCAAAAATACATGTTTGATTTTCATTTCCCTACACAAAGTACAGAAATGAATATCTGCTCTCACTTTTTTCTACCACCTCTAAGTCCTCTATATATGGTACAGGTTACTGCTAATGATGGATGGAAACAGATAATATTCAGACATCGTTTCACACTTTGTTTAGTAAGGAACTCTAAAACTGAGATGCTCTAGGGTCTGGACTTAAGGCGACAACCCACTCGTTGTATGAATCCTCCTTTCTCCAAACCTATCTTCTTTCAGGTTCCTTCTTCTCAAATAATTCGATTATTCATAATAAAAATCTGAGCAAGAAGATGGACGAAGCACTCAATGGAATGGAAATAACATTTGAGGCTTTGCAGGATATCCATTTTAAATACAAATAATGTCTGACACCACAAAGTAACAATGCTACTCTGGTGTTAGAGGTCAACTGTAGAATCAGGCTACGGCTCCTGGGGCAAGGGGGAGAGTGAAGAAATTCAACTTTAAAACTCAGGCTGATGTTACAACAGAGTAAAGCACACAAATTCAGGACAAAACAAAAGCAAGAACCCTTTTCACAGAATGCAAAACCCTAGCTGTAGCACTCCTTAAATAATTCAACTTCAATGTAGAACGGAACACATTCAATGTCGTCCATATTTAACTATAGATGCTGAAAGACGAGACCTGGTTCAAAAGAAAAATACCCTAAAATAAATTAACTTTTTAAAATTCTATGTGATTTCATTTTTCTAATTAAGCTGGGCCAACACTCCATTGGCATTTCTAAAGTATACTCAGTTCAAATGGAGGCATTACAGAAGATGCGGAGGGCAGAAACATCCCCCATTAAATGTTTACCAGTATGTGCGGTAAAGCAAAATTTCTTCAATGCATTTTTCTATCTAAGCACTCCAAACTCCCTGCCATTGAGTCCATTCTGACTCGGTGCATCCCTGCAGGACAGGGCAGAACTGCAACAGTGGGTTTCCAAGACTGTACATGTTTAGGGCAGTAGGAAACCTCATCTTTTTTCAGCACAGCGGCTGCTGGTTTCAAACCCCTGGCCCAGTGGTTAGCAGACCATCTAGTAGCCACTACCCCAATGGTTGGGTGGGACCATGCAAATAAGGGGCAGAGAACTCTAACTCGGGGATTGGTCAGTCTGTCGTTTCCCTGGCTGGAAGAATGAAGCTTCTCAGAAGCAGGAAGAGAGAATCCTCAAGACGTCCTTTCAAGGACAAAGACACCGCAGAGCAAGCCCAGAGACCTCTCTGCCTCAAGCAGAGGCCATGCCGTGCTCAGACCAGAGGCTGAGGCCAGGAGGCCATGGCACAGACCATGAACAGAGGGGCAGGACTAAGACGGTGAGACTGTGAGGCAGAGGACCAGACGACTTCCTAGCCCACCGAGGCAGAGGCCGATGGACCACATGGCTGCTGGCTGAGGAGAGGGTGATGCGGACCAATGATTATGTCCTTAATGTTTTCTGCTCTTGGCTTGTGGTAACTAACCTCTGAACTTCCCTAACAAACACCCATCATTGTGAGTTTTGTCTGTGAGTTCTAAGTGGTCACTGCAGCAAATTAGTGAACCCAGCAGAAAAGCAGGGAGTTGGGGGAGGTTTGGTTGGTGTCAGAAAAGATAAAAACAGATGGAGGGTGGAGGCTTTTCTGACCTTGGCCTTATGGCAACTGACCTGGGGCTGGTGTGGAGATGGGCTCTCCATCTCCCTTGTGTAGCCATAGAGGTCTCCATGGCGTTTTCTCGGCATGTAACAAAAAAACCCAGTTGTTCAAAAGTGTCTTATGAAAACTGATTGATAAGCTGCCTTTTAAGAGTCACCTGATTTAGGAGCTCTGGTGGCACTGCCAGGTAAGCTTTGGCTGCGAACCACAAGGATGGTGTTTCAAACCCACCAGCCTCTCCTCAGGAGACTGATGAAGCTACTGCTACCATCAAGCCTCAGATGCCCTTTACAGGGTCCATATGAGTCAGAGTCTACTCAATGGCAGTGGTGGGTTTGTTTGGGGTTTTTTTGGTTTTCTGATGGTTTGTTGTTGTTTGATTGTTTGCTACTGAAGGAGCCCTGGCGGAATAGTAGGTAGGAGAAGCCAAACCAAAAGGTCAGTAGTGGTCCAAACCCACCAGCCCCTCGGAGAGAGAAAGGCAAGACTGTCTGCCTCTCTAACAGTCTCGGGCACCCCAGGGTGCAGTGCTACTCTGTCCTGGAAGGTCACTAGGCATCAGAATCAATGTGATGCCATGCGGTCTGTTTGGTTTGGATTGCCATGAAATGCCTATGCATATGAATATGAAGGAGCCATTTTTTTTCAAGCCCATGACTATTCTGCTTTGGAAAGATCTATACTTACATTTTAAATTATGAAGCTATGTTCTTTTTGTCTTAAGAACCTGACACGTCTATTGGGTAGTTTCCCATGTAATTATTCCCTTGTCCTACTTTAATGTTCTATTATGGTAACCTACTTTTTATTACTTCAAAGCAATGAACTACCTTGTGTCATATTATGTACCAATCCAACACTTTTATTAGAAATTCTGAAATCCAAAAGCAAGATTTTTCATAACTTTAATTGTTATCAAAATCCACCATGACTTGACTTGAATTTAGTAGGAAAACCAGATCTGACCTGAACTGATTTGAGACAATTTTGGTCCTTATTTGTCATACTTAATGTGAAAATTCAAACATTTTGCTCTAGAAATATTAATGTGTACGAGTATATGGTGCCACTAAGACTTCATCCTACACCCTCTGGACATGTTAGCGAGAGACCAGCCTCTAGAGAGGGACATCATGCTTGGTACAGTGGAGGGGGAGCAAAAAAGAGGAAGGCTCTCATGAGATGGATGGACACAGTGGCTGCCCCAAAGGGTTCAATGTGAGGACGGCGCAGGACCAGGCAGTGTTTCCTCCTGTTGTGCAGAGTCCCTACGAGTCGGAACCCACTCGATGGCACCTAACAATAACACCTGGCCCTGCTCTCACTACCACTGAGTTAATTCTGACTCATAGAGACCCGAGAGGGCCAAATAGAACTGGCCTTTGGGTTTCCACGACTGTAACCCTTTATAGAAGTAGAGAGCCTTATCTTTCTCCCTAAGAGTGGCTGGTTGTTTCCAACTGCTGACCTGGCAAGTAGCAGCCCACACAAAACAGTGGAAGCACTCACTCGTCTATGCTAAGAAATTTGACTGGGAGATGTCCATATTTGTACCCATTTCAAAGAAAGGTGAATCAAGAGAATGAGCAAATTGTGTAGAACACAATCATTAATTTCACATGCAAGTAAAATTTTTTTCTGAGATAGTCTAACAATAGTTGCAGCAGTACACTGACAGGATGGATTCAAAAGAAATTCAGGATGGATTCAAAAGAAGATAAGAAATAGGGGATATCATTGCTTATATTAGATGGATCTTAGCTTGAAACAGAGTATACGAAAAGATGTTTGCTTGTTTTATTGACTATGCAAAGGATAAGATAGTCTTGAAAACAATGGGAATTTCAGAACACTTCACTGTGCTCATGCAGAACCTGTGAATGGATTAAGAGGGAGTTACTGGTATAGCACAAGGGCATACTGCATGGTTTAAAATCAATAAAGGTAAAAATAAATAAAAGAATAAAATCAAATAAAAAAAGATGTGCTTCACCAGCCTGTATGATCACGAGGTGTTGAAGGGACGAGGTATCAGGCAACTGGACATCCCCTAACAGAAAGGTCGCAGGGAGGAGATGAGCCAGTCAGGGTGCAGTGTAGCAATGATGAAACATAGAACTTTCCTCTAGTTCCTAAATGCTTCCTCCCTCCCTCCCCACCCCCACTATCATGAATCCAAGTCTACCTTACAAATCTGGCTTAGACCAGAGTAAGTACACTGGTACAGATAGGAACTGGAGACACAGGGAATTCAGGACGGGTGATCCCTGCAGGACCAGTGATGAGAGTGGTGATACCGGGAGGGTGGAAGGAGGTTGGGGTAGAAAGGGGGAACCGATTACAGGGATCTACATATAACCTCCTCTCTGGGGGAAGGACAACAGAAAAGTGGGTGGAGGGAGACATTGGACAGTGTATGCTATGACAAAATAATAATTTATAAATTATCGAGGGTTCATGAGGGAGGAGGGAAGGGGGAAGGAAGGGGGAAATGAGGAGCTGATGCCAGAGGCTTATGTGGAGAGCAAATGTTTTGAGAATGATGAGGGTAATGAATGTACATATGTGCTCTATACAAATGATGTATGTATGGATTGTGATAAGAGTTGTATGAGCCCCCAATAAAATGATTTTTTCTTTAACGTGTGCTTAAGGGTTGTACCCTCTCATCATATTTATTCTATTTATATGCTGAGCAAAGCATCAGAGAAGCTGGATTATATGAATTTGAGTGTGGCATCGGGATTGGAGGAAGGCTTATTATCAACCTCTCATATGCAGATGACACAACCTTGCTTGCTAAATGTGAGGAGGAATCGAAGCACTTGTTGATAAAGATCAAGGATTGTATCCTTCAGTATGGAGTACAACTCAAAGTCAAGAAAACCACAATCCTCACAAAGTGACCAATAAGTAACATCATGATAAACAGAGAAAAGATTGTGGTTGTCAAGGATTTCATTTTGCCTGGGTCCATAATCAATGTTCATGGAAGCAAGTCAAGAGATCAAATAATACACTGTATTGGGTAAATCTGGTTTGCCTGACCAACCATGGCATTTTCCATGGCCTCATAAGCACGTGAAAGTTGGACACTCGATAAGGAAGACTGTAGAAGAACAGACGCATTTGAATTGTGGTGCTGGAGACGAATATTCAAAGTACCATGGACTGCAAAGAGGACACATTATCTGTACTGGAAGAAATACAGCCAGAACGCTCTCTAGAAATAAGGATGCCCCTTGCAGAAGGGTCTCGGGGAGGAGAAGGGTCTCGAGGAGGAGACAAGCCAGTCAGGGTGCAATGTAACAACAATGAGAAATACAACTTTCCTCTAATTCCTAAATGCTTCCTCCCCGCTCCCACTACCATGACTCAAATTCGACCTTGCAAGTCTGGCTAGACCAGAGGATGTACACTGGTACAGATAGGAACTGGGAATCCAGGGAATCCAGGGCGGATGAGCCCTACAGGACCAGTGGTGTGAGTGGCGAAACAGGAAGGGTAAAGGGAGAATGCGTAGGAAAGAGGGAACCGATTACAAGGAACTATATGTGACCTCCTCCCTGGGGGACAGACAACCGAAAATTGGGTGAAGGGAGACGTCGGACAGGGCAAGATATGACAAAATACCCATTTATAAACTATCAAGGGCTCATGAGGGATGGGGGAGCGGGGAGGGCGGGGGAAAAATGAGGACCTAATGTCAGGGGTTTAAGTGGAGAGAAAATGTTTTGAGAATGATGTACAAATGCGCTTTACACAATTGATGTGTGTATGGATTGTGATAACAGTTGTATGAGCCCCTAATAAAATGTTTAAAAAAAAAAAGACACAAGGATGGTAAGACTTCATCTCACCTACTTTGGACATGTTATCAGAGGAAACCATCCCTGGAAAAGGACATCGTACTTCGTAAAGTAGAGGGGCAGCAAAAAAGAGGAAGACTCTTGACCAGATGGATTGACAGGGCGGCTGGAACAGTAGGCTCAAACATAAGAACAATTGTGAAGATGGTGCGGGACCAGGCAGTGTCTCATTCTGTTGTATATAAGGTCGCTATGAGTTGGAACCAACTCGAAAGCATCTAACAATAACAATAATAATATTGATTGTATAATACAAAGGGATGATGGTAATTCAATAGACATAGGATAGTCTTTGCCACTCAATATCCCCATACAAAAAAGTGACTATCAACATTTATCAAGATTTCTTATCAAGATTTTAGATTTTGTTTTCTTTACAAAATAATTCCAAATGGACCATAAATCTAAATGTAAAATGTGAAACTATAAAACTTCTTGAACATAGGAGAAAATCTAAGTGGCCTAGAATTGGAAATGAGTTTTTACAATACACCTGAACCATGATCGATGACAGAAAAAATTGGTAAGTTGGGCTTCATCAAGATTTTAAAAATCTGCTCTGTGACACTGTTATGGAAATGAAAACACAAGGCACAACTGAAGAAATATTTATAAAACAAAATTGATAAAGGACCCATACAAATATACAGAGAACTCTTTAAATTCAAACAACACAATTAAAAATGGGTAAACTCTGAATAGACACCATACACACACACACACACACACACACACACAAAGAGAATAAGATATTCAAAATTGGGCATCATTGGAGAACAATAAGATACTACTGCATGTTTATTAAGGAGCCCTGGTAAAACAAGATTAAGCACTCAGCTGCTAACCAAAGACTGGCGGCTCAAATCCACCCTGAGATTCCATGGAAGAGAGACTTGGTGATGTGCTCCTCTGGAGATCACAAACTGGAAAACCCCACGGGCCAATCCTGTTCTGTCTCATGGGGTTGCTATGAGTTGAAACAGACTCAACAGCACTGAACACACCAACATCATTAGAATGACTAAAACCCCAAACACTGAAAATACTAAACTACAAGAATATGGAGCAACAGGAACTCCGTTTCTCTTCTAATAGGAAAGCTACAGCCACTTGAGGAGGTAGTTTGGCAATTTCTTACAAAGCTAGACACAGGCTTACCATATGATGCAGTAATCTCACTCCTTAGTATTTACTCAAGTGTCTTGAAAACTTAAGTCCACACAAAAACCTGCCCATGAGTATTTACAGCAGCTTTGCCCCTAACAGCCCAGACTTGGAAGTAACCAAGATGCCCTTCCATAAGACAATGGGATGTTATTAAGGGAAAAGAAAAATAAACTATCAGTCTGATGATAAACAGTAACTATGTAACAGCAGCTGTGGTTACGTGTTGGGCAGCGATCCACAAGGTCCGCACTTCGAAAAATACAGTCGGTTTGCAGGAGAAAAACGGCCTTTCTACTCCGGTAAACAGTTACAGTCTCAGAAACTCACAGGGTCAGGTCTACCATGTGCTATTGGGTCGCTATGAGTCACCATCGACTTGATGGCTGTGAGTTTGGTTTGGGTTGACTGGGTGGGGGAGGGGGGGAGGCTATCTGTTCCCATAAAGATTTAGTCTTGGAAACATTACATAGGGTCATTATGGGATAGAACAGACACTGTGGCAGTGGGTTTGGGGTATAAAGGTTCCAATCAGCAATACAAGAGAAAGAAATAATGGAAAGAGAGATGGGAAAAGAAGAACAAACTGTCTCTATTTTCATATGACCCATGTACTTGGAAAGTCCCTCCCCAAGGTACTAGAACTAATAAGTAAGCTTATCAACATCTCAGGACACACAGAAAATAAACAATTATCAATTTTATGTCTACACACTAATGACCAAATAATGCTCATTAAAATGGGCCATTTATAATAGCAGCAAGAAATAAACTAAACATGATTTATTTACTGAAACTAGAAAACTATGACAAGAGAAAATGAAGAAGATATTTACAATGTTCATGGACCAGAAATTTTAATATTGTTATAGGTAATGTCCCCCCAAAATGATCTACAGATTCAACATAATCCCAATCAAAATGCTAGCAATCTTTTCTGGAGTAATTTATAAACTGATTCTAAATCTTTTTTTTTTTTATTCTAAATCTTATAAGTCAATCTAAAAGACCTAAAATATTCAAAATACAATTGTGAAATGAGGAGAAAAAAAATTAAAGTTGATTTCAAGATTTACTCTCAACCCACTGTCATCAGTCAACTCCAATTCATAGCAGCCTAAAGAGGGTCTCAGTGAACATAAATCTTTACCAGAGCAGAGACCCCTGCACAGTGGTTGGTGAGTTTAAACCACTGACCTTGTCCCTAGTAGACATAACCCTTCGCACCACCAAGGCGCCTTAAGATTGACAATAGTTACAAAAATTACAATAATGTGATAATGGCATAATGATAGATAAATCAACAAAACAATATAGAAAGTCAAGAAATCGTATATGAAGAGATATCATTTCAAATATATATTAAATTAATTTTAAACAAATATGTCAAGGAATTTAAGGAACTAAAGATAGTTTTGCTGTTTCCCCCTCAACAAATACTGGTAATACTGGCCATCCATATGCAAAACTCAAAATAAGTCAACTTGTACCAAGTACAAAAATAAAATCAAGATGGAACATAGACTTAAATGTAAAAACTAAAATGATAAAAACCTTTAGAACAAGAGAAAATAAAGAGACGCTCTTTGAGACCTTGAGTTAGGCAATGATTCCTAGGTTGGGCCAAAAAAATATGAATCACAGAAGAATAAAATTATGAATGTTATCAAAATTCGTAACTTTTGCTCTTTGCAATCCAGTCAGAAAATAGAAGAAGTCATAGACTGAGAAGAAACACTTACAAAATCTGTGATAAAAGCCTTCTTTCAAGCTGATGGTGCCCGCTATCAAAAAGTATAGTGTCTGGGGTCTTAAAGGCTTGAAGGTAATCAAGCGGCCATCAAGCTCAGAAGCAACAAAGCCCACATGGAAGAAGCACACCAGCATATGC
>NW_022111369.1:94239893-94241133 GCF_000313985.2 Echinops telfairi
TGTTTTGAGAATGATGTACAAATGTGCTTTACACAATTGATGTGTGTATGGATTGCGATAACAGTTGGATGAGCCCCTAATAAAATGTTTTAAAATAAATAAAGAAAGAAAGAAGAAAAAAAAGCCTTCTTTCACACATAGTTGTTGGAACTCACATTAAGACAAAAACGCCGATGTTTTCCAGTAGACCGCTTCACTAAAATGCATGCAATTGAAAAGGTGGGCAACGTCACTGTTATTAGGAACAAGCAATTAGAACTAAAATGCGATATCACACTCATAAAAAGAGTAGTTAATTAATTAGAAATTAACAATATCAAATTCTAGGGAGGACACAAGACAACTGGAACACGCAATTTGCTGGTGAGAATTCAAATTTGAACAGCTACTTTGAAAAGTTTCCTGCAGAATTCAGCATATGTTTACCATACAATTCTGTAGTTCTGCACATAAGAGAAATGAAAGCAAACATCCATACAAAAACCTATACAAGAATGTTTATATCTGTTTCAAAATGTCTAAAGCCGGAAACATCGCAAATAAATGGCCCACCGCCAATGGCGACTTATACAAGCAATGGAATACGACTACGCAATAAAAAAGTAACAACTCAAATATGTACCAAGGCTGAATCTCAGAAACATTATGCTAAGCGAAAGAAAGCCCGCTCACAGCTCGGCATGCTGTTTGGTTCCATTTATTTAACATTCAGGAAAAAGGCAAAGATACTCTAACCTGGGCACCCTCAGTACAAAAAAAACCCACACCTCCCCAAACTCACTGCCAGCGAGTCCATTCTGACTCACGGTGCTCCTGGAGGGCAGGGCAGACCTGCCCCCCGTGGGTTTCCGAGACTGTCATTCTTTAAGGCAGTAAAATGCCTCGTCTTTCTTCCGCAGTGCAGCTGCTGGTTTTGAGCTCCTGACCTTGTGGTTAGCATCCCATCCCATAACCCATGATGCCACCCGGGTTTCTCTCATTACAAAATGCTCCCGAAACACAGGGCCAGGGGATAAAGGAGGCATCCTTGCCGTGAGAGACCCGAGCAAGGATGGCAGATAGGGTGATGCCAGAGCAAAAGGGCACGTGGGTGCCTGCCCCCACGGGCTGGCGCGGTTCCAAACTTCCCTTCTCCGCGTCCAGCTGCTGGCAGGAGGGGACGCGTCAAAGACTAGATCAAAGAACAGCCCGGCGGGTCGCTGGCCCGCAGAAAGGCGGGGCGCGCCCCACCCATCTCCCC
>NW_022111369.1:94242591-94243686 GCF_000313985.2 Echinops telfairi
AGCTGATGCCAGGGGCTTAAGTGGAGAGCAAATGTTTTGAGAATGAGGGCAGTGAATGTACAAATGTGCTTTACACAACTGATGTATGTATAGATTGTGATGAGTTGTATGAGCCCCTAATAAAATGATTTTTAAAAAACTGTCAGACTCTTAAGAGGGAGAAAGGGAGAGGAGAGAGAGAGCGAGAAGAGAACCTCATCATGGCCCACCAAGCCCCCAGGGATAACATCTCTGCTCAGAGCAGCCAGGGCATAGAGAGGACCTTAGGGCTGAGTCCTACCAGGAGATATGCTGTTCGCTCATTGACCCATAGTGCTACAGGGGAAGGGAGTGCAACTGGGCAGCAAGGGGAGCAAAGTCCCCAAGTCCCCAAGGAATACTGAAAATGGACTTCTGACTTGGGGGACAGGGCTTGGCACTTCATCAGACTTCATCAGAAAACATACATAAGGGTCAGCAGACAGACCTGGAACTATCATTTGTTTGTTTTTTTCTCCTGCCCTGCTTTGTTTCATTTGTTTGTTTTATTGGGTTGTGTATTTTCTTTTTCTTTCATCCCATGTCTATCTACACAAGATAGGCAGGATGAACAATCCTGAGGAGAAATCTACAGGACCAGTGTTTCCAGGGGAACATGGGAGAGGAGGGACCCTGGAGGGGGAGAGGGAAGTCAACAAACTCAGAAATATGGGAACAACAAGAGATCTAAAGTTGACAGTAAGAAGGGCGTATAATACCAGGTAGGGCGTGATCAAGAGTAATGTATCCAAGAGGAAATACTGAGAGCCAGAGGGTGAGCATGATAGTGGAATAGGAGGAAGGTGAAATGAAATAGAGGAAAGAAACAGGAGGAAAAAGCTATTTATAGAGGTATAGCTATAGGCAAGTATATATGTAAATATATTAATTTATAATGAAAGGGATAGAAGCCTATGTACATATATGTATATGATAAGTATTAAGACAACAGAGGGATTTGGGGCCTCTACTCAAGGCTTCTCTTAACACAAGAACACTTGGTTCTGATCACCTGGCACTCTTTGATACTCACCTTCCTGACACGGTCACTGAAGACAAAACGGGTGCATAAGCAGA
>NW_022111369.1:94245145-94246193 GCF_000313985.2 Echinops telfairi
GCGACCCCTTTGGGGGTCGAACGACCCTTTCACAGGGGTCACCTGATTTATAACAGTAGCAAAATTACAGTTATGAGGTAGCAATGAAAATCATTCTAAGGTTGGGGGGTAACCACAACATGAGGAACTGTATTAAAAGGGCGCGGTATTGGGAAGTTTGAGAACCACTGCATTAGATGAACCTGGTCAAAATAATCAAGAGTTCATTTTAAATGTGCTTGTTTGGGTTTGTTGTAAAGGATGGAGAGGAGAGTTGTGACAAGTGTAGGCAGGTGGTCTCGTATTGGGCATGCACTTTGGCAAGCCAAACCCGCAGAAGAGGAAGCAGGTTTGGGAAAAGCACAATAAGGTCTTCATTCAGCTTTTTAACTGTACCAGAGGGCTGCACGGATCCTGAATCCTGGGGTCTATGTATCTGCATTTCTAACAAGTTCCCAGATGATGCCACCGGCCTGCAAACTGATGGCATTAATAAGTCTGCCCTGAGATGGCAAGGAGATAGGGATGAGAAACCGGCCCTCACCCCTGCTGGGTAAGGGTCTGCACCTGCCAAGGATGGCAGAGGGTCCAGCACTCTGTACGGAGGGGTACGGAGGGGAAGCTGGGCTCCTGGGGGCCTGGGAGCTCGCAGCAGAGGGGATCCAGGCAACAGGCTAAACTTTTAGCATCTCCTTAGGGAAGGCAGACATCAGAACGCAGGAACTACAGGTAAGCTACAGGACCAGAAGTCCAAAAATCCTGAGATGGGCCTCTCATGGCCCACAGGGGCAGCCATGCTGGTGGATGGTTCTTCTTCTATGGACAACTTCGAGGCCCTGGCTGGAGGTTCTTGCCACCGTTGGAAGTATGACAGCTGAGGCTGCCACATCGTCACTGTAGCCCCATGGCCTCTTTTCTGCTGTGTCTTCTTCCACGCCTGACCACTCTGAGCATCATCTCTCTTCAGGCTCCCAGAGCACTGTGGTGGGGTTACGATTTGGGGACTATTCTCTATGTGTGATCAACTGTGTCAGAGTGTATTGGCACCCCTGACAGCCTGCCTGACGAT
>NW_022111369.1:94247520-94249519 GCF_000313985.2 Echinops telfairi
CTAACCTTTTTCAGATTCCAAGCCACGATGATGACCTGGCAATGCTAAAGGCCATTCGAAGTTTGGTTTGGGAGCGCCTGACACAGGATGTGGTCGCTAAAGCTCATCAAACAAGAGGACTTGCCTATTGCCTTAGACAAGCATAGCCTTGGTGTTGACACAGGAGATGCAGGTCTTAACGACGCGGCTCAGACTCTGCTGTATATAGAACTCAGAGCCGCAGACAAAAATCAGTGAAGCCATAGTCACTGTTCCGTCGATCGTTGAGGATCCAAAGGCAGACCACAGCCTGGGCGAAGTTGGAAGGTGAACACTTTAGGATTTCAACTTCTCGCCTACTTAGTACAGTTGGGGACTGCGTACGCTTCTGGCGTGTCTTTGGAAATCAAAGGTCACATATTCAAGGGAAGAATCTCAGAAAATAGACTGTGTTCTACAGATTTATCAGCACTGCTTTTTTTCCCCCTTTAGAAAGTGTGGGCAAGTGGGAAAAGGAACAGATAAATCTGCAGTGTTTCCTTCTTTTATACACAGGGTTGCTATGAGTTCGAACCGATTCACCTGATGTCAACCATGTCCATGTGGACTTTGCCAGTCATTCTGATGCCCATGAGGTGGGTGTTCTTGGTAAACATGGTGAACAGCACAGGGCGGTGGTATTTATCTTCATTGTTCTTTGAAAGATTTCGCTTAATCGGGGTCCTCCCATCTACTCTTCTCTCCATTGCTGAGGTTGGTGCCTGTGAAGTTCCGTGTCCTCTTGTCCCCACCAGGGATGCTTCACACGATAGTGGACTGTTAGGGTCCAGAGATAAGGTACACACACACACACACACACACACACACCAGCTGCAGCAGCGAAGAGTTCAGCCAGATTTATGGAAGCATAGCATCACTTCAACAGAATGAAGTGGGTCCCCCTCACGAGCTGAGAGGTACACGTTAAGCGTGGATAAGATACACTTCCCTCTGGGAGTGAAACACACCCCTCCCGCCACCACCACTCGAGTTGAGAAGGGACATTGTCTAGGGGAATGCTCCTAGATTTTGAATAGTACTTTCAAAGGGGAAAGAGCCCTGGTGGTATAGTGGTTACGAATTAGGCGGTTAACCACAAGGTCAGCAGTTCAAACTCACTAGGAGGTCCTTAGGGGCCCTTGGGAGAAAGATGCAGCTTTCTACTCCCTTAAATAGTTAGTCTCAGAGTTTGACTTGATGGTAGTAAATCTGGTTTGGGGTTTTCAAAGGAGAAGGGGCTGGTGCTCTGCAGATGGTCAAGCAACTTGATAGTTGTTCTATTTGTCCCTGGGTCTCATACGTCATTTCCTTCCAATTTATACAACTATTTTTTCTTTTTCCCAAAGTTCTCTGCTCTGGGTCAGCGTGTCTCAGAATTACCTTCCACTACAGTCCTGTGTCAGGGTTTCCTCGAGGGCCCAGTTTCAAGGCTAAAGTGTTCGCCAAGCCAGTTCTCACAGGGTCCTCTGTCCATTCCTTGTTTCACAGGGTCCTTTGTTCACTCCCTTAGCAGGCAGGGCGGACGCCCCTATTCCGTCCTTGTCAGTGCCTTACTTCTTGCTAAGGGAAGATGCTCAGCAAATCAGAGACAACACCTTCAGGGCTCACACTGACAACGCATTGACAAAGGGCTGCAGAGAGAAACTGCAGCGATCCAAAGGTAAACGACATAATTTGTAGGATACGTGGCTTCTTGCCACCATAGAAGTGAATGTATTCAGCACAGGTAATGTACATCTTCTCTTTCTGGTGCTGTCGCTCCTCTGTGGCGACGGCACATGATGGCAGGGATGGCAGCAACGGGACTGACCAGAGAACAGACAGTGGGCAGCTCAGTTCTGATCAGACTACCGGCTGAAAACAATTGACCACTTCTGGAACCCAAGGCCCCGCCCCGGAAGCGAGTGCTTAGCCTGCTGGGAAATGTGTGCCTATTTTAATCACACCAATAAATGCATTTGAAGATAGAGACTAGACTTGC
>NW_022111369.1:94250092-94250980 GCF_000313985.2 Echinops telfairi
TCTGAATAGCAAAGGGCTGGAGAATGTAAAAGTCATGAGAATAGACCCCGGTTTCTATGCATTCCATGGCACTAATGCCAAGCATACAAGTGGCCTTCAAAAAAGTGGGTGGAAAATGGAATTCAAAGATAATGGGATTTTAGATGAACTTCTTGACTCCTCCCCTCATACATGATGCTTGCATGCATGAAACCACTCTGTGGAATATTATGATAGCAAATAAATATTCCAAATAGACTGTTTGGTCAGGTTTGTTTGCTATCCCAACTTTAGAAAGGGACAGATAGGAAGATAAAAACTCAACAGAGAAGTGATAGAGTGACAGGTTACCACCACAATGGATTTAAAGCATGCTAATGTTCCTGAAGTTAGTGAAGGATCAACAAGATCTCTATGTTGCACAGCGCTCACTTGATGACATCTAACAGCAACATTGTTGACAAGAAAAGTGGAAAGTACATGAATGCGACCAGCAAATTCTTTGTACACACAGAGGCTTAATGTATTTACAATTTTTTTTAATGATAAAAGTTGTAGTCTGAAAGGAGCAATTTTAATTTTATTTTGACGGCATACCCAAACAAAACAAAAAAGTTAAATGTTAAACGAAAAATGTTAACCCTACTATTAAGAAGCTGTTTCTGACATATACAGAAGCAGATGTGTTGGAGTCTAATTCCATTCTATATGCCCTCTCTCTCTTTTCAATTCAATTTAGCAAAGCTTTTCAGAGCACCTGTTCTCTACGAGGAATGGAAGAGGATACAAAGATGAGTAAGAAGTGACCATTTCTCTCAAGGAATTCCCAGTCCCAAACTAATGATGGGGGCAATACACAAAGAGTTATAATAATAGATAGTCCCCTTCAGTCCTGCAATTGGATAGTCT
>NW_022111369.1:94254282-94259072 GCF_000313985.2 Echinops telfairi
TAGAAAGTCTTGTAGATCCAGTGGAGGTGGAAGCATCATAGCGCTGGTGTGGGTTTCACCGTGGCTCCTCCAGCTCCAAGGCTCTGGCTGCCGTCAGCATAGCTCCATGTGGCTTGTCAACAAGAATGTGTTGCAGGGAGTGCATCTCCCAGGGATTGTGTGTATATCCCGTGTCCAGCGAGCTATTTATCTCCTTAGCGTCTCCAAACGAGGTCATCAAGGTGCGACCTGATTGACAGGCTAAACTCCACCCCTTTACTTTTAAGAGTCTCAAATTGACAACACATTACATAACTACCACAGGGCACATCTAATTCGTGGCAAGACATGGCAATATTAATTTGCAAAGTATCACCACCAAAAGATCAAGTATTGGTGAGAAGTAAGCTTCTGGGTGATCGTGTGTTTAATATTATTCTGTGTTTTTTTGTTTTTGTTTGTTTTTTCCAGGATGAGAAGTGTGATTGCTGGTTGGTAGGTCATTCTTAAAACAGATAAAGTGGTAAATAAAAAAGATGCACCCAGGAAATCAGATATTTTTAAGTGTCGAATAAAAAAACCTACAAGTTTCCATTGGCATTCAGAAAGAAAGCCTTATTTCTGGCAGTAAAAGAGTTGACATTGCTGAAACCCAAACCCAGAGTCATATCATAAGAGTGACTGAAAAACAATGCCAACTGAATTCCTAAACTTGAATATAAGCAATGGCATTGATTGGAAAGAATGAGATCTTCAAACTTGGTTTGCTCATTAGGTTTTGTGTCAACTTGGCAGTGCTAGGTTTCTCAATGGTTTGGCAGTTAAGGCCTAGTAATCTCCCATGATGTGACTGAACACAATGTAATGAAGTCCATAATGAGATCTGCTGTGAGCAGTCAATTCCTCGTAAGCACATTAGGGTTGAATACACCCCTTAATTCAAGTCACATCCTAAGGCGATTGAAAAGATGGTTCCTCAGGGGTGTGGTCTTGCTATGGAAAAGCTTGCTTGATTTTTGCTGGGTGCTTGCACTACTAACCCTCCCTCTATTGATAAAGAGGGTGCTGTTAACCCATGGGGTATTGTTGGGTGCTATGGAGTCAGTTCCAACTCACAGAGGCCCTGTGTGCAACAGAATGAAACACTCCCTGGTCCTGTGCCATCCTCACAATGGTTATTATATTCAAGCCAATTCTTTTATCCATTGTATTAAAATAATACAATAATATTAAATATTATTAATATTAAAAATATATAATACATTGTACTAAAATAATAAAATATTATAATCTGTCTCCGTAAGAGTTTTCTTTTTTATTGCCCTTCCACTTTACCATGTATAATGTTTGTTTCCAGGGACAATCTACATGAGAAGTCTCACCTTGCTTTCAAGGAGTATTCTGACTGTGCTTCTTCAAGGACAGATTTAATCCATGCTGTGGGGTGGCAATATTAATATGCAAAATACCACCACTGATAGATGAAGTATTGATGAGAAGTGAAACTCTGGGTTTCATGTACTTTATATTTTTATGAGTTTTGTAAGAATGAAAGTCCAAGGAAGCTGTTTGGCTGGTACTACGTACAATGGACAAAGTGGTAAAGGACAGAGACAGAGCTTCCCAATTGTCTACCCATATGTGGTAGAATACTCAGTCAAATGAACAGCAGCCTACGTTGTATCACTGGAATAGAGCTATGGCTCCTCATCAAGTCCCAGACTTGAGCCAGGTTACAGAGGCCACTCTGAGCACTAAGGTGGACCTGGCCCACGCCAGCGTACTGAAGTCACCTCACTTACATGTAAAAGTTGGCAAACAAATAAGGAAACCCCACAAAGAACTGATGCAGCTGAATTGCGGTGCTAGTGAAGAATACTGGATATACCACGGACTGCCAAGAAGTACAGTTGAATATTCCTTAGAAGTGAGGATGGTGAGACCTCGTCTCATGTACTTTGGATATGTTATCAGGAGGGACTAGTCCCTGGAAGAGAACATCATGTTTGGTAAAGTAGAGGATCAGTGAATGAGGAGGAAGATCATCAAAGAGATGGATTGCCACAGGGGTTGCAACTGTGGCTCTAACATATCAACAAGGTGAGGTTGGTGACGGGCTGGGCAATGTTTCATTCTCCATTACTTTGGGTCAGTGTGCATCTGAATCAATTAGATGGCACCTAACAACAATAGTCTACAGGTCCTCTCAGATTCTTACTCCAATCTCTTCATTCTTAATCCCTTGGAGACGTGCTGGCATGCTAAGCCTCTGCTACTTACACTTCCCTTAAAATACCATGCTGCCGTTTATCAATTAGTCTTTGCACCTGCTATTCCCTGTCTGGACCACCCTCTTCTCCATTTCCTACCATTCTTTTTCTTGCTTATACACACGTTCTTTGGAATTCAAAAGTTGGAGAATGGTAGATGTTTCATAATGTTGTCCATTGATCTAGTCATGCAGATTCGGGTTTTGTTTTTTAAATTGAGTTGTAATCTGTACTGAAGGCCATGGTCTTTGATCTTCATCAGTAAGTGAAGAGAGACATGGGGTTCTTGATACAGCCCTTTAATTGGCCTGTCTAATCACACCTGCTTCCATAGTGTCTCACTTTCTCTCTGTCACCTCTGGCTCTATCTAGTGTCCATTTTGTTTTTTTGTCTTATCGGGTCCTTTGGTCCTCTACCCTGCTGCTCGTCTTTGCTGAGTCAGACTACTTTTGGCAACTGACCTCTTGAATTGGTCCAGCTCAAAGCAGCCTCTCTTAGATAGATGACCCTCTGAGATGTCTGAGCTCTTTTCAAGAGTGGGGCACATGGGGCTGGGCCTCATACATGGGGTTCTGAAGTCTTCTTCAAATTCAACCAAATCAAGGTTTAATTCATCTAGCCTAGTGCTTCCCAAAGTGTGATAGGTAGGTTTATTGTGCCAACCTGGCCAATAGGAACATGTGAGGATTAATAAAGTCGCAGTTTGATTGGAGGGCAAAGAGATAAATGGCTTGGCAAGCAAGCCCTGCCTGTCTCTCTTGCTGTCTGGTGATCGGACCAGCATGCAGTTGCCTTAGCTAGTTCTCTGCCTTAACTTGTGAGCTACACTACCCTGAGACACCCAAACTGTGGATCATGTCGCTAGAGCTTGAGGTTCCTTTGAGACCTGCTTTACCATGCTGTTGTTGTAGACATCGCTAGAGCTTGGGACTGTCAGATCCTGTCATCTGGCTGACTTATTGGTGACCTGCCCTGCTGTTTACTGCCTGTGACTGGATGCCTGCATTGCTCTGTGGAAGACTCAGCTGTCTGCTCCCTTGACCTTGGACCAAGCTGCCCTTGTGAGTTGAAGGACTTCCAGTATATTAACTATTCCATGAAAATGAGTTGAACTGCGCCCTCTGTACTGCTGTGAGAATACCTGTTATATTCCTTTGTGCTGTGCATATATATCCATACATATATTCATAAGTGTCCTGGTTTTGTTTCTCTAGAGAACCCTGTCTAACACACTGGGGGACATTGGAACCATCCACAATCCAAAACAAACTCACTACTATCAACTTGATGCTGACTTAGAGAGACCCTATAGGACAGGGTCAAACTGCCTCTGTGTGTTTCTGAGACTATAACTTTTTACAAGAGTAGAAAGTTTCATCTTTCTGTGGAGGACTGGCCTTGCAGTTAGCAGCCCAACCTGTAACCACTATACCACCAGAAGCTCCTTGGAATGATCCAAAGGGGCTGCAAAATCAGATGCCTACACTTTATCCTGGCTGATGGGCTATCATCCCAAAATGTTTCATTGCTGGTGGGCACTGAGTAATTTTATTTTCTAAAAAGGGGCAGTAGCCAAATAACTATGGGGATCTATGGTTTATAACCAAACAGGAAGTACATACCAAATAGCACTTTTGTTAGGAGAAGGGAAATTGGCAAAATCAGACGACAACCCCTGAAGAAGGGGAGAGGAGGCGGGTGGCTCTGTGAGTCACCACTACAGTCTCAGTCAGACCTTGTGTGGTGATGTTTCTTAATGTCAAAGCATATTGGAACCACTTCTAAAAAGTGTCATTGACACATCACATCAGATAAGTAAATGCTTCCATCTCTGGTGACTCATTTGTTAGAACAACTTCACTGACAACACAAATAGACAAGAGGACTGGAGACTCAGGCAGTACACCGTATGGTTCTCAGGATGTGAATAAAGATACATATTTCTTTTCAAAGGTTAAGAACGGCTTTTTATATCCTAAATCACAAACTGTCAGAATTAGAGCAAACCCAAGAAGAAAAAGAGCCTTGTTTCCTTTTGATGCGATTGAAATTAATGCTTTCCAAGAGTGAAGTTAAGAGCAGGCTTCCAATCCCACAATAAAGCGGAGGCATTGTTTTCAGTTTTTGCCTCGGTTTTCCGCTAACTTGCCTATGCTTTTCTATCATGTTCAGATTTTACTTTTTATGTCTGTGGTGTGTTCTTTTGCTCCCATTGTCTTTTTTTCCTTTGTCATATGTGTGTGTTTGCTTCACGTTGAAAGGTAGAGGTTATTTTTATCTGAATTTCATAGACTAAGAAACCAACTCTGCAATTAGTTAACTTGTCCCAAGTCTTCCCCCCATCCCTCAACTTGTCACAAGTCGTAATTAAATTCTCTGGGACAACCCAGCATCTCTTTTGCTTCAAAAACTTTTCATTCCTCCTCTTCTCCCACAAGCCTGACCAGAGATTAAAGCCAAAAAAAAAAAAAGACAGGCCACACACCCTGCCTTTTAGCGATGCTCATCTGTAAATGGGAGGACTTCTATTGACTAGAGAG
>NW_022111369.1:94259401-94261880 GCF_000313985.2 Echinops telfairi
TCTATTGACTAGAGAGGATGCTCATCTGTAAATGGGAGGACTTCTACTGACTAGAGAGGATGCTCATCTGTAAATGGGAGGACTTCTATTGACTAAAGTGGTCCCGAAGTCTGAAAGGGGAGGTCATTTCCTTCTATTCACTGTACATTCCAATACTCTGTGGCAAAAGTTCCTTGGGACATCTTCTAATATCTTTTATATTATTAATTTTTGGATATTAGAAGAATAATGAGATTTTATTACATCTGAGAGATGTAATCTCAAAGACTGTAAGAAAGCTGATTAGTTGCAGGGGGGAAGGAATTTGAAACTTGCAGTTTAATAATATCAGTGTGATCCATCCTTCTTGAAAATGGATAATATTTTCACTAATGAATGAATGAACCCAAGGGTCAGTCTGCTCTTTCATGCTTCCAACGCAGTAATAAAATCCAAGGACTTATTAGTTTTGTATCTAAGAACAATGATTTCTTCAAGCTAATTCTTGATTTGAATAGGGTTTATTAAACTTTAAAGTGTGATGGTCTTTGCTCAAGAAACTTTTATTTCACTGGAAAGGTACATTAGTGTCCTGCCCCCCATTTTTTCTTTATTAATGAAACAATCCGGACAGAGAGACAAGAACATTGTGAAGTTAAAAAATAGACATGGGCTGGGGGACTGAATTAAATTTAAATGATGAGAAGTAAGGAAGACCACTCAAGCTTGTGAGTAGCATGGGCATGAAGATGACCATGTAGTCAGATAGACATGGGTTCGACTCCAGGCTCTACCACTTGATGAGTGGTGTGATTGTGGGTACTGTTTGAAAGCTCTCTCTGTCTCAGTTTTCTCATCTCTAAAATGAGGATAAGAAAACTCCCTAACGCATATGATTATTACAAGAGTTAATAATAGGCTGCTTAGCAAGTGCTGAGAGCCACAGCTGGTCCATGGTAAGCCTCAATGAAAGTTAAGAACAGGAGGACCAACTTCCCAGTGGTGAAAAAACAAAGAATAACCATGCTTTTAGGGACCCCAAGGGGGAAGCATGCTTGGTATTATGCACCTAGTAAACCACGTGGGCCTGCGTTTCTGTACACCCCTGGGGGGCCCAGGCCGTGTCATAGAACACTGGTGCATTGACTCCTGGATTTTCAAGGTGCACAACATGCTCCAAAGGTCATACCTGAGGGATCTGATATGGAAACCCCACTAGGTGAACTACACTCTACCTCAAACATACCTATAAGCTGAAGGCTAGACTGAAATTACAAGGTGTGAAAAGAAGCAGAAGACAGCTATATCAAGAGTATTCAACTGTCAGTAGGCAGTTACTTACAACATTGACTTCCTATTTCAATATTCTACTAGTTGTATTAAGTTAAGTATTATTCTGGCAGATCTGTGATTGACATTGTCAGTGAATATTATTGTAAGTTTTGCCTGGCAACCAAGTCCCATTGCTTGTGTAGACAGCACTAGTCACTTAAGGATTTATTCTGTACAAGTGAATAATCTAGGTGTTGTGATATGTAGTTAGCCTACACTTGTTTAATTTCCCTATTTCAATGGTGTTTTAAAAATTAGTGCCAAGGCTAATCAATGACACTATAAATAAGAGATCTTTATGTTCCAGGGAAATGATCAATAAGATTTCCTACCAAAAATTAACAAGGAGGTCTCTAAGGTGGGCCAGAGGCAGATAAAAAACATAGATTTAGGAATGGACTTTGAGCTCACTTGTAATCCTAAATCCAATCTAAGAACAATTAGTTCTTACTACATGGCCCTGCTCTATTCTCACCCTCATGAAGAATCACAGGAGACATGGGTGCTATAGCAAAGTCTGTTAAAGAAATTAGATGGTGAACGGCTACCAGAAAGACTAGCATCTGGGGTCTTAAAGGCTTGTTTCCAAACATGAAGCCCTCTGAGTGAGATGTCAACTAAGTCCACATGGAAGAAGCACACCAACATCCATGGCCCAAGAATTGTAAATTATATAATCCAAATCCAAAGGAAGGAATAGTATAAGAACTCAAATTGTGAGATGCTGGTGTGCAGAAGGCTATGGATGTCACTGGAAGCCTAAAATACATCTGCAGGATCTGCACAGGGAATAAGCCTCCATGATTTCCTATAAATGAGGGATGACAATCAACTGATTACCAGACAGAGTATATTGAAGAGACAACTCTAGTAGATTAAGGTGATAAATCTGACTCTAACAATTAAAACCTTGTCACTTGATCTCCCCTCTGATACACTTTGTGCTTGATCTGCTTTTTTGTTTTTGTTTTTAACATTTTCTGGTTTTCTTTTGCTTTTTTTCCATATTGGGGTTTATCTCTTGTATTTTGTCACTGCAGGTAGCCTTCTTGAATCTCTGTTATCTGTTTTTTGGGTATGAAACACAGCATAGATGAACCTATAGACACAACAACTAGAATATGTGTTCCTGGGGGGTAAGGTGAGGGACGTGGGGAGGCGGGGGGGG
>NW_022111369.1:94263215-94265523 GCF_000313985.2 Echinops telfairi
ATCATGATCCCAATTCTACCTTACAAATCTGGCTAGACCAGGGCATGTACAAGGGTACAGATAAGAGCTGGAAACACAGAAAATCCAGGACAGATAAACCCCTCAGGATCAATAACGAGAATGGCGATACCAGGAGGGTAAGGGGAAGGTGGGGGGAGAAAGGGAGAACTGATCACAATGATCTACATATAACTCCTTCTCATGGGGATGGACAACAGAAAAGTGGGTGAAGGGAGGCATCGGTCAGTGTAAAGACACGAAAAAATAATAATTTATAAATTATCAAGAATTCATGAGGGAGGATGGGGGAGGGAGAGAAAAAAAGTGAGGAGCTGATACTAAGGGCTTAATTAGAAAACAAATGTTTTGAGAATGATGATGGCAACGTATGTACAAATGTGCTTGACACAATGTATGTATGTATTGTGATAAGAGCTGCATGAGCTCCCAATAAAATGATAAAAAAGAAACACTTAAAAATCAATATCTTGACAGGTATCAAAATCGACAGGGAACCTGCTAAGGGTCCAAACTCAGGCCCTCTCAGACCTCAAGGAGCCTGGACCTCTGTATTCTTTACTTGCTTTTTAGATGATTCAGAAAGAGACACTCTGGTGTAAACAACAACAGTAAACGTGCAAATCCATCTAAATTGTACGTGTGCCAGGCCTTAAACTCAATGTCGCAAACACCAAGAGGGAGCTATCACACGGGGCTCGGTTGTAAGAAGCACACACCACTCCCGCTTTCCTAGGCAGACAGAGGTCTGAGACAGGGCATTAAGGACTCATGGATTTGCCAGCAAGCCTTGAGGAGCTAGTCCTAGACCCATTGTCCAGAAATGACTTTCAGAACCACATTTCCAGGGTGGTCCACTGAGGCAGCTGCGACCCCTGCCAAAGGCAGGAGGGGAGCCAGGAAACCATCAGGAGCTGTTGGGTTGGGAACACACTGCCATCTGTCGGCCAACAACCACACCCTCAGAGCCAGTGACCAGGGACCAGAATGCCGCTGCTGGAAAAAGACAGCTCCTCCACCCGTGTGCACGTCCCCGCAACAGCTCTCCAGCAGCCGAAAGTGGGCCCTGGCCTCCCTTCCAAAGCCTCACAGAAGGACATCTAATTGGTGGGAACAAATTTCCATTCCCACCACCACTCTCTGTCCGTTTATGGCTTGAATATTACCGTGCTGCTGGGAGAGATGCCACTGGCGTTTCAAGTACCAGCAGGGTCACTCCTGGTGCGCTGGTTTCAGAGGAGCTTCCAGACTAAGACAGACTCAGAAGAAAGTCCTGCGGGGCTCACTCCCCCAAATTGTCCAATAAAAACCCTGTGGACCATAAAGAATATTGTCTGGAAGATGAGCTGCAACGTTGGAAGATTGTTTCGGAGCTGATTCTGACTCTCGGTGTGTACAGTGAAACTACTCCACATGCATACAGCGTATTTGGGTTGGTTGTTGTTGAGGACTTCTGTAATAGAGCAGACACCAATGCACCAACTTCTACATGTCCCATTCAGTGACATGGATTGCACTCTTCAAGCTGTGCAACCACGCTCACCCCTACGAACATACACTCACAGTCCCCTCCCCCTCTGTGCCCATTTGACTCCATATCGGCAGACTCTGAAAGAACTCAATGCTCAAGGCAGACATTCCTAATGAGTTAAACTAAACTGGTATTTGACTTTTAGAAGACTTCTGTGAATATTTTGAGTCTACAATTTTACAATTACCCAATGGTAAGGAGTTGAGCCAGCCTCCTTATTATTGCTGGTAGTGATGCTCTTGACGCAGTGCCAGCCCATAGCAACCTTATGCACAACAGGCAAAACACTCCCCGAGCATGAGCCATCCTCACAGCTGTTCCTATGCCGGAGCCCATTGTTGCAACCATTACGCCATTCCGTCTCCTGGAGGGCCTTCCTCGTTTTCAATTGCTCCTCTACTTTCCCAAGCATGATGTCCTTCTCCGGTAGCTGGTCTCTCCTGACAACATGTCCAACGTGTGTGAGAACTCTCATCATCCTTGCTCCAAGGAGCATGCTGGTCACACACTTGTTTGGCCTTTTGGCAGTCTCCGGTTCTTTCAATATTCCTCAGCAGCAACACAATTCAAACACATTGATTCTTCTTTCACCTTCCTATTCAGTGTCCCGCTTTCACATGCATGTGAAGCGATTGAAAATATCATGACTTGGTATATATGTAAATATATTTATATATGATGAGGAGGAAATAGATCTATGAGCCTACATTTATAGGTTTAGTATTAAGGCAGCAGATGGATATTGGGCCTCCACTCAAG
>NW_022111369.1:94266420-94273501 GCF_000313985.2 Echinops telfairi
GCCCCCAATAAAATGATTTTTTTTTTAAAGAAAGAAAATGTCAATGCTGAGTCAGGGGTGCCTTAGCCCTCAAAATTACCTCCCTGCTTTATGACACCCAAAAGAGACCCTGTGCAGCAGATTTATCCAATGTGTTGTGACCTCTTATCTCTTGACTGTTGCTTCCATGAACATTGATCCAAACAAAATGTAAACTTTAATCTTTGATCCAATTATCATGGTGTTACCTATTAGTCCAGTTTTGAGGATTCGGGTCTTCTTTACATTGAGTTGTAACTAGAGTCCATGAGAATTTGAAATGTGTCCATTTGACTAGCCCATGGTTCCCAGTGTTGAACGGTTGTCCTCCATCTTCTGGTGTGGTGTAATTACCCGATGTGTTATAAGTCCTGATCTTTGTGGTTAATGAAGCAGGAAGGTTAGGTTTAAAAATCTGCTATGCTACACTGCACCCTGAGTGACTCATCTCCTCCCCGCTACCCCTCTGCAAAGGGATGTCTACTTGGCTACAGATGGGCCTTGGGTGCCACCCCGCACTCCCCCTCGTTCACGATGATATGGACAACAGTAAAGTGGGTGAAGGGAGACGTCAGGCAGTGTAAGATATGATAAAATAACAATAATTTATAAATTATCAAGGGTTCATGAGGGAGAGGAAAGCGAGGAGGGAAGGGAAAAAATTAGGAGCTGATTCCAAGGGCTCAAGTGGAAAGCAAGTGTTTTGAGCATGATGATGGCAACAAATGTACAAATATGCTTGACACAATGGATGGATGAATGGATGGATGGATTGTGATAACAGTTGTACGAGCCCCCAATAAAATGATTTATTTTTAATGTGCTGTTTGCTAGGTTAGTGTGGTAGTAACATAATCTGCTGTCAATTTGAGACTTAAGACCGAAGGGGTGGAGTTTAGCCTGTCAATCAGGTCACAGCTTGATGACCTCATTTGGAGGGGCTAAAGAAATAAATAGCTCACTGGAGGCCAGATACAGATGACCCTGATGGAGCTATGCTGATACAGCCCTGGGAACTGGAGGAGCCATGTGGAGACCCCTGCCAGTGCTGAGATGTTTCTACCACCACTGGATCCACAAGACTTTCCACCCACTGACCTGTAATCTTCCTGCATTCAACATTATTGCATGGCTGTGTGAGTCTAAAGAGGAATTTATGGACTAGTATCGGATATATAGGTCAATATTGGGCTTATGGACTTGATCTGGGCTGGGCTGGGATGTCTTCTCAATATTCAATTGCTTTTGCATATAAAACTCTTCCTTACACACATATGTGTCTCCCTAGATTTGTTTCTCTGGTCTACCCAGACTACCACAGTTAGTGAAACAGGATTCTGGTTCATTGCAACACCCTTACTCAGATCACAGTCCTGATTAGATGTGAGGAGAGTTACCCCAGTGTGTGGCCTGAATCACCTTTTATCTTACAAGGATGAAAGCAGAGAGGGAAGGGCAGGACCGGACTACCACCAAGAAAGAAGAGTTGAGAACAGAGCATTTCCTTTGGACCTGGGGTCCCTGTGCTGAGAAGTTCTGAGACCCGAGGAAAGGTTGATGCCAAGACACATGTAGATCTCCAAGCAATACGAGGTTTACAGATGTGATAGGAAATGAGAACCTTCCATGAGAGCGGAAAGAGAAAGCCTGAAGCCGGTGCTCTGAATTCAAACTTCCAGTCTCCTAAACTGGGGGAGAGTATACTTCTGTCTGTTAAAGCCACCCACTGGTGGCATTCCTGTTACTGCTGCCCTTGAGGACGAGAACAGACAGCACTTGCCATAGGCTTTCAGATACTCACTTCACAGGCATGTGCCCCTCACATGTCAGGGTCAGGCTCTTAATTGTGTTCACATTCCGTGAAGGAAATGACAGGAAGCATTTAGCCAGATTCAAAAACAACAACACAAGATCATTTGAGTTAAGCACTGTGGTTTTAGATGAAATAGAGTGATGGGGTGGAGGTCTCTAGTATGTGAATTGGGTGGTGAGGCAGTGATATTCAGCAAGGCTGGACCAAGCTACCTAGCCATCGCCATCAAATGATAGTCACCGTCGAAATCATCACTGGGTCCTGTCTGGTCACATGACCAGATGAAGAACCAAGGAGATGAAGCCCCAGTTGCTCATGGTGAGAGGCGCAGTGACTGTGAGCAGCAAAGATTTAGAAGACACATGAATGGCTACGGATTAGAACCGCTCTTTCTCATTTGGTGCGAGGTCACCTTTAATATGTTTTTTCTCCCCTGTTTTTGGGCACGGGTGTGGGGAGAATATCTTTGTTGAACTCCAGGCACAATAGAGTGAATCTTTGAAACTATAAACTATGGGTGGCTGTTCTTCCCATTAGTAGTCATCAGCATGCTCCAGACCCTGCCATTCGTTATATTGAAACTTCGCATATGGTTGTTCTAATGAGCATCCACATGTCAAATACACTCCATTATGCCATCCATCTGTCTGTTGGCTTCTGGTTACAAGTTGCAGGTTGGGGCTTCGGACCTTTCTTTTTACATGGTGCTTCCCTTCCAACGCATTTTGGATGATAGGAGTTGTGCTGTTTCATAGCCACCCACGCTCTGCTTGTTCATTAAGATAGTAATCATCCAAATCGGTGGTTTCAATTTCCAATTACATTCTGCATGGAAACAAATTGCCCCTTGATGATAATACAGGTTTGACTGTCTTGTTGAAGGTAAATCTTGGATGACCAAAAAAAGAAGAAGAAAAAATATATAGACAGTCGTATGGGATGACTGTATATAATTGCCATCTTGTAGCCAAAATAATATCCAGACAATGGATAATATCTCTTTTGTTCTCAACTTCTGCCCCCTGATTCCATAGAAATGCAGCCAAAGAAATCTTGTGCTCTTCAATGCAGAATTTTCCTTTTTCCCTTCTTTTTTATTAATCCTTTGATAGGGAGCTCATACAGATAGCATAACAATCCATAATTCAGTTAGGTCAAGCACAATTGTACAGTTGCTACCGCAGTCAGTTTCCAAACATTTTCTTTCTTCTTGAATTTCTTGATATCAACTCCCTTTATCCCCTCCCTCCCCCACTATACCCACCATACCTCTTCCCAGGAACCCTTCTTGTTATTATTATATCTTATTAGGATTGCCAAATCTTACCCCAGCCAATAAATCCATTCACTTACAATTTCGTTGTCCACTCCCCTCGAGTGGGGTTATACATCATCCTTGCTATCAGCTCCCCTTCTCCCCGCCTCTCTTCCCATACGCACAGGGAGACATTACTCCCGTTACTGTTTCTGAAGGGTTACCTATCTTAGTTTCCATGCATCAAATGATATTAATTATTCAATTGAACCTACACAGGTCTAACAAGATTAATGAGGTAAAACAAAAACCAAAATCGTAAGGGAAGGAAATATTAAAGTAGAACTAGAGGATAGTTAAGTGTTTCATCGGTGCTATACCACACCCTGGATTTATCACCCCTTTTGGGTGGCCCTTTTGTGAAGGACTGTCAGATTATTTGGGGTCTCCACTTTGGCCATGCTCTTTGGCCATGCTCTTTCACATCCATTTGATTGCTTGTTCTTGAACTTCTGATATCCATTCCCGTCGACACTTCATGATCACACAGGTTGGTGTGCTTCTTCCTTGTGGGCTTTATTGCTTCCCTGCTAGTTGGCCACTCAATTAAACTACGACCCTTTAAGACCCCAGATACTGTATCTTTTTTTTTTTTTTTCTTAATAAATTTATTCACAAAAAGTGAGACTGCAGAGGGACTGGGGACTGTACAGGGGCAGGGGCTGGTGAATTCTGTACATGGGGCTAGGAGACAAGGGAGCCTCCAGGTGGGTCTGTCTTAATAAAAAAAATAACGGGAGCTACAACCTCCCCCTCCCCCCTCCCCGATTAAAAAGACACAAAAATAGACGTCTCTGAGGTAAATGGGGAGTCTGGGGCTGAAGGGTGTCACGGGATTCACAGGTGCTGGGGCTTAAAGGGAGTGTCACAGGCACCGGGGCGGCTCCTGCATTAGTTGGTAAAACAGCACATCTTTTAATAGCCGGCACCATCAGCTTTCTTCACCACATTTGCTTATGCACCCTTCAGCAATTGTGTTGGGAAGGTGGGTAGCATATGATGCCACATTATTAGAACAAACCGTACTTGTACTTAGGTAAGATTTAAGTAGAGCCAAAGTCCATCTGCTTCCTTGTTGTGTTTACATACATATACAAATACACCTATAGGTATATATTTACATATACATATTTACATATATACATATCTGTGTCGATACTTATAATTTTTATGTTCTTCTTTCCACTTTTTCTTTTTTCTTTCCTCCTGCCCACTATCATGTTTACCCATTGTTCGCCTCTCAGTAATTCCTCTTGGATGAATTTCAATTGATCAAACACTATCAAGAATGCTACACCCTCCTTAGAACCTTGCTATTCCCTTGTCCCTGCTGCCAACGCTCAATTTTCATGGCAAATGGGGAACTTCTATATCAAACCACTGCTCCGACCACCCAGACCTGGGCTCGATAAGTCAGTTATCCTTAGGAATTTCTTTGGCTTTCATGTTGAATGTTGCTTTTCCTCTTTAAAAGGAGCTTTGGATTTTATAACACAGAATGGAAATACTGGCTGAGGAAAACCTGAAACAAGCATGATTACGGTGAGGGGCAATTGCTTAAATGTGGCTGTTCTAGTCCTGTCATTGCAACTCCCACCTCATGATTGGGTGGGAAGGTGCAAACAGATGAAAGGGGGGGAAAAGCGACTGCTTTTTCAAATCCTTTGTGATGTATAGTGACCCTACAGGACAGAGTCGAACTTCTCCCAGGGTTTTCCAAGGCTGTAAACCTTCATGGATGGAGACAGCCTCATCTTGCTCCGACTAAGTGGTTGGTGTGTTCAAACTGTTGACCTTGCTGTCTGCAGTCTGATGCATAACCCACTAATGGCGAACACTGATGAGTTTTGCCCTTCATTTGGGAACCAGAGAGCCATCTCAGCAGCTGAGAGAGAGACTCTCCAGACCACTAGGAAAGAAGAGGTCCCGGCAGAGTGCAGGGAAGATCCCTGTCTGAAGTGGCAAGGCAGCGGGGGCACCAGAGGCCAGAGTGCTGAGACCTTGAGGCAGATCAGGGGCAACACTGAGACTAAGGGGCGGAGCACCAGGCAGGCTTCCGAGTCAGACGCCAGAGGGCCCAAGTGGCTGAGAGGTTGAGGACCACGGAGAGATGGCGCTGTTGCCTGAGAAGAGGTGCTGCTGTGGGCCAAAGGCTTTCTTCGTACTGCTTCCTGAGCCTGACTTGTGCGCGGCTATTGCCTGGCCTACCAACCCCCTGTAACCATGCAGATTGCCTGGGAGTTATTTGTGGCCATTGCAATGGAGGATCTAACCCCGCTGAGAAGCAGGGTGCAGTATGAAGTGGGGTCAGAATGAAGGAATCTGGATGGCGGAGACATGTCTGACCTCTGCCTTGTGGCAGCGGGCCTTGGACTGGTGTGGAGTTGGCTTTCCTTCTCCCTACTGAAGCTCAAGGAGGTCAGAGGTGGCCTCATGCCGGTTCCTCCACGATTAAGATTTTTATAGCTGTAGCACTCAAGCCGGCATTCTCTTCCCTTGTAAGGCGAGCCAAAGCCAAAAAGAACCAAATGGAAAAATCCACCTCCTAGAATATGACATGGCATCTGACAGTGTCCAGTGATCTCATGAGGTCTGAGAAAGACACATAGTCTTTGTTTCCTGAACCGGAGTGACTTCTAAGTAATCGTGCCCGTTGAGCCTCCACAGTTGACGTAGAAGGGACCAGTGCCATGGCTGAAGCCACCAGAGACTTCTGAGCTTGTTGTGCAAACAGTGCCATGTTTTCTGGTGGACAGAGCTCTAGACCCTGGGTCAGGGGCCCCAGGGCCTCCTTCCAATAAGTTTTCAGATCTATGAGTCTCAGAATCCTACCCCTCTCCACCCCCAAAAAAGCCCTCTCCTGCTTCGTAAGTTTAAAGAATTAGAGATCCTTCGGACTTTATCTTTTGGCAAAACAAAACACTTTTGAAAGGTCACACCTTGAACAGTCAGCCCGTTAGACCATTGTTTGAATGATTTTCTTCTTCTTCAGTGTGGCCCGGTCTTATTCCATAAAGGATTTGGAGCTGCTTATGGGAAAGAGTTAAGCAAATGCATTTCTGAGCTCAGAGCTGATGAAAGGCCAAGAGAAGGAGGGGAGAACTCAGGAAGGAGCGTGCCATCAACCAGGAAAGCTCTATGTAAATTGCAAAGTGTGGTGAAAATATTAGAGGTCATTATTAATAATAGGGAGGCTGACTGCCCCATGATAATCCATGCTCATTTCCCAATGTTTCAATGTCCACTGCGCCATCAGGTCAAATCGTTCTTCATGCTCCTCATGGGACTGAATGTTCCTTGCCTAATTCTTCAGCTACTTTATTAGAAAAAGAAATGTATTCATAATTTGCTCTTTACCTTGCTCATGTTGCTTTCCTATTTCCTGAATGGCACAAAATTCTGTTAGCGACAGTGCTGTCTGGGATCCCTGTTTGTACAGCCTCATCATCTATCCTATTTCCTGGAAAAGCAAAGAGCCTTTTTCTGTCTTTGCATAAGTAGGTGTCTATTCAACTCAGGAAGGAAACGTGGGACTTAAATGTGAAATGTCTCTCTCAAAGGGGCCAGGGCTGATTGTCATAAAATGTACAGCACTGGCTTAATCGGCAGAGAAAAATCCGATTTCATTTCCAAAGACACAAGTTGAACCAAACACAAGAACCTCAAGGAATAATGATTTATTGTATGATGCTCTTATTGCTATTTTGAGGTGCTGTCAAGAGGGTCCCAGCTCATAGCGACCCTGTGTACAACAGCAGGAAATGCGGCATGCCCTGCGCCAGCCTCACAATCATTGCTGTGTTTGAGGCCCTTGTTGCAGCCACTGGGTCAATCCATCGTGTTGAGAGTTTCCCTCTTTTTCGTTGTCCCTCTGCTTTATCCGACAGGATGTGCTTCTATGGGGATCGAACAGCCAAAGGGCATAAGAAGCCTTG
>NW_022111369.1:94274262-94281980 GCF_000313985.2 Echinops telfairi
ATCTGCCACAGATCCTGTTGCAGCCACAAAATTCTGCTGTCAAACGGAGCAAATTAGTATTTGCACAAGTTCAATTATTGGAGGTTTGCTATTCTATTGGAAACAAACACAGATGTTGCTGATGGACAGACGTTGGCTGACAGAGTCTGTGGGGGTTCTGTTTCTATAAAAGCAAGGGGGGAGTCCTTGGTGAATGCATGTGAACCTCTTTGAGGAAGTTTCAACCAGAAGAGTATTCTCAATACTGAATTATTTCTATTAAAAAAACAAAAACAAACAAATGATGTTTTACTTAGAATATGTGCTCATGTCATTTGTGGTGAGGACTTGACAGGACTTTGACAAAAATAACAAAAAGTATTCTGGCGAAAGTATATGAAGATAGCACCCGCCACTGTGCTATTTATACATTTTAGTGAGATAAGAAGGAACCATGAAAATCTCCCGAACCTACAGTGCACTGAAGTATTGGTTCCAATTCTTTTATTCTCCTGCTAAGAAGTTACTTAAGTACTTCGACACCATTGGCAGGGAGTCACGAGAGTTAGAGAGTTACGGTGTTGATCTCACCTGTGATAGTGATATTTTGTGTCAATTTGGCTGGGCCAGGATTCTCAGTAGTTTGGCAGTTGAGGCCTCCCCAATGATATGACAGAACATAATGTAAACAACTCCAGGAGGGAATCTGCTGCAAGCAGCCAGAGAGCTGTGGGAAGATTAGGATGGAGGGTGTTCCCTTACTCAGGCCATGGCTTTGTGGGTGGTCTATCTCATATCTCTAAGGTAACACGGGGGAGAACTTCCTCTGCTGTGCTGGTCTGGATCCTGTAATTGGATCTTTGACCTCCAGTTCTTTAAAGTTGAGGAACAGCCCACTATATTGTATGCCAACCCTGAAGCCATTAGAATCTACCTCCTCAAAGAGCATTTATAGAGCTCTAATAATATAGGCATGTACATATGTAAATATGTTTATATATAACGATAGGGAAATAGATCTATGTACATATATTTATATGTTAAGTATCAAGGTAGCAGATGGACATTGGGCCTCTACTCAAGTACTCTCTCAAAACACGAACACTTTGTTCTAATGACCTGGCATTTTGTGATGCTCACCTTCTCAACACGATTGCTGAAGACAAAACGGATGCATAGCAAATGTGGTGAAGAAAGCTGATGGTGCCCGGCTATCAAAAGATATACCATCTGGGGTCTTAAAGGCTTGAAGCAAACAAGTGGCCATCTAGCTGAGAAGCAACAAAGTTCACATGGAAGAAGCACACCAGCCTGTGTGATCATGAGGTGTTGATAGGATCAGGTATCAGGCATCAAAGACCCAGAACAAAAAATCATATCATTGTGTATGAAGGGGAGTGCGGCATGGACACCCAAAGCCCAACTGTAGACAGTTGGGCATCCAATTACAGAAGGGTCACAAGGAAGAGACAAGCCAGTCAGGGTTCAGTATAGCACCAATGAAACATAAAATTTTCCTCTAGTTCTTTAATGCTTCCTCCCCCTGCCACTATCATGATCCCAATTTTCCTGTGTTAGTCCTAGTAGACTAGAAAAACAAATTCATAGACAATCACATGTATATAAGAATGAGGTTTATATACAATTGAATATTGAGAAAACATCCCAGCCCAGTCCAGATCAAGTCCATAAGTCCAATATTAGCTCATATGTCTAGTATCAATCTATACTGTCCTCTTCAGACTCATAAAAGTTATGCAGTAATGCAAAATGCAGGAGAATCACAGGCCAGTGGGTTGGAAGTTGTGTGGATCCAGTGACATTGTAAGCATCTCAGTGCTGGCAGAAGTCTCTACATGGCTTCTCCTGCTCCACAGGTCTGGTTGCTTCAGGTAGGTCCATGAGGCTTCTCCAGCCACCAGGGCAAAGCGTTATATGTCTTGTCAGTAGACAGTCATCTCAGGGAGAGATCAAAGAGAGAAGTGTCTCCCGCCTCCAAGGAGGAAAGACAGGAGTTCCTAGAATTCCCAGGAGAAGACCATGCCCAAACAGAGGTCTCATTGGTTATATCTTGATTGATAGGCCAGACTCCACCCCTTCACTCATAATCCTCTCAAATTGACACCAGATTATGTAACTACCACACTACCTTACAAATCCGGCTAGACCAGAGGACGTACACAAGCACAGATAAGAACTGCAAACACAGGGAATCCAGGACAGATAAGCCCCTTGGGACCAACAATGAGAGTAGCGATACCAGGACGGGAAGGGGAAGGGGGGGGAAAGGGGGAACCAAACACAATGATCTGCATATAACCCCCTCCCAGGGGGACGGACAACAGAACATTTGGTGAAGGGATACATCAGTCAGTGTAAGGCATGAAAAAATAATAATAATGTATAAATTGTCAAGGGTTCATGAGGGCGGGAGAGAGGGAAGTTAGGAGGGGGGGCGGGGAAGAGGAGCTGATACCAAGGGTTCAAGTAGAAAGAAAATGTTCTGAAAGTGAGGATCGCAACAAATGTACAAATGTCTTGTGGTAAGAGCTGTCCGAGCCCCCAATAAAATGATTAAACAACAACAAAACAGAATCTGCCTCCTGACATTGGATGCATCCACCTGTGCTAGTGTTCCTGACTCCATCTTCCTGCTCCCTGGTGCATCAACCTGGGCATTCACACGAGTGAGGAAGAGCCCCAGCTAAACACTGGACCCACAGACTCGAGTCAGTCTAGACATAGCTGTCTCTACAATGTGCGAGCCACTCCTTGAGATTAATGTGCACATATACACACACACAGATACATACGAGGGGTTACCCCCCAAATTTGGTGTCATGTGAGGGGGATAGTGCATTCGGAGTTCGTTCCACCAGATCGGACTGTTAATCAAGCTTTCTATTTAGAGGTTTCTGAAAAGAGGGTGTAACAGTGTGCCACAAAAAAGGCCTGATTTGTGGCAGACAGGGAACTGGCTTTGCCACCAGAGCAACACGCCTGCTCACAAAGCCATCTCAGTGAGTGATTTGATGAGTAGAAGAGATGAAGGAAGAAAACAAGGGAGGTGCTGTCAGCCATCCAAACAGATGAGCTGGAAAAATGTTTCCAAGAATGGAATCGCAGATTTGACAAATGTATGAAGTGTCATGGAGAGTACTTTGAAGGTGATAAGGTTGTTTTGCAAAAAACAATTAAATACATAGCTTTGAAGAAAAAAAAACCCATTTGGGGAGGGGGGGCGGGTACCCCCTCGTACATACATAACTATATATATTCACTGTGTTTGCGTCTCTAAAGAACCCCGCCTAACTCACTGCCTTTAACTTTACCTGGGCATGTGACCACTTAGAGACAGAGGCTTAAAATAGGCTACCCACTTTGGTTGGCCTTGCTCGTCTGCCATTGCCAGCAGCACATGGCTTGGTTTGTGCTTCCCCATGAGCCTGGGCTGTGGACTAAGACTCCTTTGAGCGAGTCTGCAGCCTACAACCAAGCTCTGCCACCCACCATCCGTGTAGAGCCAACTGGTACAGACCCGTGAGGAGAAAACAATGCTCATTGTCACCCATCACTGAGGGGCTGTGGCCACCTGTCATGAGGTCTTATGGCGACAACAGTAGCTTTCCCAAAGTCAATGTTGGTGAAGCTACTCATGCTCATTTTACAAAAAAAAGTATAAATCTTACATTTACTGACCTTTACTGTAATGTCAGGCAATGTCACTAGAGTGACACCTAGCAGATTGGGGACAGTAATTGAACTGTTCTGCACGGTCAAGCTGATTTTTAGCAGCGAGTACAATGGTCACAGCTTTTTAAAAACAAATATTTGCAATGGGGGTATTGCGAAAACTGGTGCTTGAAGTTCTCCACATTGATCTCAGGTTGCTGTTCCAAACATCTATGTTTGTCGGTGGTAAAAACTGCCAGATCTGTCCATTTCAAAAGTTTGTAAATGGAATTTTCTACTGACTAAAAACCCTCTATGGAGCTTAGGATCAGTATGTTTCAAAACTGTTTATGGGTGCTTATTATTAAAAAACTTATTATTTAAAAAAGGGTTTTTTCCCTAATCAAAGAATTCCCATGGGATTGTGGGCCCTTTTGTTAAAAGATAAAATCCAGTAGCAGCTAGTCTGCATACCAAATGATTGACAGCAGCGAAGGTGGAAATTTCCTTGCTGAATTTCAACAACAGCCCTTGCATAATTGATGGGCGGGGAATGAAAAATGAATATCATGATTTGGTAAGCAGAGCAAATGATACATTTCTTCCAGCCAATTTACGTATGTTCCTGAAGTATCTTTTTCAAGCCATGGCAGTCATTAAAATCAAATATCAAAATAAGCCGTAATGCGAGCCAGACTTTTGAATTACAGGAATTCAGGAGGTTAAGTCTAGATATTCAGAATTAGTGAAGCATGTGTAACTGCTCTATTGACACTAAAAATGTTATCAGTCATATTAATAATAAATAATTATGGATACATAATATTTATGAGTATAAAGATTTAGTGCACCACACATAAGTCAAACTATGATCAAATGTTGTATTTTCACACCATACTTTCTTAAATGTCCACCGTTGGCACAACTTCATAGTAATTCATTTATAAATAAGGCGACATACTTGTTACCAGAGTAACCCATAATGTTATTTTTCCAGCAAGAATGGCACAGTAGGAAAAGCCTCAAGATAACTCACCTAAAACTGTCGGGGTTTATTGCATGTGGGTTCCCGTCTCTGGGTGTCCTTCCTCACCAGCCTCTTCCTTTTCATTTCTGCATCTTCTTTTCCACCCCAGCATGCACACTTCCAGTCTGCATGTGTGTAAATCCCAACACACTTAAGCATCCTCACGTGGTCCTGTAACCCCTCTACGCTTAGCTTCTGGTTCTCTCCTTTTTATTATGGAATTTTGTCATCAAGCAGTTATCACTTAGGTCCTTGTGTGTGTTTGTGTGTGTGTGTGTGTTCAAATAACTGCACCTCTGTCGATTTTGCCTGCCCACTATTCAGAACATACAGGTGCATATACAGACCCATCTGTAAGGCACAGCAGTAAGACCCCTAGGCTTCTGACACTGGCCATTTGGATGTCTCTACAAAAAACCTTAATGCCAAATCAAAATACTGCCCTTGATCCTTGATCTCTTTTTCAATAACCAAATGATATACCCCAACCACTCTGTCTTAGAGGAAGCTCAGCCAGAATGTTATTTTGAGCTAAGGATGGCAAGACTTGGTCTCCCATACTCTGGGCATGTTGGCAGGAGAGCCCAATCCCGGGAGAGGGACATTATGCTTGGTCAAGCAGAGGGGAAGCGAAAAAGAAGACCTTGGACAAGATGGATTGATGCAGTGGCTGCATTTTGGGGCTCAAACGTAACAACAATGGTGAGGGTGGTGCAGGACTGGGCAGTGTTTTGTTCTCGGCACTGTGTAGGGTCGTCATGAGTCAAAAACAAGTCTATGGCATCGAACAACAATAAACTCCACCTTCTAGGATACTTTAGAACTATCTGATTTCCTGAAAACCCTCTGGCCATCATTCTGGAGTTCCCAAGTCATGCAAAAGGTGAATTGTTCAACTACCGGCCAAAAGCTTGGCAGTTTGAACTTAACCTAGTGGTCGCTCTTGAAATAGACACAGTGAACTGTTTCTAGAGTGACCTGTAAACCCTGTGACACAGTTCTATTCTGCACACATAGGGTCACCGAGAGGCAGACTCAACTCCATGACAAATGTCAACGCCAGCCACCATGCTACGTGATTAGAGGGACTTCGTTCTCTTACAGTCTACTGGCAAAGTGGGTTCTAAGTTGGGATGCTAGGTGCGAGGTTCAAAACCACCAGCTGTTGCACAGGAGAAAGCAGAGGCTGTCTGCTCCCGTAACAAGCGACGGCCTCAGACTCCCGCAGAGGCAGTTCTCTGACCTGCAGGGTCATGATGCTGTCCGACGGAGAGTAATTGTGAATTGAGTCTCTGGTCGGGTGTGTCTCAAGGTCCCTGAGAGGAAGATACTACCTATGTGAAGATACGGGTGCCAGGCTCTTCTCTGGGTTACCTCTTGCCATCTTGCCACCCTTTCTTGAAGCTGATGCCCTCGTCCTCAAGTGTGGATACAGCCCCATTCTGCGCTCCTCCTGACCTTGTTCCACCTGGTTGTGAGGGTAGACTCTACTGAATCATGGGAGGAAGGGGAGCGGAATTAGTTCATGTTGTTGTTGAGGAGGCTCTAACTCATGGCAACCTAAGGCCTGAGGATGACAGAACGAAATGTTGCCACGTCCTGTGTCCTGTGTCATCTCCATGATCCTTAGCATGTCTCTTGCTATGGCTGTGATGTCACGCCACCTCCTTGACGGCTCCCCTGATTACCATTGACCCTCTACGTTCACTTCACCAAGTAGCATGTCCTTTTCTTACGACTGGCCTTTCCTGATTGAATGTCCAAAAGAAGTACAGGATGCCAAACTCTCCCCGTTCTCCCTCTCCCATGTCCCTGTGGCATTCTGGCTGTACTTCTTCTAAGATGGATTTGCTTGTTTTTCCAGCAGTCCACAGCATAATTCAATATTCTTTCCTGATCCTGCCATTCAAAATGCATCAGTCCCCTCTTGTCTGTCTTTGTTTGTTTCTCAGGGCTTGTAGGCATGAGGCCGTTGAAAAGACAGGCCATGGCTTGGGTCCAGTGTGCCTCCCGCAGGCACGCAACATCTTTGCTTTTTATGACTTCAAAGAAGTCCGTTACAGCAAAGCTGCCCAAGGCGAAACACTGTTTCATCTCTCGGTTGCTGCTTCCACGAGCATGATTGTTGATCCAAGTCAATGAAACTGTGGGTACCTACCATCCCGTCCTCCCATCTCACGATGTTGTTTGTGGGCCTAGTGGTGAGAGGCGTTGTTTCCTTTCTGCCCCGGTCGCCTTCCTATTCAGCCAGCAAGCGGTCTCCTCTGCACCCTGCGGGCTCCCCGTGAGTGTCCGTTCTTCCCAGTGCCATGTGCTTCTTTGCGCGGTCCAGCTTGGCTGGCTTATTGGTGCTGCACAGACGGAAGCAGTGAGGTGAAGGAGCTCCATATTGCCACACGCTTTTCCAACTGAACACTGCACAGTCACCCCTGTTCCAGTCACATGACCCTCTCCCCATCCATGCCCAGTTTCATGGGACAAGAACGAAATATGAGATCTATACATTTTAGTAGAAAATGTTACTAAATGGCAGCCACTGGGTCAACTCATCTCCTGGGGGACCTTCCTCTTTTTCTTTGCCCCTCCACTTTACCAAACATGATGTCCTTCTCCAGGGACTGGTCTCTCCTGACAACATTTCCAAAGTATATAAGACAAAGTCTAGCCATCCTAACCTCTAAGGAAGACTCTGGCCATACTTCTCCCAAGACAGACTGGTTTGCCTTTTTAGCAGTTCATGGTACTGTCAATATTCTTCTCCAGCACCATTATTCAAGTATATCGATTCTCCTTCGGTCTTCTTTATTTAATGTCTAACTTTCACATGCATAGGAAGCAACTGAAAATGCCATGACTTGGGTCAGACACACCAAAGTCCTCAAAGTAGCATCCTTGCTTTTCAATTCTCCAAAAAGTTCTTGTGCAGCAGAGTTACCAATGCAACTTGTCTTTTGATATCTTGATTGCCATCCTTGAAGTGATATGCCGAATCCTTCTTAGTTGTCTGCTCAAGACTGGAAGCTCTGCTGAAACCCGTTCC
>NW_022111369.1:94289560-94290798 GCF_000313985.2 Echinops telfairi
GATCTTGAAAGTGGGACCCAAGTTTGAGTATGCTTGCTTCAAAAGTTTTTGTTCAAGCCAGACCCTAGCCGAGCCCTGAGGACACAAATGAATAACAGCCATGCTCTGCCTTTCATGGATTTTGTAATGTACTGCGGGACCACACACCCAGACAGAGAGAGGCATCCTTATAAGAGTGAGGCAGAAAGAGATGAAGAGATTTCCCAGGATGGCAACATGAAGCCAAAGCAGAGATGGGAACGCTGCCTCCGGGGAGCACGGAGCTCCTGGGCCTCCCGAAGCTGGAAGGAGTGAAGACGTGTCCTCCCTCCGCATCTTCTGAGGAAGGTGGTCCCGTGGACACCTTGGTGGTGCATGTCTGCTTCTGGAACAGTCAGAGAAGGGTTTCCTGTGGTGGGAAGCTGCTGAGTGAGCATTCATTTGTCACAGCAGCCAATTGACCTTCATGAAAGGAACTTAAAGCTCTGCAGTGACAATGGGGGGACACGAAGTCTCTCTGTGCGACTCAGGAAGACAGCCATGGGCTCTACCTCTAGGGAGGGCAATCAGGCTCTTGAGAGGCTCCAATTTTCCAGCACCCATATCCTTTGAAAGAGCGATTCAC
This sequence comes from Echinops telfairi, assembly GCF_000313985.2. Lineage (NCBI taxonomy): Eukaryota > Metazoa > Chordata > Mammalia > Afrosoricida > Tenrecidae > Echinops > Echinops telfairi. The sequence continues at coordinate 94,290,165 of NW_022111369.1, forward strand.
ATGCCAGCGGCTGATCAGAAAGGTGCAGCTTCCAGGGCACCACAGGAAAAAGAGCTGCCAATCGGCTCTGGTTAGGCTCACTGCCCGGACAACCCTGTGCAGTGGCCCTGCTCCATAACTCGAGTCCGAATCCACTGGGCAGCGGCAGGTTTGGTTTGTGAAGGTTGTTTGTTTGTTTGTTTGTTTGTTTGTTTTACCATGCAGCGGGATCCCAGTGCAAGGTTATTCATGAAAGCATTGTTTGGAGCAATGACACGGAACCATCTAAATGAGTTACCTGTGGGTTAAGTGAGCTCGGGGCTGTTGGATGCAGTAACAGCGTTGCTTTGTTTTTTCTCTTTATGTCTGCCAACTAGCTCTTTTCTGCCCCTGGGTACAATTACAAGTCTCTCTCTCTCTCTTTCTCTCTTCGACCCCGCCTCCTCAACACTTAAGATAATAAAAAGGTCTCCGATTATTTTAAATATCAAACGGGCCCTATTGGATGAGCCTGAGTATATCCAACCAAGGATAATAAGAAAATGGCCATTTTCTCCTATTTCAGGCTCTCTCCTTCCTCCCAAGCACAGGTTGAGTATCAGTGGTGGCTCCTCTCCATCCTGCCCACACGGAATGGACCTCCTTCTGCAGGGTT
>NW_022111369.1:94290953-94294920 GCF_000313985.2 Echinops telfairi
GTGCTATGCTGCACCCTGACTGGCTCATCTCTTCCTTGTGACCCCTCTGTGAGGGGATGTCCAGTTGTTTACAGATGAGTATTATCAAGGGTTCGTGAGGGCGGGAAGGGGAGGGAGGGGAAAGAAATGGGGAGTTGATGTCAGGGGCTCAAGTGGGAAGAGAATGCTTTGAAAATGATGATGGTGGCATATGTGCAAATGTGCTTGACACACTGGATGACTATATGGATTGTGATAAGAGCTGTAAGACCCCCCAATAAAAGAAAGAAAAAATAAAAAACCGGTTGTCTTCCAGTTGATTTCAGCCCATAGTAACCCCATGTGGCCAGAGAAGAACTATGTCCCATGGGGTTTTTAAAAATGGTGACCTTTGGAGGCAGATTGGCAGGTCTTTCTTCTGAGGGACCGCAAGTGCAACGGATTAACTACTTGCACCACAAGCAACCTGTTCCCTCCAATCAGAATGACAACAGTGAAAACGTGTCTCTCACTCACACCTCAGGTTAGATGGATCAGTGTGTGCATGCGTGCATGTGTGCATGCATGTGTGTAGTTGGATGGTGGTGAGACTCGGCTCCATGCAGTCATTCAAAGTCCCCTTCCCTCCAGCCTGTGGGTCCTCTGTTTTCTAGGGCCTCGACCTGCTCTGCCCTTGCTGGAGAAAGAGAAAGTCTGTCGGATCTTGTGGGCGGTGCTCCAAGGTCCTACCCACACTCATTATTACACGGTACCACCAAACTGCACGGCAGCTGGGAGATAAGAGTCTAGCGCTGTGCCTGGGTATTGGAATGTGTACGTTTGGATTCGCTCCCTGTAAGGAGATTCTCAGAGTTGATGCTTTCTCTTGTGGGGTTGCTTCCACTGATTCCCTAGAGGCGTTTCATGGAATTCTATCCTTAACTCCACCTGACACTGGCTACTTACAGTTCTTCCTAAGCCTATGGTCGCCTGGCCATCCACTCCCTCGGTAGACATGATGTTATCTCTCCAGAGTCCTCATGGGTAGGCAAGATGATCCCAAGCGGAATCCTCCCAATTTGGTCCCCAGGAAACTTTATACACAGTAGAAAGGTCTGGGTCTTTCTACACAGATGCTTCCTTGAAGAATTCTCCAGAAATGGGTCAAGTGTAAATTCCTGTGCTCCCTGTTCAAAACCACCAGCTGGAGCGCCACAGGAAAAGATGGTGCTTTCTACTCTTACGAACAGTAGTCTCGGAAATGAACAGGGACGGTTCTACTCTGTCCGAGGGTCCCTCTGAGTCAGCATCAGCTCGATGGCAGTGAGATGATGAGATGTGCCCAGGGGACACAAGCCAAACCCTCTTGAGATGCCCTGAGTTTGGCTTGCAGCAGGGAGGCAGGGCTCTGTCCACACTGCCGTGGGAGGAAGTGAGTGCCCGCCACAGACTGGCTCTCTAAAGAAGCAGCTCACTCTCTCTTGATTTTTCAAGGTCATCCACTTTGGAATCAGAAGACAGGTTGTCCAAAAGACCCTGCATGGATGATCTAGCACCTCACTTTGGAATGGGGATGCTCTTAACACATTATTTTACTTACCGTGAATTTGCATTACAAAAAACAGTGTAATTGTTGTATATGCGTGCTTCATCTACTCAGAGCTGACATTCTTTTGACACTGGATTTGGAAAAAAATAAATCCCGATTCTACTCTCAGAGTCCCTGAGTGGTGCAAATGGTTAATTTGCTTGGTTGCTAATTGGAAGTGTTAGTGGTTCATGCCTGTGTTAGTCTGGGTTGACAAGAGAAACAAATTCATAGACACTCATATGTGTGTAAGAAATAGCTTTTTATACAAGAGCAATTGTATATTGTGAAAACATCCTAGTCCAGTCCAGATCAAGTTCATAACCTGATATTAGCCCATATGTCTGATACTAATCTATAAATTCTTCTTCCGACTCATGCAACATGTACAGTGATGCTGAATTCAGGAAGATCACAGGCCAGTGGGTGGAAAGTCTTGTGGATCCAGTGGTGGTGTAAGCATCTCAGTGCCAGCAGGGGTCACTACATGGCTCCTCCAGCTCCAGGTCACTAACATAGCTCCATATGTCTTGTCAGCAAGAATGTCTCACAGCGAGTGAGCATGTGTCCCCAATCCAGCAAGTTATTTATCTCCTTAGCGCCTCCAATGAGGTCATCAAGCTGCGACCTGATTGACAGGCTAAGCTCCACGCCTTCACTGATAATAGTCTGAAATTGACAACAGTTATTTAACCACCACAATGCCCATCCAGAGGTGCATTGAAAGAAAGGTTGGGTGATCTACTTTAGAAAAGTCAACCACTGAAAACCCTACAACCCAAAACCCATCTGTAAACTAGGACATCCCCTTATAGAAGGGATGATTCAACCAGGGTACAGTATAGCACCAATGAAACACACACTATTCCTCTGGTTCCTTGAGGCTTCCTCACTGCCCACAATCATGACCGTAGTCCTGCCTTTCAATCTGGGCTAGACCGGAGCATGTACTGACACAGGTAAGAGTTCACGACACACAGAATCCAGGTCAGATAAACCCCTCAGGAACATAAATGGGAGCAGCTATACCAGGAGGGTGGGCGAGAAGGGGAGGAAGGGGAACCAATCACAATGATCAATGCATGACACACACACCCCAGTGGGTGAAGGGAGACAGTGATCAGTGTAAGATATGAAAACAATAATAATTTATCATTTATCAAGGGATCATGAGTATGGGAGTGGGGAGGGAAAGGAAAAAGATGAACTGATACCAAGGGCTCAAATAGAAAGTAAATGTTTAGAAAATGATGATGGCAACATATACACAAATGTGTTGATACTTATTTGCTTTGGGCTCCGGTCTTGCCCAAAGTGAAAGGCAGGATTGCAGTCATGGAAGTGGAGGTTGACCGAGGCTCAAGAAACCAGAGGAATGGTGTGTGTTTCAGCAGTGCTATACTGCGCCATGGTTGACTCACCCCTTCCTTGATACAATTGATGTATCGGTTGTTCTAAGAGCTGTAAGAGGCCCCAAGAAAATGATTTAAAAACAAAGAAAACCCTCCAGAGCATAATTCTACTTGGACGCACTTGGGGTCACCCAGAGAGTGGGCCGACCAAGACCGCCACAGTGGTGGGTGTTTTTATTCTATTCCTCCTGGAAACGGACTCTCCTTCCTGTTCCTGCATTACTAGGTGGGTGGCCTGGGCAAGTTGGGTAGCATGCATAGGAATCATGCCACTGACAGAGTGGTGGAGGTCTCCTGGGGTAACTTCGTCATTCTGCATTCAGACCGCCCCAACGCCCAACAAAGAAGGTCTTCCTTCATGACGTTCTTGAACAGCGACATCTAATTGACTTTCAAACTGCAAACACACACACACACACACACGCACGCACGCACACACAATCAAGAAGGCAACATGGGCACTGTCCCTTTTGTGTGCTCTGCTGTTTTGAAGGCAGCGTGCAGCTCATAGAAAGTCAGTAAAGAGCTCCAACAAACATGGGGCTTACATTGTACTTCACTGGAGCCACCTTGCCACCCAGTCCTGTATAAACACGGTGGCAGGATAAAAGGCCCCAACCGCTCCCTCTAGCACAGGCTTTTCTGAAGATGAAGTGCCCTGCGGAGACTGACAATATGCTCTGAAGCAGCAAGCGTGTAGCCAGCTTGAATCGGGCAAGCAGGTTCCTGGCCAGTGTTTGCAGAATGTTTAGCCCTGAGAAAACCAGGAGCTCTGTCACGGTTGCGTACAGTGAGACAGGCGGGCCTGGCACATGCACTGAACAGAACAGTCACAAGCCAAGCTGGTAACCTCCTGGGGGGTTTCTCTCAGATTGCTTTTCTGTACAAAGTATCTTTTTGCTGGGAAGCTGGATGCGTTTGGGAAATGGGATCGCAGGTCATTTCAGAGGCCAGGGATGGAAATGCCAGCTGTTTCAGATGTTCCTGGCTTTGATGATATTGTAGTGGG
>NW_022111369.1:94295231-94296499 GCF_000313985.2 Echinops telfairi
CTTCCCGTTAGCAGTCGGCTGTGTTAACGGATTCCCCACCCAGGAACTCTGCAGTAGATAAAGATAAAAATGAGATGTCACCAAAGGCATCACCAGGTCCCCCATGCCTTCTCCCCTAATGGAGAAGCGTCATAAAGCGTCAACATAGAGAAAAAGGAGAGGGTGTAAGCCTGTGGGAGGGATTCAAATAATGTAATAACCAGACAACTTTAACTATTTAAAAAGGATATACCAAAAGGTAGTTTATTATTTCATGGACAATGCTTAAATAAGAACAATAAAAGAGGCACACAAACTAGATTATAGGAGTTTTAAAATACTAAATTATACCTGACAAAAAAACAACAAAATGGTTACTTATGATATTTCTATATTTCTTCCTGATGGGTGTCCTCACTTGAAATATTCGTCACTTTTATCTGAGCATCACTGGCTGCGTGATTTATTCATAACCATCTTTGCACTGTACGAGGAGGATCCCTTTCCTTTAGAAGAAGGCCAACTAGACAGCAGTCATTCTGTCTGAGAGATTAGAAACAGGTGACCTCTCTTCTTTGAACATACTATGTTCATCTTTTAAAAACCCCTTTCCACTTCTGTTGAACTTACAGCAATTGTTCTGACAATATATTAGCCCTTCGAGCACTTTCAGGAATTGCATAGTACATTCCTACAATTTTAGGAAATGCAGGAATACACTCATAACATCTCTTGGGAATTGGGGAATAAGACAGAGCTGCAATGAGTGACAGTGTGTTCCTTTCTAGTTAGTTTGCACTTTTCCTCTTTATGTCGTATGTTTGTTTATTGAAGCAACAAACATAAGGGAATAAGAATCCAGTGCTTCACAGGTTGGGGAGAGGGGCCAATACGCCACACCCACGTGGAAGCAAATCAGGAAGGAAAAAGAGAAATGGACCATCTAGACCCATATCAGCACATCCAGCCCCGAGGATGACGTCCCTGCATGGAGCTGCTAAGGCACAGAGAAGACCATAGGGCCCACCCCACGACAAGACACAACATCCCTCACTGACTCATAACCCTACCGGGGACAACACTGGAGACACATTGCAGGAATTGCGGCCAATCTGATCCCATCACAACCAGGCAAAACACTCAGGGCTGCAACAGAACAGCAAAGGGAGCAGAGCAAGGATGTCCTGAGGGAATACCAAAAATAGACTGTGGGGCCAGGGTGTGCTACCGGAAAACACTCCTCAAGGTCAACAAACAGACCTTGAACTATTTATAGGCTTTTTTTTTTT
>NW_022111369.1:94298194-94309074 GCF_000313985.2 Echinops telfairi
CACAATGGATGGATGGATGGATTGTGCTAAGAGTGGTACGAGCCCCCAATAAAACGATTTTTAAAAGAAAAGAAATAATAGCTAAAAGTAATGAAAAAAGAAAAATTAAGTAAAGCTTATTGAGTGATGGTTTATAAATCACTTCTTATAAAAAGGACAGAACAGATAGAGACATATGAGAAGATAGACATTGTGTGAAGACCCAACTATAAGCACAGAAATGTCAAGTCTTCGCCAACAGACACAGAAACCAGGAGAGAGGCCCACAGAGGGCCAGCCAAGATCCTCATGTGAACTTTTAGCCTCCCAATCCAACAAAAAGTGTTGTTCTCTAACGTCGCCCATTTGTGTTTTGTTGTTGTTACGGCAGCACTAGGGAGCTAAGACACTCTATGTGGCTACTAAATGAGTGTAGCTAATAGCTAATGAAGAGAGACAGGGGGAAATGGAATTGTTTATAATAAGCAAAATTGGTCCCTTCTCTGAAAACTAAGCCCTAAACCCAGAGTTATTTTCCAACTCCAAAGTCCATATGTATTATTTTAAATTTTGAGCCAAGAGCACTAAGTCAGACAGTGGCTGGAGCTGAGTCGTGGAAGGCCTGTGAACACAAGAACCACAGACGTCCACAGGCTGGTGGGTTTGGGGTGCCACGTCTTCATTCTTTCACTGGGTCCTCGGACTACCCCATTATCTTTTTAGGAATTTTACTCTCTGCTTATGTGCATTGAGATGCATTGCTGTTACAACCAAAACAAATCCCGGGTGACAACAGACACACACACACACACACACAAATGACACCAGTGAGGGTTGGTTTTGGGTGTTGTCTCTCAACCCTGATGTACTTTGCACCACCACATCCAGCACCTCTCGGCCTGAAGGTTGCAGCCTGTGGTTGGCTGGCTGCTTCCATCTCAGCAACTCCCTTTCACCCAAACCTCCCAACATTACCACTTGGGACAGTGGAGCGTAATCATGAGGGATGCACACATATCTTGCTTGATCCCTTAGGAGCTGTCCAACCTTGTACAACCTTGGTGAAGTAAATTTACTCCTTGAACCTCAGTTTCCTCCCAGGTAAAATTCTGATGGCAGCAGCACTTCTGGTACAGAGTAATCGTGAGGGTTGAATGAGTAGATTCATGGGCAATATTGGACAGCGTAGCTGCCCTCTGGAGACTGAGCCAGAATCATATAATAATATCATGTAATTCGAGTCATTTAAAAAATACTCAAAAAGCAAAAAACGAAACAACAAACTCACTGCTATCATCAATTCGATTCACAGCTGCCACAGGACCGGGTCGAAGGCGCCTATGGGCTTCTGAGCCGGTCGCTTCTCACGGGAGCGAGCCTCACTTTTCAAAACTTTTATTAATGCAGGATAATTTGGCTATGGAGATTTGGCGTCTGAAACAGAAGTAACACCCTACCCTGGGTTCAGGTGTGGCCAGAATCGTGGCATCACTGGGCCTCTATTTGGTCACTGCCTCCTCAGTCAGCCCTTTGTCTGGTCCAGGTAAACCGGAAGGCTGTTCTCTCAGACCCTCAGCCATCGGCTGTACGGTATGGTTAACTGGCTTTGATGGAGGTCAGTGAGCTGTAATTTGTTCGCCTACTTGGTGAGCTTGCCAATGGAAAGCCGTAACAAGATCAAAGTGCCAGGGAGAAATAGGTTCTAGGCAGAAAAACAACAAAATTGGTGTCATTTTCCGAACAGAAAGAGGAAGGAACATCTGTAATGGCTGAGCAGCTACCCTTTCTGTCCACTGAGGATAAATGCATTGAACTAGGAGTAAGGACAGCAAAGGCTGTTGCTGTAATTGAGACTTGCAGGGCAGCCAGGAGTCTCCTAATGAGTTAATGATGTCCCTGTCTTGAGTTACCTTTTTTTTAATGGTTTCTTTATTTCTTAGGAGCCCTAGTGGGGTGCTAGGTTAAGTGTTGGGCTGTTAACCTACCTTGCCCCTCAGAGAGTGGCCGATGAAACTGCCTGTTCCCATCAAGAGCTGCAGTCTGAGAACTCCTATGGAGCCATTCTAGTCTTTAGGATCGCTAACAACTCGATGGCAGTCGGTTTGATTTTTTGGAGTAATGTGTGCTCATATTGTAAAATGTCACACACACACACACACACACACACACACACAACACAGAAAAGCATGAAGAGAAAAAGGTGAACTTGTCTGAATCCCATCATGCAGACATAACTATTCTGACGAAGAGTCGTTCTTCCAACTTCTTTCCTTTACATGTCCTTCCTGGAGAAAAGACTCAAGTTGCATTTGACATTTTGGCCTGATATGTAACACTGTTTCTTTCTCTCGGGAATACGCAGGTTCTTAAGCAGTGTCCGTCTACTTCCTGCACACTTTTCCTTTCATGAAGGAAAGTGAAATCCACAAATTCATTTAGCCTTCTCACTTAAGCTAGCTTGCTTATTTGCTCTTCTGAAAAGTATTTGACTCTTTAAATTAGGGGGAAAATATTTATTTTCATTTCAAGTATGGAAATATGAAATTCTAGTCCCTGGGACAGAACACCCCCTCTACCTGCTGATGGTCATCTGACTCAGTCACAGAGGATCCTAGGTGTAAAGGCATCCACTTCTCATCCACCATCAAGAATATCAGCTGCAAGTTCCAAGATAAGGAGAGACATTACACTTCCCCGTCTTCAAGCAGGGCCTGGAACAGTGCCGGGGAACCCAATCCTAACACTACATACTGATGTTGTTGTTGCGTGCTCTCATAGCAACCCAATAGGACAGAGTAGAACAGCGCTTGCCCCAACACCAGCATTTCCAAAGCAGTCATTTTTAAAAAAATACTTTTATTGGGGGCTCTTACATCTCTTATCACAATCCATACATTCCTCCAATGTGTCAAGCACATTTACACCTATGCCGCCATCATCATTTTCAAAGTATTCTCTTCCCACTTGAGCCCCTGATATCAGCTCCCCATTTCTTTTCCCTCCCTCCTACACCCACAAAAGCAGGCATTTTTATATGATCACATGATCGATCCTAAAGTTTGATGTGTCCATGATAAGGATAATGTTCATACACTTAAAAGGAAGAGCAGTTAATAAAACTATTATTCAAATTTACAGACGAGACCACTAATATCAAAGATGAGGAAATTGAATGGATCTAGAATGGGTCAAACTTGCCATCAAGATGCATTAATAATGACTGGAGATAGGAATTTGAAAGTTGGCAACAAAGAAGGATTAGCAGTTGGAAAATATGGCCTTGGAGATGGAAATGATGCCAGAGATCTCGTGATAAAATTTACAGGATTAAAGGCTTTTTAAATTATAAATAATTGTTTTTCATTCAACATCAGAAATGATGCCTGTATATGAGGCCCTCACCATATGGACCTACTCTGATGCAGCTCTGGAAGCTGGAGAAGCCATGTGGAGACCTCTGCCAGCGCTGAGATGCTTACAACACCACTAGGTCCGAAGACTTTCTACCCACTGGCCTGTGATCATCCATCATTCGGTGTCATTGCATGTGTTTCATGAGTCTGAAGAGGACTTTATAGATTGGTATCAGATGTGTGGACTCGTATCGGACTTAAGGCCTTAGACTGGACTGGGTTGGGATGCTTTCTTAATGTACAATTTCCCTTTATATAAGACTCTCTCTTATACACATATGAGTTTCTATGGATTTGTTTCTCTAGTCTACCCAGACTAACTCAAGGTCTTAGCACATTTCACTATTATACTTTATCATCAAGAGACACCCTTTGAATCTTCTGTTCAGCTCTTTACACCATAATTTCTTCCATTTAACTATTCTTAACTCAAAACCAAGTGGCAGAGTCTCTTCTGACATCCACGTTGGTCTTTTCTTTTAACGGCCTTTTGGGTTTGTTCACATATGATGCCTCTGATCATTCACCACTCATTGATCCTTAGTGTTTATTACATCAAGTCTGTTCTTGAGATGGCCTCTACATTCAGGTGGGATACACTCAAGGCTGTACTTTGGCGCTCATGAACTTGTTTCAATTTACTTCAGCTTTAGCTTGAACTTGCCTATGAGAAGTTGATGGTCTGTGCCACAGTTGGTTCCTGGCCTTGTTTCGATGGTCTTTTTATGCAGATATTATAGCTCCTCAGGGATGTCTTGCAGGGCACGAGCCGAGTAAGAGAGTCTCTCCCGCCTCCAAGGAGGACATACAGGAATTCCCAGAATTCTCAGGAAAGAGCCATGCCCACACAGAGGCCTCATTGGCTATGATCCAATTGACAGACTAGACCCTACCCCTTCATTCTTAATCCTCTCAAGTGCCAAATCGACACCAGATTATGTAACTACCACAGAACTGCAGTGAGAGAGCCAAAAGGGAAGAAGACACAAAGCATTTCAGAATCTGAAAGAAGTAAAGAAAAAAAAATCAAGTCTTGAGCTGCAGTGCTGAAGAATACTATGGATCAAACTTTGAATGGCTCAAGAAGCATCAAAAGAAGATCAAAGATCCATCTGACACCAGCATGATACCTAACTGATACCTAAATGAACTGGTCGACATTCAACCACTCTAGGTGGTAGCATGTAAACAAGAACCACATATAAGTATTGAGGAAAGAAATCCAAGTTGCACTGAAGACATTGGTGAAAGAGAAGGCCCCAGGAATTGATGAAATAGCATTTGAAATGTTTCAGCAATTGAATGCAGCACTGGAAGGGTTGCTATGAGTCATAATTGACTTCAAGGCAGTGAGTTTGATTTTTGTCGTCATTCACGTGTCTATCCCAAGAAGGTTGGAAGAAAGGTGCCTAGCCAAATGAGTAGAAGAGATCCATGTTTATGCCCATTCCAAAGGAAGGTGATCCTGAAGAATATAGAAATCATTGAACAGCATCATTAATACCATGCACAGGTAAACTTTTGCTGAAGATAATTCAAAAATGGTTACAGTAGTACATTAACAGGGAACTGCCAGAAGTTCAAGTCCAATTCAGAAGCGAATGTGGAATGGGGGATATCGTTGTTGCCAAGTAGATCTTTTTTTTTTTTTATGACTATTAACATTTATTTAATTGCATTCAAATAAAAACTGTCATCAAGTAGATTACAACTCATGGGGACTTTGCATTCAAATATCTTCTTTAAAATGCAATGTGGTGCAATTCTGGGTCTTCTAAATAAAATCATCATGTCAGAAAGCGTCTTGTGTTAATTAACAGTCATTTAAAAAGGTACCCAATACAAACAAAATTGAGTCCAATAACTAATTTCCAATATGGGTTAGAGCTATACATTTAAATGGAGTTTAATATGTTCAAAGCTGTAAAAGTTGCTTGAGTTTAACACTAACAATTCACCTCCTGAATCTGAACTTGAACCTTTTCTAGGAGCCTTGGTGGGGTAATGGTGACAAGTTGAGCTGCATTCCTCAAGCCAGCAATCCCTTTCTAAACCTGGAAACAATGGCCATCTCTGAAACCAACAGGGACAGTTCTATCCTGTCATGTAGAGTCCCTGTGAGTTGGCATGGACTAGATGGCATTGCGTTTTTTTTGTTTGTTTTTTTTTTAAACATTTTATTAGGGGCTCATACACTGTTATCGCAATCCATACACACATCAATTGTGTAAAGCGCATTTGTACATCGTTTCTCAAAACATTTTCTCTCCATTTAAACCCCCGACATTAGGTCCTCATTTTTCCCCTCCCTCATGAGCCCTTGATAGTTTATAAATTGGTATTTTGTCATATGTTGCCCTGTCCGACATCTCCCTTCACCCACTTCTCGGTTGTCTGTCTCCCAGGGAGGAGGTCACATATAGTTCCTTGTAATCGGTTCCCTCTTTCCTACCCACTCTCCCTCTACCCTCCCTGTATTGCCACGCACACCACTGGTCCTGTAGGGCTCATCCACCCTGGATTCCCTGGATTTTCAGTTCCTATCTGTACCAGTGTACATCCTCTGGTCTAGCCAGACTTGCAAGGTCGAATTCGAGTCATGGCAGTGGGAGCGGGGAGGAAACATTTAGCAACTAGAGGAAAGTTGTATTTTGCTGAAAACAAAAAATACCAGAAATATATTTACCCAAGTCTCATTGACTATGCAATGGCATTCGACTTGAGAATCAGAACAAACTATCGACAATATTGCAATGAAAGGGAATTCCGGAACATCTGATTGCATGTTCAAGCCCACCAGTCACTGCTCAAGAGAAAGATGAGGCTTTCTGTTCCCATAAAGACTTATAGCCTCAAAAACCCTGGATAGGGTTGCTATGAGTCATAATTGACTCTAAGGCAGTGAGTTTGATTTTTGTCTAGTCATATATGGACTGAGAGGCAGTTGCTTGAGCAGAAGTTGGGGATGCTACAAGCATGTAGTTTAAATCGAGAAAAGGTGCATTGACACGGTATGCTGTCACCATGTTTATTCAGTCTGTATGCTGAACAAATAATCTAAGAGGATAGACTATCTGGAGAAGAACATGGCGTAAGGGAAAGGAGGGAGACTTATTTAGAACCTGCAATATGGAGATGACATGATCTTACTGTCTGAAAGCACAGAGGATTTAAAACACCTACTGATGAATATCAAAGACTGCAGCTTTTTAACATAACCACAGTTTGCTATGGTGCACCTAAGCCAAAGCTTTTGCATAGTCAATAAAGTACAACTACATATTCTCTGCTTTCAGCCAAAATCTATCTGACATTAACAATGCTATCTCCCTCTCTCCTCTCTTTGCTCCGATTCTACTCAGCTCTCAGGCTTCAACCTCCTCTTTTTCCATCTAATATTCGTCACCCAAGCAACTGGATTTAAGCCATTTCTGAATTCTAGGCTCACACATGCAAATGGGACACAATATTCAGCAAATAAAAAGTCTTCTCGTTATTTTATCAGGACCTACTAAATTTGTTTTTCTGTTGCTGTTCCACAAACGATTCCCAAATTTACTGACTTAAAATAACAACAAATATTTATTTTCTCTCACACAATTTTGTGCAATGACTGTGCTCAGCCAGAAGGTTCTTCTGCTCCACATGTGTCAGCTGAGATTCAGTCCACGAGAGGGTCAACTGGGTTGGAACGTCCAAGATGGATTACCCACTTCTCTGACAGCTACTACAGGCTCTCCACTGGAAACTCAACTGGAACAATTCAATTCTCCCTGTGCCCTCTCCATGTGCTTGGGCGTCTCATAGAATGGCAAGTAGGTTCCAAGAGGGCACATTCTAACCCTTGAAATCAGAAGCTGCAGCACTCTTTAGGTATGCCACCTTAGAAGGCCCACAGTAAAAACTTGCACTATGTTTTGTTGGTTAAAACTACAGACTCAACTTGTGGGGGAAAGACCAGCCCCCCACAGCTAATCTCCGGTTCAATAGGCGCAATGGTATGGTTGAGATATATAAAGATTATAATAAAGTCATAGAGAGCATGAGCGATAAAAGAGAGATTAAAACAATGGAGTCAAACATATTTCATGGTAGCATGCTCACGTCAGCCCCGCTTGGTGGTCCACGTGGAGATGAGAGACTGGTGGGCAGGAGAGATGGGGAGGGGAAGGAGGACAAGGGGAAAGGGTACAGGGGAGAGAGGACTGGAGAGGAGAGGGAGCCAAGGAGAGGCCAAGGGGGTTGGTTATTGCTAACCCAGGCCTATATACCTTTGGGGTGGGCATGCAAGCCTACTAATTACAGGTAAAGACATACGTCACAGGAAGGAGTTGCACTTTAGGTTATACAGCAATGAGAGGGGGACAATCTAGGGATATACACGCAATAGGAAGAGCAGGGATTGGGGGCACACATGTGACAAGAAGGGTGGATCCTAGATTCAGGATGGCAGCCTAACTTTGGATGTCTTTGAGCTGGTTTGACCTGTTCTCTGGCTCTCCATAGAAACCATTATCAGTAGGGTGTAAACCCCACCTACAGGAACCAAGCTAATGGTCTCAAGCTTTTAGGGAGAAGTAGCCCATTGTCCTTAACAGCAGGGAGTGGGCCCTAACTGTGGGGGGCCCAGACAGTTGTCTGGCAACTGAATGCCTTCAGGGAGGTAACTTGACAATCATTTACCATTAGCTGCAAGCAGTGTCCTAAGCCTAACATATATTTTGTGGAGAAGACTTGGGAGAAATCTTTCTGTTTCCCACATCAACTGACAATTGCTTTTTCTGGCAACAAAAACATATATTGCCTTTGGATTTCCGATCATATTCAAAATGCATGTGGATAACAAATAATCTACAAATGAAGAAAAGAAGACGTAAGGGGAGGAGTAGCAGACATTTTGCTGCCACCTTTAACTCACCACACTCCTCGTCTTTATAATACATAGTTATTAGTGGTGGTGTGTTCCAGTTGGTTCTGACTGACAACCACCCCATGTAACAGATAGGAACTGTCCCACAGGGCTTTCTAGGTTGTCGTCTTGACAGGAGAAGATTGCCTAGTCTTCTCCCACCAAGCCCCGCATGGGTTAAGCTTAAGCATTATGTCACCAGTGTTCTTTCTATGGAACCTACAGCTGTCCTAAAGCACGGAACTCATCCTAAAAATCAGAAGGATTCTTCGGCTACTGATTCCAAGTACTTGCACCTACACACCAAATTGAAGTTTTCTGACACTCGCTAAGCTTTCAGCAATAAAATGTGCACACTACAAAATGCTACAGTGGTTGGGATGCAAAGGATGGAAAGCACTGGCTGGGAATAAACCCTAAGTTCCATATAATTTTCATATCTGCATATGAGACACTCTTTTGCTCAATCTTTGGTCAGAAGCTCCAAAGCAGTATAGCACGTTGATCAGACAACCCTTCTTTTTTCTCCTCCCCACTTGCAAGAGATGACTCATCTGTTCTCTCTCCCTAGATGGCCCAGAGTGAGGGAAGTAGCCCTACCTGTCCCCTGCTCCCAAGCACTACCCATCGGCAAATCTCTTGAGACCAGTCCCTGATTTGCCCCTCTTTCCTCCCTTGGTAGATGGTCATTATCATATAAACGATGCATTTTTCAATTGGACAGAGAATCAAAAGGCAATATATTTTATGTTGCCAGTAAAAAAGCAATTGTCTGATCCTAGGTTGCTATGAGAGCCACATATAAACATGGCCCCATCGCAGTAATAAAAAGGAATGGACAGAAGTCTCTTTAACCGCCCCCTGTCCGACTCCATTTTAGCAAGAATTCATCCAGCAATGACTCTGTAAACAGAGCTGAGGGAGCTGGAGGCAAAAAACGACATTGTGGCCTAAGTCATTCCTCCTTCTAATTAAATGAATCTCTTAAGTCTAGACATGGATTAACTTAAATTTCCCTAAAAGTAATTTGGACAATAGAAATAATTAAACTTCCCCAGGATGTAAGGGTATTTCTTAAGAGAGTGGGAACAACAAAAGCCTCTCTTATGGAAATAGTCTGCTGCAATAAAGTCGGGGTTTAGAAAATCCAGAGAGGTTTGAACCCTTTCCAGTTAGCCCGCAAATGGTGAGAATCCACGGACTTCCCAAGTGTGTTTTCTTCTGCTGGCTCTTGCCTGAGGCATGTGTGGATTTTAAAGGCTGCAAATGACGAGCTGGGAAGCTCAAATAGTTCATGCTTTACTTGATGGAGGAGGATTGCATTTCTAAGCACAGTAGTCGAAATCTATGGATCTGGCTCTTTGTGATTTCTTCGCTTGCTTTTCATACTCAGCAAGGCCTTCTTCATCCCAAGATTGATCGCATGTTTGCCTGAATCTGCTCCCGGGCCACGGAGGATTTCCTGATTTTCACAGTTAACTCGTTAACTCTTCCATGTCTAGAATGTTTTTAGAGCATTGTTGTTATTCTTCGCTCATTGCTTAGCTGTCACAAAGTCATCTTTGATTCACGGTGACCTTACTGTGTAACACAGCAGCAATGTTACCTGGTTCAGCACATCCGAGTCCATTGTTGTGGCTCTAGTGCTGATCCATTTCACTGAGGACTAACCCTTGTGGACCGACCTTCTCCTTCACCAAACGATACCCTCCTGATGACATGCCCCAAGCAAGCAAGCTGCGCAATATGCTAGCCATCTAGAACATTTTCACTGGCTAAATTTCAGAAGTAGATCAGACCTTTCTTCCTAGTCTATCTCAGTCTGAAAGCTCGGCTGAACTCTGTCCACCATGAGTTGGCATTGCTGGTATTGAAATACTGGTGGCCTACCTTCCAGCATCATTACCACCATAAAAATCACAAAGGCACCAGAGTGGACTCCTCTTATGTTTTTGGTTGATCAACATTTTTTTTTTCTTTTTAAAATCATTTTCTTGGGGGCTGGTACAACTCTTATCACAATCCATATAGACATCCATTGTTTCAAGCACATTTGTACATTTGTTCTCATTCTCAAAACATTTTCTTTCTATTTGAGCTCTTGGTATCAGCTCCTTGTTTTTTCCCTCCCTCCCCGCCCACCTTCCCTTACGAACCCTTGATAATTTATAAATTATTATTATTTTGTCATGTCTTACAGTGTCTGATGTCTCCCTTCACCCACTTTTTTGTTGTCCATCCCCCAGGGAGGAGGTTATATGTAGATCATTGTGATTGGTACCCCTTTCTACCCCACCATCCCCTTATCCTCCTGGTATTGCTATTCTCATTGGTCTTGAGGGGTTTATCTGTCCTGTATTCCCTGTATGTCCACTTCTTATCTGTACCAGTGTACATCCTCTGGTCTAGCCAGATTTGTAAGGTAGAATTGGGATCATGATAGTGGGAGGAAGGAAACATTAATGAACTAGAGGAAAGTTGTATGTTTCCTCTTTGCTACACTGCACCCTGACTGGCTCGTCTCCTCCCGCCAACCCTTCTGTAAGGGGATGTCCAGTTGCCTACAGATGGGCTTTGGG
>NW_022111369.1:94309857-94354607 GCF_000313985.2 Echinops telfairi
AATAATATGCACAAAAAAACAAAACAGAGCAAAACAAAGCATCAGAAGAAAACAAAATAACAACAAAAAACCAATGACAACAAAAAAGAAAAGTCTGTAAATAGTTAAAGGTCTGTTTGTTGACCCTTAGGAGTGTTTTCTGGTCGAGTCTGATGGGTGCCACGCCTTGGCCCCAAAGTCTATTTTTGGTATTTCCTGGGGACTTCCTTGCTTTGTTCCCCTTGCTGTTCTCTTGCACACCCTTAGTGTTTTGCCTCGGTGTGGTGGGGTCAGATCGTGTCTTCAGTACTGTTCCCTGTAGGGCTATGGGTTGACCAACAATGTTGATGCATCTTTCCTGTATATAGATGTGTGTGTATAGGAAGAAAGGAAAGGGCTTATACCTTATCGGTCTGTACTTCCCTGTGGGGTAGAAACCAGAAACTGATATCCCAGTTGCCTCTATGGATAGGGCACAGACATGTGACATAGCCTTCACTAATCAGATAACGCCACACAAAATATCAGTTCTGAAACCACTGATAAATAGAAGTAGGTATTTCTGAGAATTCTTTCTGTGGAGGGTGGTGGTACAGGCCCCAGGTTTCAGGGATGGCAGAGCTCCTGGCAGTGCCATCCTAGGTGACATGGTGAGGTCTGGAGGTTCATAGCTCATCATACTTCATTGGGTGAGCAATAGGGTGCCCCCTCAACCTGGCTACATAGTCCCCAAGCCTGGTTCCTGGCCTCAGAAAGGCTTGGGAACACATGATAGCCTTGAATAATTGTCTTAAAGAATATTTTATTGTGTTTCTGGAGAATGTTTACACAGCATATATTAGATTCTTGTTTGACAGCCTCATGGTGTCTGTCACATCTTCCACAATACCTCCAGTCTCTTCAATTGCATTCTGGTTGTTTGGCATCCAGGGTTCTGGTTTCCCTGCCCCTGTTGATGTTTCGGTCTCATAGAACCCAAAACCAAACTCCCTGCCATTGCGATGGCCAGGGGTCACAGGGTCGAACTACCCCTGTGGAAGTTGAAAGGAAGTAGAAAGCCCTGTCTTTCTCTCAAGGAGTGGCCAGTCTCACATAGATGGTGTTTTATGGAACATCATACTCCTGGGTGAGATCCTTTATGTGTGGGCTAGTGGGCTACTTTTGCTCAATATGCTTCAATGACCTACTAGCTTCCTTTTCTGTTAAACCTAGCTAGAGAGTCTTCTATTGCCTGAGATCAAGATTACCAGTTGATGCTAAGGTGCTGTGGTATGAGATAAAAAGAGAACTCCACCCCCCGCCCAAATGGCTAATCAATTATCCATAGGAACAGTTAGATATTAATAATGACCTGTCTCTGCTATGCCTGCTAACTTGAAATGCCATCTTCTATTCCCTACCCTGAGTTCTGCTCTGGGCTCTTCAGCTGGGTGTGACTGATGAGCGGCCAGTTAAATTGTCTGGAAGGGAAGGGGAAGCAGACAGCCACAAACTGTGTTCTGCTCTGTTGGCTGATTTCTGATTCCAACCACAGGTAATTGCGTCCTTGCCTTGACTGCTATTCATATCATTTTCCATAATGTGATTTTTATATTCTGAGTCACCACTCCAATTTTTCTCCCCCTTAAACAAAACAGACTATGGAAATGCCTTGCTCTCTCTCTACCTGTGTTAAGCAAATATCCTGATGGAAACCAGAAGCCTCTATTAGTTGCTTTGCTGTTTGGGGCTAGCAAATAAAACTGTGAGTGATGAACAAAATCACCCCCTTTTCATGGCATAGACGTTCTCTCTTCTTTTCCTGGTGGGAAGGGAGGAAGTTAAGCAATGGCGTTTTTAAGCAGTCACCCTGGTAGTACAACAGAGCCTGGCAATACAACAGTTACACGTTTAGCTGGTAACCAAATGTTTGGTGGCTCAAAGCTCCCCGGCATCTCCCTAAATGAAAGCCTGGACATCTTCTACCTGGAGATGGCAGCTAAGAAGCCCCATGGAATGGTTATTCTTTGTCCCATGGAGTCCGATTCAACTTGACAGCTCCCGACACAAGCCTAGGATAAAGTGGATGATGATGGGGCTCCAGGACTCCTTGCTGCCTGCTACCTCTTTCTGTACCTCAACCAGGTGCTCCTACATTAGCTCTTCCTCCACGCACATCTCAGGCTAGAGGTAAAACAATTGGCCCTTGTCTTAGGCTAGCTTCTCCAGAGAAATAAAACCATATATTTCTTATATGTGTATATACAGAGAGAAATGTATATCATAAAACTGGGTCACAAGGCTGTAGAAGTAGGCCAGTTTTAAGTCGATGGGTCAGATGTTAGGATAGAGGCTTCTTCTGACTAAGTAGCTGAGGGGCTGATGAACCAGGATTGACAGGAAGAACACAGATCTGTGGCTTATGGAGAAAAATTAATCTAAGGGCATTGACACAGGCTTATGACTGCAGATTTGAATGAATCCAAGGCCACTAGGTTGGGTGGCAGGCTACTAATGATTTCCAGGATTGGCACTCAGTGTGATAAGCCATTACCTCAGATTCAGAGAACCAGAGGCAGGGGAGTCCGATGTGGAATCCAAGCCCAGCAAAAAAGAAAGCAAGCTTTTCCAACGAGTCTACTTATATTGGAAGCAGGCCACGCCCCTCAGGGAAACTTCTTTTCAATTGGTTGCCTCAGGGACATGATCTGAGTAAGGAGGTTGCATCTCATCCTAATCTTCTGATAATTGATTGACCATTTGTAGCAGATCCCTTTATGTAATTGAATATATTGTATTAGATGACATCATGAGAGATTACTGTATTTTAACTGCTAAGCCACTGAGAATCCTGGCCCAGCCAAGTTGATATAAAACCTAAATATCACAACCCTCAATAGAAAATAGCTATCATGATATAAGAGTGTTAGGACCATCCATCAACTCCAGGAGTATCACTCAAGTGTGGTAGATAACTTTTTTAAAAAAATTGTTACCACTAAGTTGACTGACTCATGACAATTATATGTGTTACATAGTAGAAGTGCTTCATAGGGTTTTCTTGGCTTAATGTTTATGGAGACAATTCAGCACGTCTTTCTCTGCATCACTGCTGGGTGGTTTGAACCACCAATTTTTAGGTTAGTAGCGAAGTGCAAATGATTTGAAGTTCCCACTGACCTTGTTGATAATTAAAGTCAGCTATCTTCCAAGAATTATTCCAAGAAAAATCCCTAGTTTAGAGGGTTGACATAAGAGAGTCACAACTTTCCGTTGAGTTTTAGAAATAATTACAAGTGATTCTGTTAGGACATATAACTTTAAATGCCATAATAAAAAAATTCAAAATCTAACACAGTTTAGCTGCTTCTGCTGGGAAGTTTACCTTCAATGATTTCACAGGGATACTAGCTTTTTCCATTATGTGGTTTCTGTCATCTTTGGGGAACTTAGTTTTCCTACCAAAAAATGTCCACAACAAAACTAAAAACCTTCCAACAAGAGATATATTCATAGGCTTTTCTCTAATATGAATTATCTCCTGTCAGGTAAAGCTTGAGTCAAAGCTGAAGGTCTTCTGAAGTAATTTTATTCATACATTCTATCTTCATTATTCATTCTTTAGTTGCCAGTAAGGCGGCAGGATTCGAGGAAAGCTTATTAACAATCTGCAATATGCAGATGACACAACCTTGCTTGCTGAAAGTAGGAGGATTTAAAGCACCTACTGATGAAGATTAAGGGTTTCAGCCTTTAGTATGGATTAGAAAACTAAATTTTTGCAACTGAACGGGTGGGTAACATCAAGAAAAATGGACAAAAGACTGAAGTTGTCAAGGATTTCATCTTGCTTGTATCCACAATCAATGGTCGAGGAAGGAGCAGTCAAGAGATCAAACGGTATATTGCATTCGATAAATCTGCTACGCAAGACTTCTTCAACATGCTGAGAAGCAAGGATGTTACTTTGAGAACGAGGGGATACCTGACCTAAGTCGTGGTATTTTCAATGAAGCTGGAGAATAAAACATCATTAAAGATTAAATGGTGCGGGAGGAGGGGAGGGGGCGGAAAGAAGAAGAGCTTATACCAAGGGCTCAAATAGAAAATGGTTTGGAAATTATGATGGCAACATATGCACAAATACAACTGATGTATGGAATGTTATAAGAGCTGTAAGAGCTCCCAATGAAATGATTTTTAAAAAGATTACATGGGTGGGACCTGCAATGGGGGATTCCCCAATTAGCACAGTGAGAAGCGGCATGAGGCCCCTTCTGACCTCCTCTGACTCCCCAGGCTGATTGCTACCAGGCATGCCGCCCGCCTCCAGCCCTTTCTTTCCTAGCCACATTTCTTCTGTGGTTGGGCTGGGTCATTCACTGCAGTGCCACACAGAGCGTACAATCTTCACGACGAGGGCTCTCAGGGAAGTGAGCAGGTTACAATTCAGATGAGAAATGCTCAGGACACAGTGGTGTAGTCAGGACAGTTTCTTCTCTGCCATGCCACAGACCCTCAGCAATGTACTACTGCCTTGCTTGGGCACTGTCACAAAGCTTTCCAGGGCTACTCATAAATGCCCAAATGGCATGCCACTCTGCTGTGTCATCGCGAAGGTACCTAATTCTAGTTCTATGGTCAGCAAACCAGCTCCCCCCAGTTGAGTGCCCACAGGCACCCACCCCACTCCAGAAGCCAGCCTCTTGCCCAAAGGCACTCTGTTTTACCTGTTCTACGGGCTGGAGAGTCCATTGCTCTGTCTCCTGGTTCAGTTGTTGCAGTTCCTCTGCTACTTTCCTAGATCAAGGAAGTCCATTGCCCAGGGAGCTTGGGGTCCAAAGACTATGCTCCATTCCTGGCTCTTCTCTCTTGTTGGTAGCAAACTACTGCCACCACCCCCGCCACGGCCACCACCCCCATCCCCATCCCCTGCTTCTGAGCTGCTTGATTTTATACCCAGCAGGATGGCAATCACAATTAAGCTTGTTAACAGTAACTCACAGCTGAATTGTAACATCCAGTCAGGATCTTCCCCCACCTTCTCACCCAGATCTATCAGGTCACGAGGGGCATTTGGTAGGAAAAACGCTCCGAGTCACAGTGACCCCTGTACAACAGAGCCACGCATGGCCCAGTCTGCGGCGTGCTCGCAGTGGTCCTCATGCCTGAGCCCTTTGTTGTAGGCACCGTGCCAGTCCATCTGGTTGAGGGCCGTCTTCCTTTTGCCGCCTGCCACTACTTTACCAAGCCTGTAGCCCTTTCTGAAGAGCCTTATGAAGCCATTCGCTGCCTAGCACAAGGTCAACACAAGCTTACAAATCTGTAGTGAACAGTGTCACCACATCCTGCCTTTCTGGCTACTCCGTCCCTGCGGGGATCGTAAACTTGAAAGAGGCTTTGATTCTGTGGGAAGGTGTTCGGTGGGCTTGTGAAGGAGACAGACACCAGCCAAGCCGAGAAAACCCTCAAGGTGGTTTTCTCAAATAGTGAAATGGCTCACTGTTGATTACTAAGTAAGCACAAGTCAGCCTGCTCACAGTACCTGCTTGTTAGATAACTGAAGTCCATCACTTCTCCCCATGTCTACTAACCAGGACCCACAACATGGCCCCAATCTACACACAGGGAAGGTAAGGAAAGATGTCTTTCCATGTGTCCCGGAAAAGAAAGCATGCATGCTAAACATAGAGAGACGCTGCAAAAGTGGCTGTCAGCACAAGGATCCTTGACCTGAGAAGGAGCCGCCCGAGAAGCAGAAAGCTGAATGACTAAGGAGCCCAGACAAAATGCCAACGAGAAGAGAGCTGCAGGAGTTAGGGCAAGCTGGCTCGTCACAGTAGAGGGCAAACCAAGGTCGCCCTGACCAAATGTGCTACCAGGATATTGTTTTTTAAATTCAATGCAATTAAAATACTTTCACACTTTGACCAATAGCTTAGACTGGATATTCTTTTTGAGCGCCAGCCCAGAAAATGTATTGTGGAGTTTTAGGTTCTATATCCCCCGCCCAAATTCTCTGTGCATGGGGAGGGCTAACCAAGATACAGACATCCTTCTTCAACTTAAAAGCCAGTTGATCAAACAGCCGGGTGTAGGGAAAGCAATGCTTTTAGGAAAAGCAGATTGCTGATGGTTAGTAAATGTATGATCATTAGAAAACAAGATGAGTCAGAAAGTCCTACCATTGTCTAAGGTTATTAGGTGCATCAAGTCAATTCCAAGTCACATGACCCTGTGCACAGCACTGCCCCATTGCTGCGCCATCTTCGCAATTGTTGTGTTTGAGCCCAGGGTGGCAGCCACTGTTCCAATCCATTTTCATTTCCTTGAAGGCCTCCCTTTCTTTCAATGACCCTGTACTTTTCCAAGAACGATGCTCTTTTTTAAGGGACTAGTCCCTCCATGTTCCAAAGTACATACGTAAGACAAAGTCTCAGCATCCTTGCTTCTAAGAAGCACTCCGGCTGTACTTCTTCCAAGACAGATCTGTTTGTTCTTCTGGCAGTCCGTGGTGCTCTCAATATCTCTCACCAGTCCGCACCACGGTTCAAATGCATCAATTCTTGTTTCGTCTTCCTTATTCAATATTCAACTTTCATGTGCATCAGATACCATTGAAAACACCGTGACTATAAGAACCCCAGGATGATGCACCTATGGGGCAGCAAGTAGACTAAGGGTTTCGGGGGGTGGGGTACAGTAGTGGTAGTGGTGGGGTGGGGGAGGTTAAAGGGAGACGTTGTCAAGAAGTCCAGGAAGGAAAAGAATGTTTGGAAACTGATCGTGGTGGCGATTGTACAATACTGCTTGATGTGCTTGAACTATGGGATTAGATATGCATTCACTTCCAGTTTAAAAAGCAGGAGAGAAAACACCATGGGTGGGTCAGGTGCCCCTTAGTCCTCAAAGTGACATCTTTGCTCGTCAACACTTTACAGAAGTCTTCTGTAGTACATGTACCCAGTGAATATGTCACTTAATCTCTGAGTACTGCTGCCAAAAACAATGATTGTTCCAAGGAACATGAAATTCTTGACAATTTCAATTTTTTTATCCATTTATTGTGATGTTGTTTATTGGTCCAGTTGTGAGGAATTTTATTTTTTTAATGTTGTGGCTGTTGTCTCTGAACTACAAGCTGAAGGCTATAGTCTCTGAACATTATCAGTAAGTGCTTCACGTCCTCTTCACTTGCAGCAAGCAAGGGTATGTCTTTCGCATATTGAAAGTTGGTGATGAGCCTTCCTCTAATCCTGATGTTGTGTTCTTCTTCATATAATCCAGTGTGGTAGTTACATAATCTGGTGTCAACTTGAGACTATTAAGAGTGAAGGATGGGTGGAGTTTAACCCGTCAATCAGGTCGCAGCTTGATGACCTCATTTGGCGGTGATACAGAGATAAATAGCTCACTGAAGGCCAGCCCCACATTACCGTTGAGACATTCCTGTTAACAAGTGTGGAAGTTAATGTTTATTGGGCCAACATGGCTGATGAACACATGTGGGATTAATGAAGGGCAGTTTAATTGAAGGGCAGAGAAATAAACGGCTCAGCAAGCCTTGCTTGTTTTGTCTCTTATTCTCTAATGGTTATACCAGTGTGCGGCTGCCTTAACTAGTTCTCTGCCTTAGCTGGCAAGGCTCACTTCCTGCAAGACATCCCTGAGGAGAAGCCACATGGACCTACCCTGATGCAGCTCTGGGTGCTGGAGAAGCCGTGGGGAGATCCCTGCCTTTACACACTCAGTGATTCGGCTTTCCTCCTGCATTTGGCGTCATTGTGCGTATTTTGTGAGATTGAGGAGGACTTTGTAGATCGGGGTTGAACTTATGGGTTTGGACAGCATTGAGTTGGGATGCTTTCTTAATGTACACTTATCCTTCATATAAAACTCTCTCTTATAAAATGAGTGTCTATGAATTTTGTTTCTCTAGTATACCCAGACTAACTCAACAAGCCACATGGAGCAATACTGATGGAGCCAGAGCCCTGAAGCTAGAGGAGCCATGTGGAAACCTCATGCCAGCGCTGAGGTGCTTCCACCGCCACTGGATCCACAAGACTTTCCACCCACAGGCTTGTGATCTTCCTGCATTCGGCATCATTGCATGTGTTTGTGAGTATGAAGAGGAATTTATAGACTGGTATTGGACATATTGGCTAATATGGGACTTATGGGCTTGATCTGGACTGGGCTGGGATGTTTTCTCAATATACAATTTTTCCTTGTACAAAGCTCTTCCCTATACACATATGAGTCTCCCTGGATTTGTTTCTCTAGTTATCCCAGACTAACACATCCAGCTTCTAGGATTATTTGCTTAACATACAGATTGAATAAGTGGTATGATGGGTTTCATTATGTAACTTTTAAAACATGGGTTTGTGGAAAAGAACAACTTGGGAGGGGGTTTACCAATTGATTGGTATTTCCTGGGTAACCTATAAACAATTTGAGGGTTACTTTTGCTCAGTCTGCCATCACAGTAATTGGCCAGGCTTGAATTCATTGGTTCCAATCCACAAGGATAGGTTGAGCTTATTTGGCTCAGGAAGCCATGCCTTGAAGTTGACCAGAAATGTCCTATGGGATGGGCTGAAGCACAGAAATTTGGGGGCTAAAAGCTAAGGGGTCTGGAGCATCTGTTAGGACCTTGAAGCCCTGCACTGGAAATCCTCCCCGACTCAATGGTGCCAGAAGCAGGCAAGACCAGAAGCAAGTCCTGACAACACAGCAGAGGAGAGGAGAGGAGAGCTAAGATGCTGAGCTGAGCAAAGAACAGAGCAGGGCTGTCGGGACCAAGAGAAGGACTGTTCAAGAATCGCATCAAGAATTCCTCCGAGGGCGACACCAGGAGGGAGCACTTCCACCCCAGACAGCTGCCATGCAGTGTTTGAGAGTGAACATCTGGGAGGGTAAGCACGCGTTCCCTCGAGATGCAGCAGCTCCATGCCAGGACTGCTCGCAGACCTCACTCTATGTCTGTGTTTCTGTCTATATCCTTTGTGTATATATTTCTCTCTTGTATCAAACTTGTTACTGCAGCCATGGTGATGCCCTGCATTTTATGAACATTGCAACACACTATCACAGTCGGTGAGGAGCGACAAAGAAGACAGCTGACTTCAGAAATAAACGGGGAGTTGAGTGGAGATACAACCTCCACCGATCTGAGGTTGTATCTGAACCAGCTTTGTGCTGATTCTTATAGTCAAAGGTATCCGTGAAGTTATCATCTCACTTTTATGTGGGGTTAAAGGGAAGAGGGAACCCCACAAAACATCACAGGTTCGGTAGCCACAATTGTACAGCGATAACAAGTAGAGATTATAGTAAAGTCATAGAGAGCACGAGAGTTAAAGGATGGAGTCAAGTAATGGAGTCAGACGCAATTCATGGTAGCATTGCTCACCTCAGGCCCACTTGATGGTCCTCGTGGAGGGGACTTAGCTGCCAGAGTAGAAGCAGCTGCCTCGTCCTCCTCAGCCACCCTCCCTAAGAACCAGGGAGCCTCCTTACTTATTACTAACCACACATCATATGACTTTAGGGGGATCTGATTACAGAGTCATACATCAAAGGGGCAATACAATTCATCCTTGAACAAGTTTGATCACTCTGGTGTCTCATACAATAAAATAGACAATTACTATCCTGGGAGGCATGCAAGTCCCCTGATAGCAGATAACAACCTATGTCATAGGGAGGGGTTGTAACATAGGCAATACAAGCAATAGGAGGGGGATGACCTAGGGGTGAACATGCAATAGTAAGAGGGAATAGGGGGGCATGTGTGGCAAGATGGTAACCTAAGCTTAGTCATCTTAGAGTGGCCCCAGGCTTGCCTATGGGCACTGCTTCAAGGGAACAATAACAGAAAGGAATGGGCCCTATTTGTTGTGGGATAAACAGTGGTGTCTGCTTGATCTAGACAGCTGATACCTCTCAGTGAGAATGACTCCCAATCCACTCTTGATGGCTAATGTTAAGGAGAATAACCTCTGACCTACTTTCGCTGACCGCCTAGTGTACAGTCATTCTCAAGACATATTTTTTTGGGAGACAGCTTGAGAGAAATCCTTCTGTTCCCCACACTTTTACTTAAATGCAAAGTAATATAGACACAAAGCACAAGTTTGGGAAGGAGCCAGACACCCTAGAGCCCTGTTTCTACTGTAACACCACCATGGATTGAAGTGTGCATCAACTTGGCTTCGCCATGATTCCCTGTATGGTGTGGCTGACCTCCAGTTTGTGATTAAACTGTTCTCCATTTTGTGATGTATTAAAAAGCCTAGCTTCTATGCCTCTATGGTTAGAGGAGCTCTGGTGGTGTAGTTGGGTTGCTAACCACAAAGTCAGTGGTTTGAACCTACCAGGCACTCCCTGGAAGAATGAAGAAGCTATTCACTCTTGTCAAGGTTTACAGTCTTGGAAACCCAAAGAGACAGGTCAACTCTGTCCTTTAGGGTCACTATGATTTGGAATCAACTCAAATACTGTCAGTATGCCTGTGAAAATGATCCTATTTAGGAATAAGCTGTTCAAAATGTCGATGAAACAGGATTAAGAAATGTTAATGAAGATTAGGTTATGGTAAGGAGGTAATATTCTCACGCTCAATGCCCTTGAGTAGATTCTCATGCCTAGTGACCCTATAGGACAGGGTAGAACTGCCCCTGTAGGAAGCCATACCTTTCTGTAACAGAGAAGCCGGTGGATTTTGAACTGCTGACTTGTGGTGACCAGCCTAATTTGTAACTCCACTATGAGGGATCCTGTGAGGTAAGATTAAGGTGGGCTATATACTGAGTCATTATCCTTCACCACGCTACAAGAAATACATGCAGTGTGAAGAGAGCAGAGAGAGAGTGACCTCCTCCCACCAAGAAAGAAGAGCTGGGAGCAGATTGAATCATTTGGCCCCAGGGTCCTTGTGTTGAGAAACTCCTAGACTCAGGGGATGAGTGGTGATAAGGACCTTGCCCCAGAGCCAACACAGAGAGAAAGACTTCCGTAGAAATGACACCCCAAATTTTGGCTTCAAGCTCTTAAACTGTGAGAGAATAAGTCTTATTTATTCTGTGATTTTTTTTTTTTTTTTTTGCTGTAGATAGAAGAAAATTTACCCACAAAAGACCCACACTGCCCATGGTTAGGTTCTTAGACTTGAAGGCATGTTAGTTCATTTAACCATTGCATCAGTATTATGAAATTGATGCTATTATTGTTCACATTTTCCAGATCAGGAAAACAAAGTCAAGAAATATTTAGTAACTTGCCCAAAATCACACCACTAGAAAGAGATGTAGCTAGGATTTGAACCCAAGGACTCTGATTCCAGAGCATGTACTCTTAACTACATACTGCATATAATGTATAACTTAGAACATAACATATACTACATACCTGGTTCAAAAAAATACAAAGGCATTACTACTAGAACAGAGCAGGGATTCTAAACTAGAGTTCAGACAAGTTTAGGAAACAGGGGGGTGGCTTTCAAATCAGAAGAATAAGGACGAATTTCAATTCCATAAATTATTATAATAATTGGCTACCAACAAAGAAAACGAAATTCAGTTCCTACTTCACACTACGTGAAAAGAAAAATAAATGCTAAAATAGGACTGCAAAGATAGGAGAATAATCAATTATTTGGGAAGATTTTCTTAATGATGAAAAGAAACAAAAAAGACCACTACATCAGGAAAAATTGACAAATTTAACTACATCAAAAATGGGAGGAAATCTTCTCTGGAAAGTTATGTTGAATGGCAAACCACAGACTATAATCACATGAAGAGTTCCTAAAAACTCAAACCAACTCAATAAAAATATAGTCAAAAGATACATTGAGGCGATTCACCAAGAAAGTTGTGAGGCTTAGTCTGCTAGGCTGAGTTCTCTAGAGACGCAAAATCAGTGGCGCTTGCATGTGTGGTCCATAGAAAGAGACTGATATCCAGAAACGGCGGACACGGTGGTAGAATCGGTGAGCTCAGTCCGGTTCAAGTCAGGCTTCTCCTGACTTGTGGAGGTGATGAACAGGAAGCAGAATGACGAAGCAGAGACAGAAGAGGGCATAGGCTGATGGCTGCAGAGATCTGAAGTTGGCCCAATAAATCCACCTTCAGTAGTGCAATGACAGCTCGTGGGATCAGTAGGTGACACAACAGAAGATTAAGGAACCAGATGCAAGATCCAGCCCTGGCAGAAGCGAAGGGCCAAAGAGGACTTGACTCTGCTTAGTCTCCCTTTCTTATACAACAAAGCTTATGACACTAAAGAGGTGGTATCAGACTGGGATGTGATTGATAAGTTGAGCACTGCCCCTCCCCTTACCCAGGAGTCTAGTTGACATAATCCCTGACCATTACAGTGAGTATCAAACAGGGCAAAACTTGTAGAAATAGTCAAAGAAAAAGAGGGAACAGATTACAAAGAACGACATCTGACCTCCTCCCTGGGGGACGGGACAACAGAAAAGTGGGTAAAGGGAGATTTCGGACAGGGCAAGATATGACAAAATAATAATTTATAAATTATCAAGGGTTCATGGGGGGGGTGTGTGGAAATATGAGGACCTGATGCCAGGGGCTTAGGTGGAGAGCAAATGTCTTGAGAATGATGAGGGCAATGAATATACAAATGAGCTTTACACAATTGATGTATGTATGGATTGTGATAAGAGTTGTATGAGCCCCTAACAAAACGATTAAAAAAAATTTTTTTAAGAAAAAATAAATAAAATAAAATAGTAGCAAGATACTATTTGTTGCCTAGCAAGAATGTAAACAATCTATTATCTTCAGTTTGGCAGGCTTGTTGAGAAAAAGGCCCTCTCGTGCTCTGGTGGGAGTGTAAACTGATAAAGCGCTTTGGGAGCATCATTTGGCAGCATCTACAAAACATATGTGTGTGTTTCACCTATGACTTGGAAATTCCACTGTCACGAGTGGAGCCTTCAGAAACACTAATGCCATTATTTAAAGGCGTGTGCATGGGCTATCTATATTGCATCATTGTTGCTAATCCAGGAAATGCACAATGTAAATACGTGTCAAGGAGTGAACTGTTAAATAAATTATGCTATAATGAGCCAATGTACCGTTGTGCGTCATAAATGATCAGAAAAAGATCCATCATATATGAACATACTTTTAAATAAAAATGATAAGCATTGCAGAACAGTTTTAAAGAACAGTGACTGCGATAAAGAACTGGAAATTGAGACCGGGGAAGACAGAATATTTTCTTTATATTTACACCCATTCCTCATTGATCCAAATGGTTAAATTCCAAAGACCGGGTCATTCTACAGAAATCCCTGTAAAGCACACAGGGATGATGAGCACATCAGACCACAAAACAGCGCATGATGCCATCATCATATAACCGCCGAATCACACCATGACATAACGCCCATAGAACGCTAACCATTGCAGCGAATATTAGTTTCACCTCACACTTGTTGCTTCAGGACATACACTGGCAATGCACAGAACAGACCCAGGCTGTATGCTCTTACTCCCGTCTTACATGTGGCTGTCAGATAAAGAGATAGATCATCCATAAGCGAGGGGGAGCTGTCTATGTTCTTTCCCTATTTTTTTCAAAGTACATGCTTCAATTCATTCTTTTAAAGTTGGAAAAGATTCAAATGTAAATTGTTGACACTGATCATTTCTAGAGAGGTGGGCAGGGAAAGGTGGATTACTATCAGGTTAAATGATATTTTAATGTTATGCTCTGTATTGTTTCAACTGTTCGTGGTGAGCATTATTTGAAAATCAAGACTATCATAAGGGATAAAAAAACTTTTTTTAAAAAGCAAAAGAAGAGAAATCCCTTTCATTTTTGTCTCTCCAGATGGAAATAATGGTTGCGAGTATTAAAAGCTGACCCTGCTCAGATGCACCCGACTCGATGGCATTTATTCTAAGATTCGGAGGGACTGGGGAGATAGTACTGCAAAGCCATTAACTCTCCTTTCCCAGTTCTTCAGGAGGCTCAAGGAAGCCTTTGAACAATGAGAAAAGGTCACAATCCTACTTAAAATGAGCAAAGGCTGGCTTGGAAATTACAGGCGGGGAACTTTTAACTCTGTGTCTGTCACTGACAAGATTTCAGGGTGGGTTGCTAGCAAGCAGAATGACAGCTGCTGGGACAAACCTGGGGGTCTGGGAATGAAGTGGGGGCAGGGGGGAGAGTAACACCCTGATGAAACGCCCCCTCCAATGCCTGGAGCTGCGGGTCCTTTTGAGGTGTCTCTGAGCAGGGCCAAACATGCCACGTGGAGAGCCAGGTGAACGAGGTCACATCGATCGACTCTGCCACTCAGGAGCATGTGCAGCTATCACCGGGGGTTGGCAGCAGACAGCTCACCTGATTTAAGGCAGTGTGGAGTTTCCTGGCTCTTGCAACCGAAACTTCCACCTGCATCCACGTTATAAAGATGCTGGCTGTCTCCAACTTGGTGTTCTTCTGGGTCAACTTTATTTTTGCTATTTTCAATCTTCCCTCCTCTCTGGTGGGGTCTCCCCTTCATGTCCAACAAAGGGGGGAGCACTGCTGCAAATCACTCCCAAGAGGAGTCACTACTAGGGGGGTCATGACTCTTGGGGTCACCGGCCAGTTCAGTGGTGCTCAGATGGTTTCTGACATGAAGATCCAGTTCTGGTGCCAATGGCCCACTCTGCTTCAAAAGGAGAGTGGGAAAACCCATAGTTAAGAAGTTGGTTACACCCCATAGCGATGCTGTAAGACAGAGTAGAAATGCCCAGAGGGTTTCCACAGCTGCAAATCTTTACAGAACCAGACCGCCTGCCACACCTTTCTCCCAGCTTAACCACGGCACCACCAGGGCTCCAGAGAGTGGGGAAGTTATACCCATGAATAGTGGGATGGTATCCGAAAAGGAGGATGCTAGTGAACGACCAAAGTCCATTCCAATCACAGGAGGCAGGTCACCCAAATACCTAGGTCTCAATTTTCTCATTTGTCAAATGGGTATGAGATGCTCACAAAAGGGAACCCTGGAGAGGATTGAGGTCATGCACGTGAAAGTACCTGTGAGCCACAAAGTCCCGTACAAATATAAGATGCCAACATCAACGTCGCCCTTGACTGACTAGAAGAAAAGTCCAAGGGAGTAAAGAAAACAAGAAAAAAGGGACAGAGAGAGAAATGGACCCAGAAAAAAACGCGTATCACAGATGACATGGAAAAACAGAGATTGGGCCACACTCTTAAAATGAAGAAGCAGCCTACCAACGTATTAAAGAATTATTACTGTCTTTGGCAGACTTTATCTGCCTGGCACTGGGAACAAGAGACAGGTCAGCATCCTTAGGTTGAGGTCAGGCTGGGTGGGAAAGCGCAGCAGCTAACAGTGGTAGGAACTCAGAAGGAATTCCAAGAACAGGCGTCAGCACCATTCCATAGACAAGAAAAATGCTAAACTCTTTTCTCAAAATGCAGATAAAGGCTTACTCTGCCTGCCATGTTCCTGGCTCCCAGAACAGCCTTGGGCCAGCACTACACACAATCGGAAAGATAAAGGCATTAAAGTTTGCTTTATGCGAAGCAAACATTTGCCCAATGTTTAACTTGCTCATGGGTCCAGGAGCAGGGTCATTAATGAATGCTCAGTTCTCACAGAAGGATAGGTGTTCTCCCTTGGGGTGTGAGACGGTGCCTTGGCTAAGAATGACCACTGGGAAGGCAGACCCCGGGGCTTGAATTATACCTCTGCCTGAATTGGATCTCTTCCTACTTGGCAAGTGCTTCGTTTCCTCGTCTTGAGAATGGGGGTAGTATGGATCCATCATGGGTACACTCTCAGGATTTAATGAATCCATCCAGATTTGCTCAAGGGCAAGCAGCAGATATTCTCTGCCATCATAACGAATCAAGATCACATTGGTCAAGGAGATGGCACAGCCGGATTGATAAGCCACATCACGATGAATAGAGGAAAGATGGAACTTCTTTGAAGCATTAAAGGAAAGAGATGTCACTCTGAGGAACAAGATGAACCTGACCCAATTTTCTTTTCTTTTTTAAACTTCTTATTGTGAATTAGGTGGAGGGTTACATTTCAGAGAATCCATTTTGTATTCCACAACTTAAAATATGTATCAAACCTCCTAATAGCTTGTCTGGATCCACAATGGATTTCTTCTCTCTCTCTTGTAGAATACTGGAGCCCTGGTGGCGCAGTGGTAAAGCACTGGGCTGCGATCCGCAAAGGTGGCAGTTTGCAACCACCAGCCACTCTGAGGGAGTGCTACCCTTTCCTGTAATGTCACTATGAGCCAGCGTAGACTCGATGGCAGTGTGTGTGTGTGTGTGTGTGTGTGTGTGTGTAGAATACCATCTTCCCCTTCACCCAAAGGAGACACTTCTCTACTCTCTAGCCTAGTTCTTCACCTTCCCTCCCTACCCCCTCACCCCGACGGAAACGGTCCAACTGTATTTCTTTTGCTATGAAACGTTTGTCTTGGAATTTCTGTTTTACTGTGTAACCCAAAGTGCAACAGAGCATTGCCCGATGCTGCACCACCCGCCACCCTCGCAATCATTCTCATGGTTGAGCCCATTGTTGCATCCACTGTGTCAATCCATCATGTTGACAGCTTGTCGCTTCCTCACTGCCCCTCTGCTTTACTAAGCATGATGTCCTTCACCAGGGACTGGTCTCTCCTGACATGTCCAAAGTACTTGAGACCAACTCTCAGCATCCTTGCCTCTAAGGAGCATTCTGGCTGTACTTCTTCCATAGATTTGTCTGTTCCTTTGGAAGTCTAAGCAAGTTACTTTCAATATTTTTCACCAGTACCATAATTCAAAGGCATCGATTCTTTTCCTTCTAGATCAGCGGTTCTCAACCTGTGGGTCGCGACTGCTTTGGGGGTCAAACGACCCTTTCACAGGGGTCGCCTAAGACCACATTTCCGATGGTCTTAGGAAGCGCGACACCATGCCTCTATCCGTCTCCAGGCAAGTCTGCCAATACGCAGACACACCCACATTCGGGGTCACCACAGCATGTGGAACTGTATTAAAGGTTGAGAATTACTGCTCTAGATCATGGTATTTTCAATGAAGTCGTATGCATGTGAAAGATGGGCAATGAATGAAGAAGACTGCACAAAAATTTACACATTTGAATTAAGATGTAGGCAAAGAATACTGAATGTACTGCGGACTGCCAGAAAGACAAACAAATCTGTCTCAGAAAAGTAGAGCCAGAATGCTCCTTAGAAGCAAAGAGTTGAGAGTCTTAAAAGCTGACCCTGCTCAGATGAGACTTTGTCTCATGTAGGTTGGGCATGTTGTCAGAAAGAGACCAGAGTCTAGAAAAGGACATCATGCTGGTAAAGTAGGGGGTCACCGAAAAATAGCAAGACCCTCAATGAGATGGATTGATGCAGTGGCTGCAACCATGGGTTCAGACCGAACACTATTTGTGAGGTGGGCGCGGACTGGGCAGG
Source organism: Echinops telfairi (assembly GCF_000313985.2). Classification (NCBI taxonomy): domain Eukaryota; kingdom Metazoa; phylum Chordata; class Mammalia; order Afrosoricida; family Tenrecidae; genus Echinops; species Echinops telfairi. The sequence goes on from NW_022111369.1 coordinate 94,327,320, forward strand.
GCTTCATTCTGTTGTGCACAGCAGTGCTACGGGTTGGAATCGCCTCATGGCACCCAAGGACAACAATAACAATATAGGAGTGAAGTCAAGATCGCATCCTCTCTTACAGTGAACTTAGATTTTAAAAGGAGAAGGTATGCAAAATTTCCAGTGAGTAAGGTCCATAAGGGCCAGGATTATGTCTGGCCTGCTTTTGCTTCATTCTTACCAGGCAGCATAATGACAGGAACATATTAAGTAGTCAGAGTGTTGTGTCTCAAGTCATTCCATGCGCATTGTTTTATGTCATCCTTACAATTCCAAACAGTAGATCCCACTGACAATTTACACACAACCTTGGTAAAACAGAGCAATCTTTAAAAACAACACAAATATGATCTTTACTGACTATCTTATTGAGGTGGAAGCAGGGTAGGGAAGGCAGTGATCTTGAGGACAAAGAAAAATCCACACACTAGCCAAGCCCCTGCAGTTTTCCCACAACTCAAAATCCCATGTCACCTCCTCCCCTTCTCTCCACACTGCCTAAGTCCTTCAGCCACCTCACGCCTCTCTTCCCTTGTGTTAGTCTGTGTACTTTAAAGAAACAAATCCACAGAAACTCATGTCTAAGAGAGAGTTTTATATAAAGGTTAAGTGGGCATCAAGAAAACATCCCAACCCAGTGCTGCCCAAGCCCACAAGTCCAACATTAAACCATATGTCTGACATCAATCCACAAAGTCCTCCTCCAGTTTACAAAACAGACGCAATGATGCTGACTGCAGGAGGAAAGCTGAGTCAGTGAACATGTAAGCATCTCGGCGCTGGTAGGGGTCTCCACATGGCTGCTCCAGCACCCAGGACTGCATTGGGGTAGGTCCATGTGGCTTCTCCTCAGGGATGTCTTGCAGGAAGTGAGCCTTGCCAGCTGAAGCAGGGAACTGGCTAAAGCAGCCAGACACTGGTCCGACCATCAGAAAGCAAGAGACCCGAGAACTAAAAAGGCAAGGCTCACTGAGCCATTTATCCCTCCACCCTTCAATGAACCCCACGTGTTTATTGGCCAGGTTGGCACAATAAACTAACTACCTCACCCCACCACTCCTGACTCTTCTCTTCCCTGCATTAGTCCAGTATCTTTTATCTTTTTCCAAGGAATTATGCATTTTACTTATACAATATAGTTCTAATATTATAATAGATCAAATATTCTAATAATTAATATTCAATCAGTTCCAAAGGAAATGATAAAACAATCCTAAATCCTTAGGTTCACTCTGACTTAAAACTCCACCCCTGCAGATTGTGCCCCCCTTGTTCCCATTTGCTGCAGTCCTACTGGTGTCTCTACCTGGCTTCTGATGGAAGCAAACATTGCCCTCAGATCCCCTCTCTTGATTTTCTTTCGCTACCACCTCCCTCCATTCTCACCTCATTATGACTCCACTCTAAGAGCCATCATCAGCGTACCTCTGGCTCATGGAGCCCCCAGATGCGTCAGAGCAGCTCCAGGCTCCCTGGTGTTTTTCATGAATCAGTTTTCCAACAGAAGATCAAGACACTTCCTTGTGTGTCAGCCACTGTGTAATACAGCCTCTCTATGCCTGGTAAGATGGGTTGGCACAGTGGGGGCAACCGTGGGCTCAAACACAGGAAGAATTGTGAGGACAGAGCAGGACACTCGGAACCATCTCAGCTGTACCTAACACCAACATGCCTGACTCTTGAATTTCCAAGTTCTTAGTTTTTCTTTTTTCAATAACTTCTCAGAATCATTTAGGACAGATTAACAACTTGATTCCTTTTTAAAATAGGAGTCATTTATGATTCCTGTAGGAAACAGTCTTTTGAGATATTCTTTTTTTATTATTAAATACTTTTATTGGGGGCTCTTACATCTCTTATCACAATCCATACATTCATCCATTGTGTAAAGCACATTTGCACGTATGCTGCCATCATCATTTTCAAAGCATGATTTTTCTCCTTGAGCCCTTGATATCAACTCCTCATTTCCCCCCTCCCTTGCCCACCCACCCTCCCTTCTGAACCCTTGATAAGTTATAGATTATTATTTTTATAACTTAAATCATCCTCTGCTGCCCTTCACCCACTTTTCCATTGTTCATCCCCCTGGGAGGGGGTTATATGTTGAGCCTTGTGATCAATCATCCCCCCCCACCAGCACCACCACCTTCCCCTAATCCTCCTGGTGTCTCTGTTCTCATTGTTGGCCCTGCGGGGATTATCTATCCTGGATTCCCTGTGTTGCAGGCTCTTATCTGTAGTAGTGTGGATGTTCTGGTCTAATCTGATTTGTAAGGTAGAATTGAGGTCATGATAGTGGGGGGAAGGACGCATTAAAGAACTAGAGGAAAGTTGTGTGTTTTATTGGTGCTATACTTCACTCTGACTGGCTCATTTCTTCCCTGTGACCCTTCTATGAGGGGATGTCCAATTGTCTACAGATGGGCTTTGGGTCTCCATTCCATGCCTCCCCCAATTCACATTGGGTATGATTTTGGGTCTTAGATGCCTGCTACATGATCCCATTGACACCTCATGATCACACAGGCTGGAGATAATGCTTTAAAAGTCAATTTTGACAAATTTTGCTCACAGTGATGAGGTTACCTCTCCACTTGCAGCAAAAGGGGAAAGGCTTGTTCTAGTCTAAGACCAAAGTCCTCAGGATCCCTTGCTTTGGGTTTTTTAATTTACACCACTTACTGTCAAATAATAAGGAGCCTGGGTGGCATGGTGGTTATGTGTTGAGCTGCCAAACCCTAGGTCAGCAGTTTGAAACCACCAGCTGCTCCTCAGGAGAAAGAGCAGGCTTTACACACCTATAAAGAGCTAGTCTCAGCTGTGGGCCTCTAAACTTACCTCAGTACAAGAATGATTTGTTTTAATAATGTGGCAATGTATGATACTCACCTTCCTGCCATGATCACCAAAGACAAAGCGGGTGCATAAACAAGTGTGGTGAGGAAAGCTGATGGTACCTAGCTATCGAAATATATAGTGTCTGGGGTCTTAAAGGCTTGAAGTTAAACAAGTGGCCATCTAGCAGGGAAGCAACAAAGTCCACATGGAAGAAGCACACCAGCCTGTATGATCAAGAGGTGTCTATAGGATCAGGTATCGGAAGTTCAAAAACAAGTAACCAAATTGATGTGAAGGAGCATGACAAAGTGGAGACCCCCAAACCACCTGCGAGCTAAATGCACAGTCACTCAATTACACAGAAGGCCACAGGGAAGGGATGATATACCCAAGGTATAGTATAGCACTGTTGAAATCCATAACTATCCTCTAGTTTTTTAATATTTCCTCCTCCTATTATATTATTTTAAAAAGTTTTTATATAAATCATTTTACTGGGGCTCTTACAGTTCTTATAACAATCTATACATCAATTGTATCAAGCACATTTGTACATATGTTGCCACCATTATTTCAAACCATCTTTCTATTTGAGTCCTTGGTATCAGCTCCTCTTTTTTAGTTTCCTCCCCCACCTCCCGACCCTTGTGAACCCTTGACAAATTATTATTATTTTCATATCTTACATGTCCACTGTCTCGCTGCACCCACGTTTCTGTTGTTCATCCCCCTTGGGATGAGGGGTGGGGTGGGTTATACGTTGATCATTGTGATTGGTTCTACCTTTCTTCCCCTTCTCCCTCCACTTTCCCCCTACTCGCATGAAATAGTAGCTCCCATTATTGTCCCTGAGGGGTTTATCTGTCCTGGATTCCGTGTGTCGAGAGCTCTTATCAGTACCAGTGCATATGCTCTTGTCTAGCCAGATTTGTAAGGTGGAACTCGGGTCATGATAGTTGGGGGTGGGGGGCAGGGAAGAGCATTAAAGAACTAGAGGAATGTTGTGTGTTTCGTCGGTGCTATACTGCAGCCTGGCTAGCTTGTCCCTTCCTTGTAACCCTTCTATGAGGGAATGTCCAATTGTCTACAGATGGCCTTTGGATCTCCAATTGGACCCCCTCATTCGCATCGATATGATTGTTTGTTTGGGATCTTCTGATACCTGATACCTGCTCCCATTGACACCTCATGATCACACAGGCTGGTGTGCTTCTTCCTTGTGGGCTTTGTTGCTTCCCTGCTCTATGGCCACTTGTTTAACTTCAAGACTTTAAGACCCCAGACACTATATCTTGTAATAGCCAGGCACCATCTGCTTTCTTCACCACATTTGCTTTTGCACCCATTTTGTCTTCATCGATTGTGTAGGGCAGGTGAGCATCACAGAATGTCACGTCATTAGAACAAAGTGTTCTTGCATTGAGGGAGGACTTGAGTAGAAGTCCAATGTACATCTGCTACCTTGATACTTAACATATAAATATATGTACATAGACCCATATCCCTATTGTTATATATTAATATATATACATGCCTGTGTTTAGACCTCTGTAAATGCCCTTTGCCTCCTAGGTCTTTCCTCTATTTCCTTTTACTTTGCTCCTCTCCCATTATCATATTTGACCTTCATTCAGCTTTCAGTAATTCCTCTCGGCTACACTGCACTTGATCAAACCCCACCAGGCATTCTACACCCTCCTTGCCATTGATTTTAGATCTCTCATTGTTCCTTTGTCCCTGGATTTGTTGGTTCCCTCTCCCTTTCCCCCACCTCCCCATCTCCTCTGTCCCCAGGACCGTTGGTCCCATTGCTTTCTTTTTGGGATTATTTATCTTGCCTATCTTATATAGATAGACAAGAAAAAAAGGAAGAAGGAAGGAAGAAAGAAAGAAAGAAAGGCCAATAAATAGTTTCAGGTATGTCTGCTGACCTTCATGTATGTTTTCTGATAGAATCTGATGAGGTGCCAGCCCTGCCCTCTGAATAGTCTGAAGTCTGTTTTCAGGGTTCCTCGGAGACGTCACTGCTTTGCTCTCCTTGCTGCTCCCTAGCGCCCCCTTTGTGTTTCACCCCCCTGTGGGTCCTCCCCCTTTTATCCTGGTCTTAGTTTTACCTCATTAATCCTGTTAGACCTGCATGTGTATGTGTATAATTAAGATCATTCAGTGTATGAAATCCAAGATAGATAAACCCTTCAGGAATTGCAACGGGAGTAATGAATCCCTGAGGGCACAGAAAGAGGTGAGGGGAAGGGGAAAGGGGGGAACTGATAGCTATGATGACTATATAGCCTCTCTGGAGGGGACCGAATAGCAGAATGACAGGTGAATGGATACATTTGATGGTGTACGATATGGGAGGGAAACGGAATAACATTAATATATAATATAATAATATAAGTTCATGGGGGTGATAGGGGGATAAAGGGGAACTGATACCAAGGAGTACAAGAAGAAAGAAAATGTTTTGAAAATGATGGTGGTAACAATTGTACAATCCTGCTTAATCTAATGGAACTATGGATTCATATGATATCTGTAGAGCTGCCAATATAATGGGGAAAATGCTAATATGAAAAAGTTAGTCTCGGAAATCCACAGGGTAGTTCTACGGTGCTCTATAGGGTGGCCATGAGTCGTAGTTGACTCAATGGCAGTGAGTTTGATTTTTTTGGTCCTGTGAAATAATAATATAAATCATGTATTTACAGAACCAAATGGATTTCTTCAAACCTTCCCTGCTTTGTTACCTGTGTGTTCAAATTAGTCACTTCCTTCATGATTCAGCTTTCTCCCCAGAACAGTTGTTTGCTTCTCAGTAAGTCTGAGCAATGGCAAAAGACATTACCCACTGAGAGGCTTCCCTGTGCTGTGTATGCGCCCATGGGGAATCAAGGAAACTTACAACTAAAGTCCCTCTCATGCATTTCTTCAGTATGAATCCTCTACTATGATTAAGCAGTGAATTACAAGCTAACGTAAATAAAACTAAAATATTCACAACTGGACTAATAGGTAGCATCATGACAAATGGATAGAACATTGACGTTGCCCAGGATTTCATCTTGCTTCGATCCACAATCAGTGCTCATGGAAGCAGTAGTCGAGAGACCAAAAGATGTGTTACATTGGGTAATTCTGCTACACAAGACCTCTTTAGAGTATTGAAAAGCAAGAATGTTACTTTGAGGACTAAGGTGCCTCTGGCCCAAGCCACGGTATTTTCTATTACCTCATATACATGTGAAAGTTGGACACTGGAAAAGGAAGAATGAAGAAAAATTGATGCATTTAAACTATGGTGTTGATGAAGAATATTGAAAGCACCACAGAATGCCAAAAAGAACAAACAGCTCTCTCTCTCAGAGGAAACACAGCCAGAATGCTCCTTAGAAGCAAAAAGGACGAGAAGTCATCTCACATAGCTTAGACATGTTGTCAGGAGCGATCACTCCCTGGAGAAGGACATCTTGCTCCTTAAAGTGGAGGGACATCGAAAAAGAGGACCGCCCTTGAAAGATGGATTGGTTGGCACAATGGCTGCAACAATAGGCTCAAGCATACGAATGGTGGGGATGGGCCAGGACGAGGTGGTGTCTCACTCTGTTGGACATAAAGTTGTGATGGGTTAGAACCGATTCGATGGCACCTAACAACCACAGCAAGGTCTGAACATTTGTTAAAAAGCCTTTCCTGCCACGTTACCTTCACAGACTTTGAATTACTCAGTAGAGAGTACTCGAGGAGCATTTTGTCTAAAAGGTTTCACATCTTCAACATAGCCATGACATTTCCCTCAGCTCATATTCGTTGATGCAGAGTAAGGTGAGGGTCATGGAAAGAACTCCTCACAGGCAGAACTTTCACAGATTTTCATGCCAGTTTCATGCAGTTTCAATCCTGCAATGTTGACAACATTTTGAATGTTGGCAAAGGTCTTCTTAGAATCCTTACTTTGTCCCAACATGAAACTATTGCTCTTAAGGCAAAGGATTAGATTCTTTACAAGATTTTTCTTCCTACATGCACAAGTGTATGCTTTATTGTAGATGTTTCTTTTGAAATGTTGCTTGCGTGAATGACATTGGTGTTTGTTCTTTGTGGAAAGGCTGCTGGAAGAAGGCTCCTTTCTGCCCTCTCTTGCTTCACAGATGTCAAATCTTCCTCCTCCTCCTCCTCCTCCCTTTTATCCTAGAGCCATCTCTCCGCAAGCCTCTCCCACTGTAATTCCATCTGGGTGCCTGCTTCTTGGAAGATCCAAATAGACAGAGCTCCTAAGGCTCTGTTTCAGTGTTCCCACACCATGTATTTTGCCAGGAAAAGGGCTCCTCCCACTTGCTCCTTTTACTTCTCCCTCCACCCCTCACCCCCCACCCCCCACCATATCTTTTTAAGCAATATCGTGTGGCCTTTCTTGGTTTTGTGTTCTCTAAATTCTCTTCTCTACCTACCACCCTCGTGAAACCCATCTAAAACCAATAACTGATCAAGCAGAGAGAGAATTCATACTCATTTCAGATGTGCTGTATTCTGGTGTGTGCGTGTGTGTGTGTGTGTGTGTGTGTGTGTGTGTGTGTGCGCGTGTGTGTAGAATACAACAAATATTTATCATATAATATGTTTTACTTTTCCTCTCTCACACGAGATAAGGAACCCTGGACTAAGAAATGTGGAGTGACTTGGTCAAGGTCACCCACTGAGCTTTCAACTCCAGGTCCTCGTGACTTCAAAGCCTGGGCTATTTCAACAAAAGGTGCACACAAGGAGCTTCAAAAAGTTTGTAAAATGATTCCATATTTTAATTATATTTTCTACAAACTGTTTGAAGCCTGTACACAAGGGTATTTGTTGAGTTCCCAGTGGGTGTTTACTCCAAGATTGAGATGCACTTGGAGAAGCAGTGAGGAAGAATCATATTTGCTCGGATAAATGGCAAATATTGTGTTAGATATCATTTTACAGCAACCAAAATAAAGAGATACTAATATTGCTGATACTATTTAAGTCACCCAAACACCTCATGGGAGTTATTCTTTTGGTCAAAGGCACAAAGTTATGACTTTATAGAACTGTCCAGTCAATTGGCCTAAAATTGATTTTACTGAAAATGTCCCACTTTCAGGAACCCTGGTGGCTTAGTGGGTTACGAGTTGGATGCTAACCACAAGATATTTACAGCCTTGGAATCCCACAGGGGAAGTTCCATTCTAGTTCTAGCCTCTAAGGTCACTCTGCATCAGAATCGATTGAATAGCAGTGAGTTTCACTTCCAAGGAGCCCTGGTGGCAATGTTAGATAAGCAATGGACTGCTCATTACAAGGTTGAAGGTTCAAAACCACCAGCCAGTCTGAGAAAGAAAATTGAGATTAACTTCTCCCCAAAAGATGTTCAGCCTTGGAAACCCCATATATGGTCACTGTGAGTCAGAATTGACTCAGTCACTGTGGGTGTGGGTCCCATTCGAGCTTGATGGGTAGTTCCTGGATCTTAAGCATTTCTGAGCGGCCATCAAAGATTTAAAGACGGAAGCGGGTGGTGGTGATTTGCTTGGTGCAGCAAAAGGAGGCCCTAGAATCAAAGATGGATCTAGAAAGTGGGTTTAACTGCCTCCTTAGTAGTGAGATCAGGAAAACAGAATGGTTCCTGTCTACTATTACCAAATATCTTGATCATCTAATCAATACACAAATCATGGTCAAAAGGGGGAGAAATGGGGAACACATTTTCAACTCTTAAAAAATATAGACTCACTAGACCTATTGAGACTAGAGGAAACCCCAAAGTATCACACTGAGAAAACTTAACCAGGAACCAAAATTATTCCCTAAGTCTTCTATCAACTACACAGTTGTTTAGCTAAATCAGTAAAATTAGTAAAGAATATTTGCCAAGACCCTTGTGCTCTTTGAAAAGATCACCTATATGAGATCAAATTGTTACCTATTAACTCTAAAGTAAGGTGAGACGCTTAGGAGGTTAGAGTGGAGAGAGGGTGGGTGTCCAGCATGGGATCCCATAGCCACTCTCACGATTTGCCCTCCAGCTCAGCCCTCCGAGATTGGTGTCTGAGTCCTGGGGTGAAGAAATCCTATCAACAAGCTGCCTGCACCGTAGTCATACCCCACCTAGCATTAACAGGTCCGGTTTTCATACAGCAAAGGTGAAAATGACCCAGAGTACCGACCCAGTGTGGGAAATGCTGATCACAAATAAAACCTCTCTCAATGTGGCCAGGAACAAGAGGAGGCTGGGAAATCAGAGTCATCATCCTGCTAGGCAGGGAAATTGCCAATAAGATAGGAGCTCTAAACTTTTATTTACACTGCCATCAAGTCAATCTGACTCATAGTGACCCTATAGGGCAGCATAGAACTGCCTCTGTGGGTTTCCAAGACTGTAACTCTTTATGGGAGTAGAAAGCCCATCTTTCTCCTGAGGAGTGCCTGGTGGTTTTGAACTACAGACCTTGAGGATCGCATCCCAATGCATAACCACTGTGCCACCAGGGCTCCTAAGATAGGAGTTAGAGGAGGACAAAGGGAATAATGGAGGTAGATGTTCAAGAGAGCAGCTGCCCACCACCCCTGTGATGCTAGCTTGACTTGGGCCCTGGACTATTCGGGCCCTATACAGTCTTCACCATACCCTATAGGAGGCAAGAATCATTCAACCCTCGTGTGTTCCTCTGGCTTCTCTTGTTTTTCCCACTTAGAAGGGAAGCTGTTTGGACAACCTTTTCTTTGGGTTTAACCCCCAGCTTACTGAAGCCACTAGCATTGTGCTCAATCAATGAATGAAAGCTATTCTACTTAAAATCAAAGGCAGCTCATCCATATTGCAGACGACTTGGAAATAAAAGGAAAGAAGAGACTGCACCCATCCCCCAAGTCCTTCCACTAAAGTGTTTTAAAATCTGTGTGTATCTTTTTATTTCATAACCGAGGTTCTCCTCCTGATTGATCAGGGTTTGTTCTTTTCACTGTAGTAAAACCCCATGTAACACAGCATTTGCCAAGACAACCTTTTTCCTGTGTACAACGCAGTAACACCAATGACATCGGTCAGGTGATGCAACTAGACGGTACATTGAGTGTTTGGGAGAATCTGCTCATTGAATGGAAGCAATGCCCTCAAAGAGCTGTGAGTGACCCGGTAAATCGCTGGTAGGGCTGCAATGGCCCTGTATCTTCTCTCCTTCCCGAACTCGGGCCTTCTTCTGTCACCACCGTCTCTAATTCGATGGCTCCGAAGTGGAGGGCATGAGACCGTTGAGTAGGAAAAAGACATTAGAGGTTCGGCTTCTACATTTCATCCTTTACAAATTCCCACAACATCTACAAAGAAGTCAATACAACTAGAGTAGGGGCATGTGCTCAACTTTCTCTACTGATAGAAAACAGATGAAGGTAGTTAAGATCACTTTAAAGTCTCTCATAGTTTCAACTTTCCAGATACTTTAAGGACGTTTATCTTTGCATTCTTTCAGTCATCAGATATTTGTGGAGTGCCTGCTATGTGTGTCACTGTTCCAGATATGGGAATACAACAGCAGCCTGACAAATTCCTTGTCCTCCGGGAAATTACTGGAAGAAATGCTGTTGTCAGCCCCTGTCACGTTGACTCCGAATCGAGGCAATCGCAATTCGAGCAGAAGAAAACACTTGGTCCAGCTCCATCTGCACGATCCCTGGTGCGCTCCAGTGCAGACTGTGCTGCTGGGGGGTGCGGGGGAGGTGCCACCGAGTTCGTTCTGACTCAGGTCGGGCCTGCGCACAGCAGAGGGACACTGTCCGGGGCCACCTTTCCTGTTTGTGGACCCCTTGTTGCACCACTACGTCAACCCACCTCATTGAGAGTCGTCCTCTTTGTCACCGGCCTTCTGTTTGACCAAGCATGGTGCCCTCTTCCAGGGACTGGTCTCCCCTGACAGCATGTCCCAAGTATGTGAGACAAATCCTGACTGGAGCATTCTTCCAAGACAGATTTGTGTGTTCTACTGGCAGGTCACAGTATTTTGGATATTTTTTTTACCAACACTCAATTCAAATGCACCAATTCTTCCATGGTCATCTTTATTCATTGCCCAAATGTCACATGTAAATGAAGCAGCTGAAAATACTGTGGCTTGGGTCAGGCGTGCCTTAGTCCTCAATGTGCGGTGTCCTTGCTCTTCAACCCTGTGCAGAGGTGTTACACAGCATATTTGCCTGCAATATATCATTTGATTTCTTGATTGCTGCTTCCCTTGAGCCGTGATTGTGGATCTAAGCAAAATGAAATCCCTGGCAACTTTATTATTGCGGCCTCCGCATATTTTGAGTGCCTTCCACTTTAGGATTTGTCTCATATACTCATCAGCTAGCACTGTAAAATACAATATTCTGTTGTGATCCATATGGTTTCCACTGGCTAATTTTCAAAAGTAGATCACCAGGACTTTCCAGTCTGTCTTAGTAAAGGAGCTCTGCTGAAACTTGTCCACCAGGTCTCCCTGTTGGTGTTTGAAATATAGGTATTTCATATTTCAAGTAGAAAGAAAATGTTTTGAAAATGATGATGGCAACAAATGTACAAATGTGCTGGACACAATAGATGGATGGATGGATTGTGAGAAGAGCTGTAAGAGCCCCTAATAAAATGATTTAAAACAAAAAGAAATATGGGTATTCCTTCCAGCATTGTAGCAGTACACAAACCACCATGGTATAGCATAATGACACAGGAGTAATGGGAGAAATTGAGAGAGAAACACACACACACACACACACACATCGCTATAATTCTGGATAATGAAGAGTGCAATTAAAAAAAGCAAAGCTGGCGAAGGGGCTAAGTTAACTGGAGGTGGGATTTTAGACTGGGCGTCAGAAAAAGCCTCGCTGTTAAGAAAGTGCATGCTTTCAACGAAGTGAGGGAGGGAGCTACGTAAATTCCTAATGGACAGCTGTAACAAAGGGACCCTACACACAGCAGCCTCAATAAGATTTGTCTTTGCTTTTCTCATGCCTAACAGATTCGATATCAATAACCCCGGGCTGAAATGACAGGGACTCGGAATCCTGCTCTGATGGCGCCAACCAGGACCGCCTCGGAGACCAGGGCCAGCCCACAGTCTAAGGACATAATCCTGACATCATCCCGTTCGATAGTGCAGTCATAGCAAGCAGTGCTGTACAAACGCTGTAGCCTGTCTTCATAAAGAAAGCTTTACTGGGACACAGCCGTGCCCGGTAGTTTATGGATCATCTGTGGCTTCATTCACACTCCGGGCTCGGTGGAGTAGTTGGGACAGAGATGGCAGAGCTGAGAATCTTCACTATCTGGCCCCTTAAAGAAAAAGTTTGCCAATCGCTGCTTTAGCCATTGTCTGGAGAACACATCTGAACAGGTCAGTTTTCCCCTGGTGGGAAGTTAGCCTCACTGGAGTAGGAAAGACCCCCAAAGAGAGGCAGGAGCCCTTTCCCTGTGCTCCGTTTGTAGGCTGTGTCCTCACTAGGGATGACTGTGGCGGCTTCAGGGCCTTCTGAAGCTCCTGAACTTGCTTCCTGGGGCTGCTGTTCGAATGAATGCAAACAACATTCTTCAAACAACTGTCTTCTCTCCCAGTCCTGGAGGCCAGAGGTGGAGACGCAATGTGTCAGCAGAGCTCGCTCTGCCTGAAGGCATTAGGAAAGATTGTGTCTCTCCCGGCTCTGGTACCTTCCAGGCGGTCCTGGGCTGTGGCAGCATGACTCCAGTCTCTGCTTCCATTTTCCCATCTTCACAGGGCCCTTTTCCTCTGTGTGTGTGCGTGTCTCTGCTTCTTGTCTTCGCTTTTTCTAGGCTCACCAGCCATATTGGAGTAGGGTCCGACTTCTCCAGTATGACCTCATGTTCACTACTTGCACCAATAAAGATGCTATTTCCAAATAAGGCTATACTTTTAGATACCAGGAGCTTGAACATCTCTTTCTGGGGACACAAAAGAACCCATATTCCCTATGCCCCTCCCCCCGACACCCTTCCACAATGGGATTGTTCCTCATTAGCCTATTGGGTCACCGTCCCCAGAATCACAGTCATCTTACTCCTGGAATTCCCTCCTTACTGTTCTTAGAACCACAGTCCCCCAGGGAAAGTTGGTGCTGCTAGGTGCTGTCGAATCAGTCCTGACTCACAGTGACCTAAGACAACAGAATGCAAAACCACCCGATTCGAGCGATCCGCACAACTGTGCTTCTGCTTGAGCCCACTGTCTCGGCCACCACGTCAGTCCATCTTGTCCAGGGCATTGCTCTGGTTCGCTGTCCCTTTGCTTTCTCATGCTTTATCAAGCATGATGTCCTTCTCCAATGACCACTCACTGTCTGTCAGTTTGTCGTGTGATGGCTCTGTGCTGTTGTGATGCTGGAAGCCATGTCCCTGGTACTTCAAACACCAAGAGCATCATCCCAAGTGAACAGGTTGCAGCAGCGCTTCCAGACAGGGCAGATGAGTAGGAAGGACTAGACTGTCCGCTTCTCAGGAATTCGCCACTGAAAACCTGATGGAGAGCATCGGCGCAGGGAAAGGTAGTGAGGCCCACACGAGGGAAGAAAGAGGACTTCCTGAGGCATCAAGTCCATTCAAGAAGGGCCGTGTGCAGAAGGACTCTCCAAGATGTGAAGTCCTGAGCAATTAGCTTCCTGAAATGAAGACATCTTAACAGGCATGTTGAAGAGGGAGCATCCCATCCACCCTTCACACTCCACAGGGGGGCAGAAAGGCCCAGAGGGGACCAGCCCTGCCAAATTCCGCAGACAAACACCAGTAGACCCAGGGCCACACAGCCCTCCCAGGTTGGTACCCCCAGGGTGCTAGGGTGCGCCTTCCTGGCAGATTGTGCCCTGTTAGAAGAATGTGGGGCTGCATCGTGTCAAGATTTCACAAAGACAGGAAGACAAAAAGAGCCTCTTCTCTTCATACCTCGGGTTTGTGGAGTTTGTCAAGAATGAAGCAACTCTAATAACATCATGATTTGTGGATCTGAGCTCTGACATGCTCATATTTCATTGATGGGCTCTGTTTAAACTCATAGATAAAATAAATAGCACGAGGCTGAAAATATTACATGGAGATTATTTTAAGAGACAGAAGGACACCTTCCAACTCTGGGGGTTTTTTGTGTGTTTTTTTTAAGGGCAGGACTATCTTCTATTTGACAGTCCGTGTTATATTAGGATTCTCCTGTCCCTTCATCTTGCTATTGCTATTGAATGACAAGGGATACATAATTTTACCCAAAGAAAGAAGACATGATATGCAATTTCATTGTATTGGGGTTTACGGAGTCGTTCAGTGGTGAAAATAGTTGGTGCATTTCGCGCCTAACCAAAAGATTGGTCGTTACAGCCCACCCAGAACTCCTCAAAAGAAAGGGCTGAAACACTCAGCAGCCATGCGAACACATTTGGGGTGACTGTGAGTCAGAACGGCCTTGAGGACAACTAGTTAAAGCCTTGATCAGAAGTGTCGAGATTGATTCTCCCTACTAATTAATAGCAACATGAACTTTTAGATGAAAGGAACCACTTAGATTTTACTTCATTCATGGAGAAGAGAGGAAGAGATGTAGTAGGAGAGCGCAGGAGAAAGAAGGGAAGGGGTGTGGATTACCCTGACCCATGACTAAGAGCCAGGGAACACCCCAGAGAGCCACGCACAAGGTTAGGCAGGTTCTCCTAAGCCCCACCAGATGCCAGCCCCTTTGGGCTCTTTCACTTCCTGTACCTAACTCCCTACTCAGAAGAGTCCTGAAGGTGCTTTATAGATAAATCACAAGAGCCCAGGGCGGTGGTTAGAGTTTATGTCAACTAGACTTATCTGGGCGAAGGTAGGGGTGGATGGAGCCCAATCTATCAATCAGGTTGCAGCTTCGTGACACTTCCCTGGGGGTGTGGCCCTCTGTATAATAGAGAGGCCTTGAGCAGAGCTGAGCTCTGTCTTGCCCCCTTGCCTTCTGTTTTATCTAGATCCTGCATCCAGTTTGTCAATCTCCTGTTGTGTTACTTGTGAATTGCCACCTTGGATTCATTCAGTCAATTCCAAATCCATTTACCTCGGTAGCCATCCTGCTTCATCATTCTGTTTCCTGTTTGTCTGCTTCAATAGCTCCAGGAGCCAGAGAAGCATTTAGCTTCATCTGACCTATGGAGTTGAATCAGACTGGATTTAATGACTCCTACAACTGTGTGAGTCATTTCTTGATAGGAATTTCTTTGTACATACATACACATTACAAGTGTCACTGGATTTGCTCAATATTATCCCAACCCAAGCCATCGACTTTTTAAAATGGACTTTTCTAGAGGCATTTTAGGTAAATGAAAATTTGAACAGCAAGTATAAGGCTCCCATATACTGCCTCCCCACTACATACAGAGTTTCTCTTATTTATTAGCAGCCGCCCCCCCCACCATGCCTGAGGTACATTTGCTCTAATTCATCGAAACATAATTAACTAAAGTCTATGGTCAACATCCAGGCTCATTCTTGATGTTGTACAGCTCCATGGGTCTCCACAAATGCATGCCTTTATCTGCCTTTACAATAGCTTGCAGAATAGTTTCACTGCCCTTACAATGCCCCACACCCTGCCTCTCCATTCTGAGGTCCAGGTAACCACTGATCTTTTTATTGCCTCTAAAAAGTTGTGCCTTATCGAGAATGTCATATAGTTGGAACCATGTGGCTTGTAACTTTTCAGATCAGCTGTTTTCACTTAGCAATTTTAAGGTTTCTTGCTGATTTTTTTTCATATATATCTTGATAGCTCATTTCTTTTTATCCCTGGAACAACTCCATTGTCTGGGTATTCTACAGCATATCCATTCACCTACTGAAGGGCATCTGATGGCTTCCATTTGGACCAATTATGGACAAAGCTGCTCTAAACATTTATGTGCAGCTGTGTGTGTGTATGTGTGCGACATAAGTGTTCCACTTATTTGGGTACATACCTAGGAGAGTCATTGCTGGATAAAATTGCAAGCAACTACCCAACCATGTCCCAAAGCGGTTGTGCCAGTCTGCGTTCCTACCCACGATGAATGAGAATTCCTGCTGTTTCACAACCCCGCCAGCATGGGTGTTCCATCTGGTTTTGCACCGGGATGAAAGATGAAGTCGTTGGAAATGTAAGCATTCAGAAACCAAGGGGGTGAGGATTGTAGGGAGCACATCTTCCAGCACCCCTAAGGCACACCTGGGTCATGGACTTAGTGGGGGGCTCGGCATTCTGAGAGGTGCACAAGTTAAAGGGAGGGAAGCTTGGGAAAGAAATCTTATCCCAAGCGATGAAAAGGAGAGGGGAGGTTTTTAAGGTTTATATGATGGAAAGATCAGTATGGACAACAATTTGGCACTTCCTTACAAAGTTGAACATACTCTTAACATAAGATTCTGCAATCGCATTCCTGGGTATTTTCCCTAAAGAAATGAAAATGTTTGGTCACACAAAAACTTATGCATGGATGTTAATAACTCTGTTCATAATACCTCCAAATTGGTGGCCCAGTGGATTATGTGTTGGGCTGCTAACCACGAGGGCATCAGTTCAAATCCACCGGTGGCTACATGGGAGAAAGATGAGGCTTTCTGCTTCTATGAAGATTTCAAGCATCAGAAACCCACAGGGAGAGTTCTGCTCTGTCCTACAGGGTCACTGTGAGTCAGAAATGGCTTGATGGTAGTGAGTGTGGTGTGTGGGTCTAGAACCAAACCACCTGGTCTCCTTCGGGTGACTAAATAAACGCCTCATGGTACAGCCACACACGGAGTACTGCTTAGCAAGAAAGAGACAATGTTGAGACAATTTAGATGAATCTCAAATGCATTGTGCTGAAAGAAAGAAGTATAATGTCTCAAAAGATTGCTTTTTGTGTGTGGTACTTGGATGATTATATGACAGTGAGACACTCCTGGCTTCGGATGAAGTGAAACCTGTCGATTGGGTAGCTTGGTGACACTTCCTGGGGGAGGTGGTCTTTTGCATAAGAGTGAGGGACCTGGGACACTGCTCTCTCTCTCTCTCTCTCTCTCTCTGCCACTTCTTCCTCGTTTTCTCACTGCGACTTTACTGAGACTCTGTGTCTGCCTCCAGGGTCAGCCCCAGGTGGGCCACCTGATGCTGAGAGGTGTCAGCATCCTGCCAGGTTTCCACTGACCTTGCATCCACTGGCCTGTGATCTCCCGGCTTCACCTGGCTTCATCAGCCTGCACAGCCCCATGAGTCTGAAGAGGTGTGTTAGGCAGGGTTCTCTAGAGAAACAAAACCAGGACACTTATGATTAAGTGAGAAGGAATATAACAGCTAATCAGTCCACACATCAGTACAGAGAGAGGCTCAGTTCAACTCACTTCTGTGGAACAATTAATATACTGGAAGTCCTAGTGGATCCAAGGTCAAGGAAGCAGAAAGCGGAGTCCTCCCGTAGGCAAGGCAGGCAGAATCTGCCCACAGGCAGCAAACAGTAGGGTGGACAGCAACAGTCAGTAGCTCAGGAGCTTAGCAAAGCAGGCACGGTGGGATATTGAACTCATGCAATGCAAGGCAACAGAATCCACTAGCCGAAGCTCAAGTGATGTACGCACCAGCAGCCTGGCAAAGCAGATCTCAAAAGAGCCTCAAGCTCTAGCAACACAATCCACAGGTTGGCTTGGCCCACAGGTAGTATAGCTCACAGGTTGAGGTAGAGAGAGAACTAGCTAAAGAAGCAGCATGCCAGTCTGATCAACAGAGAGCAAGAGAGACGCGTGGAGACAGACATGCTCCAGCATTGAGATATGTATTAGTCTAGGTACTTTAGAGAAACAAATCCACAGCAACTCATGTATAAGAGAGTTTTATGTAAAGAAAGTGTGCATCACGAAAACATCCCAACCCAATGCTACCCAAGCCCACAAGTCCAACGTTAACCCAACACCAGTCCACAAAGTCCTCCACCTCACAAAACAGGCAATGATGCCGACTGCAGGAGGAAAGCTGAGTCAGTGAACAAATAAGCATCTAAGCACTAGCAAGGGTCTCCACACGGCTGCTCCAGCACCCAGGGCTGCATCGGGATAGGTCCATGTGGCTTCTCCTTGGGGATGTCTTGTAGGAAGTCAATCTTGCAAGCTGAAGCAGGGAACTGCTAAGGCAGCTGCACCTGTGCGACCAACACAAAGCAAGAGACCCAAGAACTAGAAAGGTGAGGCTCACCACCCATTTATCCCTCGGCCTTTCAATTAGCCCCACATGTATTTATTGGCCAGGTTGGCACAATTAACTAACTCAAGATACTTCCACTACCACTGCATCCACAAGACTTTCTACCCACTGACCCATGATCTTCCTGCATTTGGCATCATTGCATGTGTTGTGTGAGTCTAAATAGGAATTTATGGACTAGTATTGGACATATGCGGTAATATATCAGATTTATGGACTTGATCTGGACTGGGTTGGAATGTTTTCTTAATATATAATTACTGTTTGATATAAAGCTCTCTCTTCCAACTAGATGAGTGTCTCTGGATTTGTTGCCCTAGTCTATCCAGACTAACGCAAGACGATTGGCTAGCATTGGATCTGTAGCTTTGAGTTGGACTGAGTTGGGATGATTCTTTTGATAAAAGATTACTTGTTCCTAGAAGGCTCTTTCTTATACATATATGTCACTGGATTTGTTTCTCTAGACAATCCACCCTAACACACTATAGATTCCATTTAAATGGCATTCTTAAAAACACAGTACAGGAGAGATGGGGAGAGTTCCTGCTGGGGTGATGCAATGCTTAAGGCACTCAATTGCTAACCAAAAGGTTGAGAGTGCGAATCCACCCATGGACCCTCTGGGACCTCCTTCCAGAAGGCAATCCTGTGGATACAGTTCTAGTCTGACATACATGGAGTTACCCTGAATTGGGACTGACCCAATGCCACTGGTACTGGCATTGTGATGGGAAATAGCCAGGGACTGCCGAAATTCAGGTAGAGGAGAGTGTGACTATAAAGGAAGAGCAAGAGAAAATTTGGGTTGCCTTGGTTTGGGGATTTGGTGTTAGAACGGTTCTGTAATTTGATCGTGACAGTGAATACACAAATCTCAAAATTCCTACTATTATACACACATACTCACCAAAAGAAAATTTTACAGTATGATAATATCTTTTATTAAAAGAACATTTTGGGATGGCACAAATAAGTATGCCTTTGACTGTGAGCCAAAAGGTTCAGACCCACCCAGAACCTCCTAGGAAGTAAAGTTTGGCAAACTGCGTCCAAAAGGACACCGCCTTGGAGACCCCACAGAGCACAGTTCTACTCTGCACACCTGGGGTTTCCATGAGTCAGAGCCAACCCAATGGCAACCGCCGCCGCCGCCATCACCAACAACACAAATCGAAGATGATCGTGCCTTGAGATCTTTCTATTGGCAGCATCTGCAAAAATATGTCTAAAAATGTGTGGTCGGTGTAGATTATGAATTATGAATACCTGGGTACCGCCTCTTACCAGATATGGCTTTGAAAAAGTCTGTCCATCCATCCATCCATCCATCCATCCATCCATCCATCCATCCATCCTTTCCTATATACATTCATGCTGGCAAGTACTAAAGATGAACAGACAGGATGAAAGACACGTCTAGTGAAGGAGAGCAAGCTGTCGACACGTGACTTAAAGATGGCTTGGCAGAGGTATGTACAAGGAGGGATGCGGAGCCTAGCAGGGGACTTCAAACTAAGGCAGACTAGGAAGATCAAGGTTGGCTTTGGCTCTATGAGCCTTGAGGTCCTCACTTGGCAGTGTGGAGAAAATAGTTCTTCCAGATTCTAGAGGCTTGATGGGAGAATTAAGGTCATGCGGCAGGTCTATGAGTTGTCAAACATGTTCATACAAACAGGCTTTATAATCATTCAGGTTCAGTAAGAACTGTTTGGTCTCTCGGAATAAATGGATGGTTTTAAGAACAAAGATACTGTAGGCAATGCTAAGCAGGGAGGGCGGGCAGGAAGTCTGCATCCTCCTAGGTTGAGGCTTGTATAAAAAATATTTCTACAAATTCACTTGAAAAGTGTTTTTTCCCCCCAATGAAAACAAAATTTTACATCTATTCAAGTTTCCCCTGCTGTGCTAACAATTTGATTTCCACAACATTGGCCGGAAGGGAAAAATAAAACAGACTTATTGTAGAGGTTATAAACTAAACACAGATGTAATTTTCCCCCTACTATTCACCGTAAAAGATCTTTTGAATTTTATTTGTGTTTTCCCATAGAAAACAGATCTATAACCAATGGACAGAACTTGAAGATGAGCTTTATTTTAGTTCTTACATGAAAGAATGTTTTAACCATTAGCAGTGAAGAATAAAAAATTACCATTGAGCATTTAGTAAATGTTTATATCAGGCAATGGGTCAAACATTTTATAGTTAATATCTCATTTAATCTCAACAACCATATAGGTAAGTACTTTTGAAGCAAAAAAAAAATTGGACTTACCTGGAGAGAAGGTCTGGAATGTAGACACACCTTTATAGTGAATAATCTAATAAAGTGATTAGGGGAGTAGAGGTCGACCACACCCACACAGTCTTAGTGTGGAGCTGGGGGAGCTAGAGAGACCAACAATGTAATTTAGGATGGGCACTCTGGGTTATTCTGCATTGGTCAGCCTAAAGGCTAAGACCAACACTGTGGGCAGCCAATCAGTCATGCTTCTGGAAGAAACCAGAATAAGAATTCAGTGAAGCCTGTTAGGCGCTCCTGTGTGCCTGTGGCCACCTGTCAATACGGCGAGGGCAGCGACTCTGGGCTCCATGGTTTGGAAAGGACAGTGGGGGCTCCAAAGGGCTGGGGAGCCCTCCTGCCTTCTCTGCACAATTTTACTCTGTAGCCTGTTCCTGTCCTAAAGCATACCCACGAGTAAACAGCTCTCAGTGAGTTCTGTGAGTCTTCCTAGAGAATAATCGAACCCGTGGATGGTTTGGGGAACTCTCTTTCTGTGGTAGTTACATAATTTCACGTCAACTTGAAGATATATAAAAGTGTAGGGGTGGAGATTAGCCTGTCAATCGGCTCACAGCCTGATGGTAACTCCTTGTGGTGTGGTCTTCTCAGGAGGAGGGTCCTGAGGCTTCCCTGTCTCTCTCTCTCTCTCTCTGCCTTCACCTTTCTGCTGGCTGACCCTGATGGCAACCAGAGCCCTGGAGATGCATCCACTACCATTGGATCCACAAGTCTTCGCACCCACCAACCTGTGATATCCCTGTATTCTGCATCATTGCATGTGGCTGCGTGAATCTGAAGAGGGATTTCTGGTCTAGTATCAGACTTATAGACTTGAGTTGGACTGGGCTGGGATGTTTTCTTGATATACAATTACTTCTTGAGATAAAGCTCTTTCTTACATGTATATGAGTGCCTCTGGATTTGTTTCTCTGGTCAACTCAGACTAACACACTTCCAAAACCAGCAGCTGGTGTCAAGAAGTGGAGGACAGTTTAGAGGACTGTGCCCTCTGACTACAGCTGGTTCCATTGGTGTGGTATGTTATTACTTCCATTTGACTGATGAGGTACCTAGAGCTTAGAAGGGTCAGTAGTCAACAGTGGTACTAGGGTTCCAATCCAGTGTGTAAAATACAAGAGATGCATTAAGAAGAAATATTATAATATATATTGTAACCAGGTTGCAAAAAAGAAAATGCATAGAAAAGTAAGAAAAAGCGATGAGCAGGCGATTCATAAAAAATGACAGTGACCAGCAAAATGCAAAATACTCTACATCAATTATAACCACAAATGCAAAGTGAACATTGTCTCCGAGAATGTTGAACATGTGATAATGCTTGACTGTGGATAAATATGGCACTCACAAGCTCTGGTGGTGTGATGGTTATGTGGTGGGCTGCTAATCACAAAGTCACCAGTTCAAGTCCACCAGCCAGCCCACAGGAAAGGAATATGGCTTTCTGCTCTAATAAACAGTCACAGTCTCAGAAACCCACAGGGCAGTTCTCACCTGTCCTATAGCATCGCTAGGCATCAAAATCTACTCCATGGCTTGTTGTTTTCTACATTATTTTAAGTTATATCAATTGGCATGGCCATCTGGCAGGCAAGTGTGATGGTAATTTTTTTCAATGTGTTTTCCCTAACTTGGGAATTCTAATGGTTTGGCTTCTCTTCGAGAGGAAAACCTAGAGGTTTTCCTGTACTTGAAGCCACACAAAAAATTTCTCCATAGCATTGTTGGCAACACAAGGACGCTAGAAGCAATCTAAAGTCTCTTTGTTAGAGAATGAAAAAACGTAAATGGTGTAGTGCACTATGAAATATCCCGCAATACTGTATAGTGTGTGGCAGAGCTACCGGGACTGAAAAGTCTCTAACATGAGTCTTAAGAGAATAAAAGCGAGTTACAGAAGAAAAGATGCATTATCACATCGTCTGTGCAAATCCCGCCCTAGCAACACATAACCATATCAAATTGTTTCCATGGATACATGAATACACATCCAATTATAGAAAAAGAATATAAAATACACTGCTAATAACAGTTACTTCTTGGGAGGGGCTAAGAATTAATCAGTGAGGGAAGGGATTGTCAAAAAGACTTTGAAGCTTAGCTCTAATGTTTGAGTTTTTATTAGAGAAAATGTCCTGCATTATTTCATCATTTTACTCTAACTCTTCTTCGAAGAAGAAAAAAGAGATAAACAGATGATTCAAAAAAAGCATGCGTCTGACTCCAGAGCCCAGTGGTGTTGTCATACAATTATTTCTAACCTGAGTTCTATGGCTGGGTTTTAGGAAGCGCATGGATTTGCTGAAATAGCATGAAGAATTGTGTGTGTGTGTGTGTGTGTGTGTGTGTGTGTGTGTGAGAGAGAGAGAGAGAGAGAGAGAGAGAGAGAGTTGGACCTATTTTTTTCCAGAGGTGGTGATTTCTGATGTTAGATTCTCAGGAAGGATCTGAGTGACCAAAACATGTCAAATATTTGTACTGGAAGGTAACTGCCAACTTGGAGAAGTTACCCAAGCTCTCGGGAAAATGCGTCTCACAACAGGCCCTCTTTATGGGATTGATGTCAAATGAGTCAATGTATGGAAAACACTAGAAATACGGGTCAGTGATGTTAACTGTTGCATTACTTCTGTTGTTTCTGCAATTATTAATACTTAGAAAACAGAAAGTGATTCAGGAGAGTTGTCTCCCCATAATTCTGTTGCAAGTAAAATAAAAGAGATGACCCCGTCCAGTCAGAAAATACTATAAGTTCAGACTCTGTGTTAGTCTGGGTAAACAAGAGAAGCAAATCCAGGGAGACTCATATGTGTATAAGAGAGAATTTTATATACAAGAGTAATTGAATATTGAGAAAACATCCCATCCCAGTCCAGATCAACTCCATAAGTCTGATACTAGTCCATATGTCCGATACCAATATACAAAGTCCTCTTCAGACTCACAAAACACATGCAGTGACACTGAATGCAGGAAGATCACAGGCCAGTGGGTGGGAAGTCTTTTGGGTCCAGTGGCATTGTAAGCATCTCAGTGCTGGCAGGGGTTTCCAAGTGGCTCCTCCAGCTCAGGGAACTAGTGTAGTTTCATGTGTCTTATCAGCGGCAATGTCTCCCAGGGACATGGGTGTGTCCCACCTGCAGTGAGCTATTTATCTCCTTAGTGCCCCCAAATGAGGTCATTAAGTTGTGACCTGATTGACAGGCTTAACTCCACCCCTTCACGCGATCCTCACAAATTGACAACAGATTATGTAACCACCACAGACTCCTAATTTTTCTTCCAACTGAAATAATGGTAAAATAACATGAAATGGTGCCAGTCCTCTCATCTGTTCATTTCTTTATGCTACAAGCATTTAGTAAGCACGAATAATGTGCTAGACTTTGTAGGACTAGCTGGAAATGCAATAGAAAGAAACATAGTTACTAGGGCCTCAGTGCTTAAGAAACCCATAGTCTGCTGTGGAGGTAGACCCTAAACGCATGATTACATCGCTTCTGTGCACAGTAAGCACTGAGACCAGCATTTAGTGCCATAGTCAGGGTCATCTGTTGATGACTTACTAAGATATTTGAAACAATGTTGCTCACCAAAACTAAGGACTTGAAGAATTTAGTGACAAAGGTCAAAGATTACAGCCTTCAAGACTGATTATATTTACGCTTGAACGTGACTAGAAAAAATCTTCACAACTGGACCGATAAACAACATTGTAATCGATGAAACTGTAGTTCTAGGGGATTTCCTTCTACTTGAAGCAACAAGCAATGCCATGGGAAGCAGCAGTCAAGAAATATCTTGCACCTGCTATAAAAGAGCTATTAAAAAAATGTTTTTGAAGACAAAAATGTTACTTGGAGGACTAAGAGTGCCAGCCCAGACGAGGGTCTTTTCCACACCTCATCTTCACGGGGAAGCCAGACACTGCCTCGTATGCGTGTGGCAGCTGGACATCGAGTAAGGAAGATCGTAGAAGAATTGATGCACTTGAACGGTGGCGCTGGAGAAGAACACTGAGAGTGCCGTGGACTTCCAATCCGTATTTGGAAGAAGGAAGGCCAGAGGGCTCCTTAGAGGCAAGGATGGCAAGACTTCCTCTGACATACTTTGGACAAGTTGTCAGGAGAGACCAGTCCCTGGAGAAGGACATCATGTTTGGTAAAGTAGAACTGTGTTGAAATGGGACGGTCCTCGATGAGATGGATTGACACATTGGCTGCCTCGGTGAGCTCAGACACCGGAACAATTGCTCAGGCGCGGGACTGCGCTGTGCTTTGTGCTGTTGCACACAGGGTTGCTATGGGATGGGGCCTACCGGACGGCACCTAACAATAATAACAAGATTGAACTGTGATGCCAGTCACGAAGATGGAATATACTGTGGCATGGACAGAAGAATAAATAAATCCATTTTAGAGGAAATACAACCAGGAAGAAATTTAGGCTGGCCAGATTTCAATTGGAAGCATCATCAGGAAACTAGACAAGGGCATCCTGGAGGGTCACACACAGGGTCAACAAAGCCTAGAGAAACCTCAGTGGGACAGACTGACACAAGAGGCAGGACAATGGGCTCAAGCAAGCGTGCCAACAATTATGAAGAGGGAGTTGGACCAAGCACTATTTCATAAAGTGACCATGAGTCAGAGCTGACTCGGAGAACTAGCTCCCACCGCCACAACTGAATTTCGAATTCAAGCTTTTAATACTGTCATGGAAATTACAGTTTTTCATCTTAAACCTGGCATCTCCCCTTTTATGTATTGGACCACGGGAAAGGCTGAGATCAAGAGTCTCACTCTGGCCCTCATTTCCGTGGTAATTAGGCCAGATCTGCATAATGGTGCTTAAACATCTCAGGGCACTTGTGTTTCCAAGTGCGTTCACTTTCAGTCTAGTTAATGGATTGTTACAATCCCAAAATAGCAAATGGACATGCAGGATGGCTCAGATGCTGGCTGGGCACAGCTCTCTGGAAGGTTCCGGCAAGAGCCGTTGCTCCCTCGTACTCACACCGGGGAGACATGTGGGCCTCAGGAGTTCAATGACCCGAGCGTGTGCACACCCTCATCTGAACACTGCTAGAACGTGTGACGGAGAGCGGGTCATGAGAGTAATGGAGAAGGGCACTTGGTTGGCTGATCAGGGACACTGATCAGCACCACCAGATAGGCTGCATTCCCTGGTCGTCCAGGATTGGGGATCTTTGCTTTGTTTTTTAATATATGAAGGAGAAAGGAGTTTGGATGGAGCAGCAGAGCAGGAGAAGGGAAATGAAAGATGATGGTGTGGGAGAGCGGCCACCTTCAGCTGGATTTGAGGGCCAGAACAGATGGGAAGGACTCTTCCTGGGTCCCTGTATTTGTGTTTCCTTCCTCCTAGAACAGTGGTTCTCAACCTTCCAATGCCGCAACCCTTTCATACAGTTCCTCATGTTGTGGTGACCCCCAACCATAAAATTATTTTCGTTGCTACTTCATAACTGTCATTTTGCTACTGTTAGGAATCGTCATGTAAATATCTGATATGCAGGATGTATTTTCATTGTTACAAATTGAACATAATTAAGGCATCGTGATTAATCACAAAAACAATATGTAATTATATATTGTGAAATATTTATTTCTAATTACAAATAAATGAAATGTCTTGAAGCATGATGTAGCCTGGGTAACAGTCTTCACGCCGGGTACTGGTATGTGGGCGTATCTGCATGTGGGCCGTCCCGCCTGGAGACAGATAGAGCAGCAGTGTCTCCGTTCCTCAGACCATTAGAAATATGTGTTTTCTGATGGTCTTAGGCGACCCCTGTGAAAGGGTCGTTGGACCCCCAAAGCGGTCACGACTCACAGATTGAGAACCACTGCTCTAGAAGGTCCTTTCCATGTCTCGAGATCCATCTCGAATGTTTGCTCATTCAATCAGCAAATATTTATTCAGTCTTTTGTGTTCAGTGCTCTGTTGTACCATAAGGAGGTAAAACGGCGGGCAAGCAGTAACATGATTTGGGCTCTTCTGCCATAAATCTTTCTAAAGTCATCCTCAAACTCCATAGCCATACTAGTTCAAACAGCCTGCTACTGGTACAATGACAGACACACAGACCGATGGCCCACAACTGATAATCTAGAAGCAAATTCACCCATGTATTTAAGGCTGCTCTTTGAAAAAGAGCTGAGATACATTAAATGAGGGAAAGTTTCTCTAACAAATGATTCTGGCAAAACTGAGTTATCTATTTGCAGAAAAATAAAACATGACCATGTATACCATATCACATCATATTTAAAAATGAACTCAAGATGGATCCAAGCCCCAAATGTAAAACCTAGAACTCTAAAGATTATCAATAAAAAAATAAGGACATTGTTGTTACCATCCAGTCAGTTGTGACTTAGTGACGTTATGTACAACAACAACAGAACATTACCTGGATGTATTAGTTTCACAATTGTTATATTTAAGCTCATTATTAAAGTTCCTCTTCCTCTTTGTCTCTGACCCTCTGCTTCACCGAGCATGAGGACCCACCCAGAGATTGGTCTCGCTGATAACAGGCCCAAAGCACAGGAGATGACACCTGACCATCCTCACTTCTTCTTTTTCATGGTACTTTATAAATATCTTTTAAAAACTCATTTTACTGGGGGCTTGTACAGCTCTTATCACAATCCATCCATCCATTGTGTCCATCCATCCATTGTATCCATCCATCCATCCATCCATCCATCGTATCCATCCATCCATCCATCCATCCATCCATCCATCCATCCATCGTGTCCATCCATCCATCCATCGTGTCCAGCATCTTTATGCATTTGTTGCCATCGTGATTTTCCAAACATTTTCTTTCTACTGGAGCCCTTGGTATCAGCTCCTCA
>NW_022111369.1:94355676-94358890 GCF_000313985.2 Echinops telfairi
GCTATACTGCACCTTGGCTGACTTGTCCCTTCCTTGTGACCTTTCTGTGAGGGATGTCCAACTGACTACAGATGGGCTTGAAGTCTCCACTCCAAACACCCCTCGTTCACATAAATATGATTGTTTGTTTTAGGTCTTCTGATACCCGATCCTGTCAACATGATTGCACAGGCTGGTGTGCTTCTATGTGGGCTTTATTGCTTCCCTGATGGATGGCCACTTGTTTAAGACCCCAGACACTGTATCTCCTAATAGCCTGGCACCCTCAGTTTTCTTCACCACATTTGCTTATACACCCATTTTGTCTGGGAGGTGAGCATTACAGAATGCCAGGTTATTAGAACAAAGTGTTCTTGCATTGAGGGAAGACTTGAGTAGATGCCCAATATCCATCTGCTATCTTAATACTTAATTTATAAATATATGTACATGGGCCTATATCCCTATCATTATATATTAATATATTTGTATATGTGCCTGCCTATATTTATACCCGTATAAATGTCTTTTGTATCCTAGTTCTTTCCTCTGTTTCCTTTGAATCTTTTCCTGTCCCACTACCACGTTCGACTTTCATGTGGCTCTCAGTAATTCCTCTTGGCCACATTGCACGTGATCAACCCCCAACAGGCATTCTACACCCTCCTCACCATCGACTTTAGATCTCTTGTTGTTCCCTTGTCCTGGGTTTGTTGGCTCCCCTTCCCTTTCTCCCACGTCCTCCTTCCCCATGTCCCCCAGAACCATCAGCCCAGTTGTTTTCTCCTTGGTATTGTAAACAAACATGCCTACCTTACATAGATAGACAATGGGGGAGGGAGGGAAAGTCTTTAAACAGTTCCAGGTCTGTCTGCTGACCCTTGTGAATGTTTTCTGATCAGGTCTGATGAGGTGGTGTTGCCATTTCTTTGGTGAAGTGTCTGTTCTTGTCCTCTGTCCAATTTTTAAATTGTTTTCATCTGTTTCTTCGTGAAGTATTGAAAATTTCTACAAATTTTAGAGAATTTTCCCTTGTATAGTATGTCATTTCCAAACATTTTTTTCCCAGTCGGTGGGTTCACCTTTCACTCGTTTGATGATTTGGGTTTTTTAATTCCAAAACGGGTTTGTTGGGATGGCTTCCCACTCCTCTTGATCCAGGGTCATTGGGTACTGCTACCGTCTGAAGGAGCATCCTTCTGTGAGTCTTGATTTTCCTCCTGAAGGCTGACCGAGGACAGTAGAGCAGCCAGCACACAAAACCACAGTTTGTGCATGGCTGCAGAGCATGCTGATGTCATAGCCGCCTGGGCACGTGACATCCCCGAAGTAAGAGTTGGGGCCCTGCACCAGACGCTTCTTCTTGTGTTTCCTCTTCTCCTCTTCTGGAGAGGGATGGGGGAGATCTTTTGTGAGAGGCATGATCACATGGGGAGGTCGCCACCACTGGAAAGCTGATGAAATCTTTTGATGCACGTAAGTGCCTAATTTTTTGGAAGTCCCAGTTATCTAGCATGTCTTCTGTTTGTGTGTTTCCAATGATGTTTGATAACGTATTAAAGTACCTAAGTTTGTCTCAAATGGAAAGAATGGAAGAAAAAATGAAAGCCTTGAGTGGAAATATTAAAGGATTCTACAGGCAGAATGTTGAATGATACAAGCAGTGGTAGTAAGGTGGAAGAAAGACACAGAGCTGCCATAGCAAAAAGCATTGGTCAGCATGCAACCATTTCAAGATGTAGCCTATGGTCAAGAACCGATGGCAATGAAAGAAGTCCAAGCTGCACTGAGTATGAGTGAAAAACAGGACTCTAAAAACCGAGAGAATAACTATAGAAGTGTCTCAGTAACAGATGCAGCATTGAACGCACTCACTAGTCTATGCCAAGGAACGACTTGACCAGCTGACTTGAAGAAATTAAAATTTGGGCCTATTCCCCCCAAAAGTGACCCAATATAATGTGGTAATTGTCGAACCATGTCATGAAAAAGTCACCACTTGCCTTTCTATTTGTCAGACAATGAAAACACTCAATATCAGCAGCCCAACGAGGCCAGGAGCAGATCATCAACTGCTCACATGGAAGTTCAGATTGAAGTTGAAGAAAACTAATACAAACCCAGGAGAGCCAAAATAGGACCTAGAATGCATGCCACCTGAATTTCAAAAACAGATGGGATTCCTTGAACACTAGTGAAAGAATACCTGACAAACTGCCAGATGACATAAAGAACATTCTATGAGAAGAAAGCAGGAGGCCACTTAAATGACAGGAAAGACCGAAAAGATCAAATCAGACGTCAGAAGGAACTCTGAAACGTGCTCTTGATTGCAGAGCACCTAAAGCACACGCGGGAAATGACGTTAAAAAGCTGAACAGAACATTCCCACTCCCAAAGTAAAGTATTATAATGAAGTGAGCAACTAAAGCCAACCCCTCCTTTGTAGTCTGCTCTTGGTCGGGAAGCTGTTGAAACCTGTTCGAGCTGGGTGACCCAGCTGGTATTTGAAATACCAGTGGCACAGCTTCCGGCATCATAACGGCACACTTCAGTCAGCTATCACGGGTCAGCTACCATGACCAACTGCAGATCCTCCAGCAAGGGCTGCAGCAATCCATTGACAGGGAGCAGTCAGAGGTTCTGAGCAGATTCAGCAAAGGATGTGGAACAAGGGATATCATTGTTGATGTCCGGTGGATCTTGGCTGGGAGCAGAAAATACTTGAAGTCATGTTTCCCTGTGTTCTGTTGACTACGGCATTCGACTGTGTGGATCAAAATAAACTATGGATAAAATTGAGAAGAATGAGAATCCCAGAACACTTCATTGTGCTACTGGGGAACTTACACATGGGTCCAGAGGCAGCTGTGTGAGCAGAACAAGAGCATTCTGCATGGTTTAATATCAGGAAAGGTGTGCGACGGGACTGTATCCTCTCACCCCACTTATTCCAACTGCATGTATCAGAAAAGCTGACTTATACGAAGAAGAATGTGGCATCAGGATAGAAGGCAGGCTTATGAACAGCCTGCGCTATGCAGGTGGCACAACTTTGCTTGCTGAAAGTGAGGAGGACTTGAAGCAGGTGCTGATGAAGATCAAGGACTGCAGCCTTCAGCGTCGATTACATCTCAATGTAAAGATCTTCACAACTGCACCAATACCTGACATCATGATAATGGAGATAAGATGGAAGCTGTCAAGGATTTTGTCTTGCTTGGATCCACAATCA
>NW_022111369.1:94359513-94360742 GCF_000313985.2 Echinops telfairi
TGAAAGAAAGCATTCGAGCAGGGTTTGGAGCAGCAGAGTGGGATGGAAATTATAGCAAAAGGGCAAGGGAATTTTAAGAAAATGTCAGCCTGTCCCCAAAATCAGGTCTCTCACAACATGAGATTACCTGTTAACTGTTTCCAGTTTCTGGTCTGTGTTTCTGTACAAGGGTCACCAAGTTGAGAATGAATCACGCCGGGCCCGAGTTTTTGCTACATTGCATTTCTTTCTCTTGAATGAAAGAACACTGATGTTTAAAGCACGTGATTGGTGTTATAATGAGGGGGACATGGCATATATATCTTTCCAGTGGTCTGGAACAGTTATTCATTAAGACTAAGAATACTTTTCACAATAAAAAGAAGTAAATATTGAAAAGGGGGACCGATCGCAATAATCGGCATACACCAGCCCCGAGGGGGATGAACAACAGAAATGTGGGTGAAGGGAGAGAGTAGATGATGTAAGATATGAAAATAATAACAATTTATAATTTATCAAGTGTTCATGAGGGTGGGAGCTGATACCAAGGGCTCAAGTAGAAAGCAAATATTTTGAAAAGGATGATGGCAACATATGTACAAATGGGCTTGATACTACTGATGTATGGATTATTGTAAGAGCCCCCAATAAGACTATTTTAAAAAAAGAAGAAGTAAATATCAAAAATAAATGAATACTATTGAGAATGGCTTGGAGGGCAGCCAGCCATTTCCGGACCCAGGAGCCTATGAGATCGCTCACGCTCTTTCTGTTGAGGGCAGAGAGAAGGGTGCAACACATGGCTGAACACATGTGGCAGCTCACAGGAAAGCTGGCAGTGTTAGTCCACCCTGACGTGTGTAAGAGAGAGCTTTATATAAAGGGTAAGTGTACATTCAGAAAGCATCCCAACACTGTCCACTCCAAACCCATAAGTCCGACTTAGCCCATATGTCCAACACCGATCTACAAAGTCCCCCTCAAACTCACAAAACACACGCAATAACGTCCAATGCAGAAGGATCACAGGTCAGTGGGTAGAAAGTCTTTGAATCCAGTGGTGGTGTAAGCATCTCAGCACTGGCAGGGGTCTCCACGCTGCTTCTCCAGCACCCAGGGCTGCATCAGGGTAGGTCCATGTGGCTTCTCCTCAGGGATGTCTCCCAGGAAGTGAGCCTTGCCAGCTGAGGCAGAGAACTAGCTAAGGCAGCCGCACACCGGACAGACCATCAGAAAGCAAAAGACCC
>NW_022111369.1:94365923-94376851 GCF_000313985.2 Echinops telfairi
GCTCAGGGCCACAGAGGAATCTAACAAATGGGCCACTGCTGGCTGCTGGCCGATGGACCCAGACTGAGGAGAGCAGCTGTATCACAGGCTGACAAGCTCTGAAGCCCTGCAGACCCCTGCTGGCCCCCTCGCTAACCTTGCCTCCCTCAACTTGCCTCCGCACCTCCACTCCGTCTATCTGTTCCTCAAAGAGGCAGGCTCTGGAGATGGATCGAAGACATAACGATGGACCCTACATCCATAAAGACAATCAAGGAGACAACAGGGGCAAGCCGAAGAGCCGACTGCAAGGCATAAACACACTATGGAATGTAGTGAACAATATCCACCCTATGGAAGACAACGTAAAGGACTGGAACCTTCTAAAATATGACAGCTATGCACATCAAGAGACTTCATCCAAAGGGTTAAAAAAGAGCCCATAGATTAGGAAAAAATATTTAATAATCATACATCAGATACAGGGCTAATTCAAAGTTCTATTCTTGTTAGGTGTCACCACGTTGGTTGCAACCCATAGTGACCTTATACACAACAGGACACAACACTGCCCGGTTCTGTGCCACCCTCACAATTGTTCCTAAGCCGGAGCCCATTGGTACAGAAATGGTGTCAACAGCATCTTCCTCTTTTCCACTGCCCCTCCACTGTACCAAGCACGGTGTCCTTCTCCAGGGTCTGGTCTCCCCCGACAACATGTCGGAAGGACGTAAGATGATGTCTCTCCACCCTTGCCTCTAGGGAGTACTAAGAAGAATGCAAATAATACAAGCAAAAACGAGGAACTCGTCATGAATAGATAATTTAGCAAAGGTGATATCCATGTGGCCAGTAACCGTATGAACAAATGTGCGTGTTCATTAACAGTAAGAGAAATACCATCTCCCATCGATACTCGGCAAAATGTACAAATTTTAAAAAAAGGAAGAGAATAAATGCTGAAGAGGATGAGGAGGAATTGGAACATTTTTCCCTTGCTGGCGGAACTGTAGAATTGCACAACTACTGTGGAAATCAGTATGGCACTTCCTTAAACAAATGCAAATTCAGTCACCTCATGATTCTGCAATCCTTCTGCTGGGTACATACCCTAAAGACATGAACTCAACACGTGCAAACATAGGCACAACTATGTTTATTACAGAAATTTCCATAATAGCAAAAAAGGTGGACACAATAAAAAAATTCCAATTATAGAGTAATGGATAAATGAACTCTGGTACATTCATACAATGGAATATTATGTATCAATAAAAATAAATTGTGACTCTGCTAAACACCTTAAGACATGGACAAAACTAGAGAATATTCTGCTTAGCATAATATGATGGAGTGTCTGGTGGTTTTGAACTACTGATCTTGTGGTTATCAGCCCAAGTTGTAAACCCTATACCTCTTGGGCTCCTCCTCAAGACTTAAGAGTCTCAACAGAAAAATGGATGAAGGGAGACATCGGTAGGTGTAAGACATGAAAAAAAAATTTATAAATTATCAAGGGTCCATGAGGGAGGGAGAGGGAGGGAAGGAGGGGGAAAATTAGAAGCTGATACCAAGGGCTCAAGTAGAAAAAAAATGTTTTGAAAATGATGATGGCAACAAATGTACAAATGTGCCTGACACAATGGATGGATCTATGGATTGTGATGAGTTGTATGAGCCCCCAATAAAATGATTTACAAAAAAGACTTAAGAGTCTCAGGACCTTATATAGAGTAACTATGAGTCAGAATGTGCAAGAACAGTGGATTTTTTGGTGTATGATAATGAAGGCATAACAGAGAAAGGTGGGTCTGAACTCTAATCACTTCTGAGTTACAAAAGGTCTTGCAGCGACCCAGAGGTCCAAAGAGATGGGGCCTGCAGGGGTGGAGGTGGGTGGGTGATGGTCCTGTGAGGATCCTCTATATGTCAAGAAACCTGAAGCAACAAACGAGCACCGTGGACTCTGGACAGGGAAGGAGTGGACAGGTCTGCGTCCCTGCTTTGAATGTTAGCAAATCAGGAGTGGGTTTTGTGTTACAGCAGCACTAGGGGACTAAGACGCTCTCTAAGACCGCAGCTCCCTGCTCCACGCACTTCTCGCTGTGCAGCTCGCTCTAAAATGATCTTGCCCGCTACTTGCATGGGAGCTCCTGGACTCTCTCCGTGATCCTCCTCCTCCCCATGCTTCCTGGCGGGAAGGGCGGGAGCCATCTTGTTCACCTCCTGTGCCTAGGAAAGGGCCTGGAGAATGAATGACCCCAGGCTGTGTGTGTGTGTGTGTGTGTGTGTGTGAATAAATGAGGGGATGGAAAAACTAAACTAACCTTGCAACAAGGATTCAGGAGCCCCATGTGAAACCCCACCCCCACCCCCGCCCCGCCAAACACACACACATACTGTCTTCCTGGTTAATAAAGGCAGGGGCCACAGACATAACACCGTGGTTGGGAGCAACCTCCAACCGGCAGTCACAGCCGCATGCAGCCCTGGGCATGGCTCCAAAGCTAAAAGGCACTAATTGCTTTTCTATGAGGAGCTAGAAACACGGCCCCTTGGTGTCCTTCCGTCCTGATAGCCGCATTATCGTATCTGTTACTGTGCTCATTGTTCCTGTCTCACACGGCCACTTTGGGCTTTCAGCCGGATCTGGCTGGGATGGTGACGGGAGAGAGAGGTACTGTGGAAGGGTGTGTGTGTTCACATGTGCATGTGTGTCACTGTGTGTATACCACGTGTGTGTCCCTGTGTCTGCATGTGCGTATGGTGCATACCCATGTATGAGCATGTATGTTCATGTACCCACGTGTGTCATGTCTACATACATGTGTCCGCATATGTGTACACACGTGTCCTCGTGGGTGTCCATGCAGGTGTGCATCTCTTGTATGTTTACATGCATGTATCCATGTCCATGCGTGTATGTATGTACATGTGTCCCTGAGTGTCCGTGTGTGTGCCTGTGTGAGTCCATGTGTTTATATGCACAGATGCTTGTGCGTGTGTCTGTGTATGTATAAACCCATGTCTGAGTTTCTGCATATACGTCTCAATGTGTACAGCACATACATGCATATATTCACTTATGCTCACATGCGTTTCCTGTGAGTACCCTTCCAGGTGCATGCATGCTGGGGAAAGAACAGCCGCCCCCTGCCCTGTGTTCTCTGTGTTTTTTACATGCATGTACCCATGTGTGTTTGTGGAAACATGTACGCGTGTATGCAGAGGTATGCATTCCTGTGCACACCTGTCCTTGTGTGTCCATGCATGGGGGGGGGGTGTCCATGTGTGTCCCTGAGAGTACTTGTCCATGTGTGAGCCCACGTGTAAATCTGCACACATGACTTCATGTGTATGCGTCTGTATGCCTGGGTGTGCGTGAAAGCAGCTATCAACCGGAAAGGGTTAACTTGCAGTCTGGCCGTCTGTGCTCAGGGCCCCGGGTCTGGCCCAGGGATGGGAGGGATTGGCCTGGAAGGTGGTGTGGGCTGGCTTACCATTAGCTGCCTCTCCCACGGCAGGAGTGCAAACGCCTGCCCAGCTGGCCCTAGTGCGAGCGCTGCCTGTGCCCACGGGACTGGCTGCGGAAGCCCACACCTGGCAATGCCCCCCGGCCGCCCCTCCGCAGCAGGTCTCCCGGGGCAGCGCCTGAGCCCAGAGTGAGCCCAGAGCTTGGGGGAGGCAGCGGGCAAGGATGGAGGCGATTGCCAGCCTTCTGGCAAACGGAAGCGGCATCACCCCTCTCTGCGAATCGCGGCTGGCGAACGAGACCTTTTTCTGCTTGGAGCGGCCCCCTCCTCCCAAAGGTAGGTGCCCGCGAAGGCTCTGCTCCTTCCGCAAACTCTGAAGCATCGGGCAAGCGGCAAAGACCAGGCTGCCCCGAAAGGAGAACGCCGTCCCCTGCCGAAAGTTCTCCCTACAGAAGTTTGGGCCAGAGATCCAAGAGCCCCTGGGGTGGGATGGAGTCTGTTCTCCGAGGAAGGGGGACCGATTCTATCGGGCTGATGGTGGGAAACAAGGGCCGATGGGTGAGGGGCTGAAGAGCGGCCAGAAGGAAACGCCAGTCTCGAAGCTGGAAGTTACGAGCAAGACCGCAAAGGTGCTGTCACAAGCCAGCGGGCACCTTTCCTGGGGGAAAGCCGGGCAGGATAAGCGATACCAGCGAAACCATTCCGAGCGCCTAGGGGAGACGGCGATTCCCATTCACCGATCAGCTTTGTTCTTAGGAAGCGAGTCCCCAGGTCAGATCTGAGCAAGCCCACCTTTCAGAAGGCACCATCGCTCTGTGCTTCTGTGGGGTGTGTCTGCAAAATGCTGTGCACACAGGCAGACACAGATACACGTCTGCAAAGAACCACCACCCAGAAAGCAAGTGTGTGTGTGTGTGTGTGTGTGTGTGTGTGTGTAGGGGGTCGCCAGGACAGCAGCACCCATGGCTCTGCTCTCATGAGCCCGTGCCCCCATCACGTCCCCCTTCCTCCCCGCAGAGTGGCAGCCAGCGGTGCAGATCCTCTTGTATTCCCTGATATTCCTGCTCAGCGTCCTGGGGAACACACTGGTCATCATGGTGCTGATTCGGAACAAGAGGATGAGGACGGTCACCAACATCTTCCTGCTCTCGCTGGCGGTCAGCGACCTTATGCTCTGTTTCTTCTGCATGCCCTTCAACCTCATCCCCAACCTGCTCAAGGACTTCATCTTCGGCAGCACTGTTTGCAAGACCACCACCTACTTCATGGGTAAGTGGCCACCGGTGACGATGTCCAAAGCATGCCCCAGACCCCACTGGGCCCCACACTTCCCCCGATGGCCACCACCAGGCACCATCCCTAGTGTGAAAATCCAGAACACTTGGTTGTGTGGGACCGTTTGCAAGGACGTAGGTGCTGGCTGTCTGGCAGGCCAGTCATCACGCATCCCCGAGGGCTGGTCTGAAGTCAGTCTTTGAATGTCACAGCACGGATAAACCTTGAGAAGTTCTAGCTGCAAGACATACATCTGTCGCAAAAGGCCAAACGCTGTACGATCCCACTGATATGCAATAACCAAATAGATTCCGATTCGCGGTGGCTACTGGGGGAGGGAGATGGAGCCTTCGCTTCGAGGGTATTGTTGTGGTTGGGGGCTGCCCACTTGGTTTGGACTCCGAGAGCCCCATCTGCCCATGAGACTGGGAGCCATGAGCTTAGGGCAGTGGTGTGAAATAACTGAAAGAAGGTGGCAAGAGAAGGTTACACGACATGAAGAAAGTATACAGAAACTGCTGAAAGGGAGAGTGTGCCGCTGCACGTCTTGGCCACCAAATTGAAAAGAAAAACAAATTGACCCCCTTCTAAGAGTGAAGTCGGTTGATATGAAAATGCAGGTGTGGCTCGTTTTGCTTGCCTTCTGTTCCGAGGGGAGAGGGGCTCAAAAGTGCCTTCGTGGGGCTCTGGCCCTGTCTGGGATCCACAAACTGTCTCCCCATCTGTAGGGCGGTGGCGATGGTGGAGGGGGAGCTGCTGTCTGGTATTCTCATCTTCTAGGAACGGTGTAGCCCCGGCTCTAGGTTCCCTTCTCAGGACTTACTTTCTAGGCTGTTCTTCCACGGCCTTTGGCCATCTTGGGCTTGTGCTTCGGCGGGGTGGGGTCGGGTGGGTGTGGGGAGCACAAAGCTGACCCCGAAGGCAAGAGGATGTGTCTCATCAAAACGGTGACAATCACACAACAATCCCAGAGCTCACCGTTTCAGTACTTGGTGTACAGCAGATAATACGCTAAGTGTTCTCAGCACAGGATCCCATGAACTCATGTTATTCTCGGCCATATGCCTGGTCCCAAACTGTGCCTCATCTCAGCTGGACCAGGACCCTCAGTGGTTCAGTCGTTGTGGGATGATGTTGTTTTACAGCTGTGCGAAGATGCTCTCCTCTTCCCTAAGGGCGGTCTGATGTGATCAGCCGACCGGGTGTAAGGGATTCTGGTAGGAAGTGGCACCCTTGCTCAGGTCAGAGGCCAGTGCTAATGTAAGTGGGGTGTCCCTGGCTGTGGTCCATCTCACCCTTTATCAGACAAGAGCTAAAAGATGAGAAAAGTGACTGATCTCAGTACCACGAAGGGAGAAGGATCTTAGCACTAGGAAAGAAGAGCCAATAAAAAAACCATGGAGCCCTGGGCAGAGAGCCTCCTAAACCAAGGGGGAGATGGACAGCAAGACACGTAGATTTCCAAGGAATGGCAGGCCCACACATGTTGAAAGGAGGCAAAGCCTTCCCGCAGAACTGGTGCCTTGGGTTTGGACTTCCAGCCTCCTACCCTGGGAGAGAATCCATTTCTGTTTGTCAGAGCCCCTCCCTTTTCATATTTCTATTCCTGCAGCACTAGATAATTCAGACACCACCCTACAAAATAAGTAGAGTTGATTTGGTTTTTATCGCCCCCCCCGCCCCCCCCCCCACACACACACCTCACAGAGCAGAGTAATGTGCCCAGGCACAGTGGAGGTTAGGAAGAGAGCTGGGATTTGAACCCAGATCTATTAGCCCCCACTGTGGGTGCACATTGCCTCAGTTTACCCACTGCTGCGGTTCCCCTGAGGCTGAAAAGAAATGTGTTTTCTGGGTCCCCTCTGTCTACCAGATTGTCCTGTGTCCTGTTCCCTCTGAGGACAAGGGGAAGTAGGGAAATGAGGAGGGAATTGTTTGGGTCCTGACCCAACTCTTGCAACTATGCAGAGCTGAGCTGGGGGAGGGCAAGCGTCTGCGACTGGAAGGCTCCCAAGGCTCTTCTGTCACCCAGTTCTGGAGGCAGGAGCCAGTGCTGACAAAATGATGATGAATGACTGACCCGAGGGCCTCCGACCGAGAGCAGAATGTGTCACCGTGTGTCTGCGTCCTCTGCAAATAGAACAGGGCTCACAGATCAGAGACCAGGGTTGAACCATAAGGCAAATCACTGGCATCCATCGCCCGCCAAGCTTCCAAGGCCCTTCTATTCCATTTTCCTGGTAACAGTGTGGGAAGACCCGTAACCAGACCACGTGACCAGAGATTTCAACGGCGCCGATGGGACATGAACTAAATGCCATGGGATTTTTTTTCATCTTAAAAAAAGTAGTTTTAAGTGACTCCCACCTCAATTCAGGGGGGAAAAAAATTTTTTTTTAATTTTTAAATAACCAGTAAGGAAATCCAGTGCATTCTGAAAGGGTTTGCAATGAAATGTTGATTTTGTTGGATTGCAAATTCCAATGATTTCAATTCTCCCCTCAATTGTGTGGTCTCCTCAGTATTCTTGCATGGGCGTGGGGAGGGGGCTCAGGGTGGCTATTGCTACAGTGGGTGCATCATTCAGAATTTCCTCTTTAAGGAGTTTGGAGCTGTGCTCGCTCATCTAAAAGCCATTGACTCCTTAGGCTAAAGGCAGTCAAATGCAGCAGCTCCTGTCCCAGAGCCTGTCATTGTATTGGACGGCTTTGGAGTCACCCTGGATGCCTTTAAAGTTCTTTAAAAGCAATGAAGACTCTCCCTAGGGGGGAAAAATTGCATTTTTGCTCAGAGTTTCCGCAGAATCATTTATATCCATAAACATGGTGACCGTCTAAGACCCTCCGCTCCCCAGTGCAGCCTTCATGGCCGTCCGGGGCATCAAGGCAGCTCAGACTCACAGCAACCTGAGGTCTAGCACACGTCAGGCTGCCGGGTCCGGGACCAATCCCACAGGCAGGGCCATGTTTGTGCCCGTCTTTGAGATTCACCCTAAGGGCAGAGCAACTGTCGTACAAGACCATCAGAATAAGGAACAGAATTTAGAGCGAATGAATCCAAAGGAATTTTAAGATGATAAAAGTGTGTCATCATTAGACACACAAGACCAAAGAGAGCGAGAGAAATCGAAACTTTTTTCACTCACTCCAAAAACATCCACATTGTCCTCGGGTCAATTCAGACTCATAGTGACCCTATAGGACAGAGTCCAACTGTCCCTGTGGGTTTTTCCAAAACTGTGACTCTTTCTGAGAGTAGAAAGCCTCATCTATCCGCCACCCCACCCACCCCCCCGCCCCCTCTCCCCACGCCCCCATCCACACACTGTAGCAGGACTGGTGGTTTCAAACTGCAGTGCATGCCTTTCTTTTACTCATTGTCTTTCCCACGGACCACAGTCCTTGCTCATGCTGCCAAACAGAACTAGCAGCCGGCCGAGAGAATAAGAAGGAAGAGCCTCACATGCCCCCACCGAGAGAGAGAAACCTTTGGGAACAATAGGCGTGATTCTCTTGCATCTTGTCCTATCGTGTGTATTTCAAACACACCACCAAACGACATTTGGGCATCGGGAATCGGTCACGTTGAACCGTTGTCTGGACTGGAAATGTTCAGAAAGACTCCGGCTCAGCTGCTGGTGACCTTTCGAGATCACAGACTCCTTTAGAATCTTGGGTCTATCAGATCAGCTTCACTTGGCCGACCCTGTTCCAAGTGAAGGGTTTCTCCCATAAACCTAAGGTGACCAGACGTCCCATTTTTGGCGGGGCAGTCCTGATTTTTAACTATTTTCCCCGTGTCCTGCAGCGTTTTTTAAAAGTCCCGATTTTTGGAAAGAATGCATGACAAACTAGGGTATACGGTTTTCGGCTGCCATGTGCCTATTTCGCCAGGATATGAGTTTTATCAATGGTGCCCTGCTTTTGTCCCACTTTACCAACGTTAAAATCTGGTCACCTTACCTCCTCTGTGGGATGGAAACCTCTGTGCTGCCCTTGGTAACTGGTGAATTAAAGAGCACCTCCTGCCTACGTGGAAGTTAGCTTGTTGCTGACAATGGGTGGTGAGGTCTGTTTGCCCATGGATTTGTTTGAGCTGATGGGAGTTGAGGTAGTTAGTTTATTGTGTCAACCTGGCTGATAAACACATGTGGGGTTCATTGAAGGGTGGAGGGATAAATGGCTCAGTGAGCCTCGCCTTTCTAGTTCTGGGGTCTCTTGCTTTGTGATGGTCGGACCAGGG
Organism: Echinops telfairi; assembly: GCF_000313985.2. Taxonomy (NCBI): domain Eukaryota; kingdom Metazoa; phylum Chordata; class Mammalia; order Afrosoricida; family Tenrecidae; genus Echinops; species Echinops telfairi. The sequence goes on from NW_022111369.1 coordinate 94,374,893, forward strand.
TGCAGCTGCCTTAGCCGCTTTAGCTGGCAAGGCTCACTTCCTGCAAGACATCCCTGAGAAGCCACATAGATCTACCCCGATGCAGCCCTGGGTGCTGGAGCAGCCGTGTGGAGACCCCTGCCAGTGCTGAGATGCTTACATGTTCACTGACTTGGCTTTCCTCCTGCAGTCGGCATCATTGCGTCTGTTTTGTGAGATGGAGGAGGACTTTGTGGATTGATGTTGGACACATGGGTTATTGGGTTAATGTTGGACTTGTGGGCTTGGGCAGCACTGGGTTGGGATGTTTTCTTGATGTGCACTTAACCTTTATATGAAACTCTCTCTTATACATGAGTTTCTGTGGATTTGTTTCTATAATGTACCCAGATTAACACAGTTAGTTTGGAACACAGCTGGGAAGAAGGCCTTAAAAAATAATAATAACAATAATAATATCCATCAGATTTCATGACCCTCAGCATTTTCCTTTGATGCCACACCTGCACCTGGTGTGCAAATAAAGGCAAGATTGCAAAAGTCAACAGCGCCGACTTCTTTGTTCCCTTCCCAGGCACTTCTGTGAGCGTCTCAACCTTTAATCTGGTGGCCATATCGCTGGAGAGATATGGCGCGATTTGCAAACCCCTGCAGTCCCGGGTCTGGCAGACCAAGTCCCACGCGCTGAAGGTGATTGCGGCGACCTGGTGTTTCTCCTTCACCATCATGACGCCGTACCCCATTTACAGCAACCTGGTGCCTTTTACCAAGAACAACAACCAGACGGCAAACATGTGCCGCTTCCTGCTGCCAAATGATGTCATGCAGCAGACCTGGTAAGGCGGCATCTATGTATATATGTGTGCCTCAATGCCTGTATATATGAATTCATATCTATGAACATAGATAACAGATACTTTGATATCATTTTGCATTACTTTGACAGGCTAGGCTGGATTGCCCAGGGGGTCTTTGGGGTCAGCTTCTTGGAGGGTTCTCCGTGGCTGATCACTCAGAAGCCGAGGGCCAGGCCTTTCTTCCAAAGGACCTCTGGGTGGGCTCTATCTTTCGGAGTGCAACGGAGTGTGTTAAGCTTGGCACCACCCACGTGTTGCTCTTATCATCCTTGTCTGTTGTGAGGAAACCGTGGTGTGGAGAGGGGTGACTCCTTACCAGGCTTGCACACTTCCTCAGCGGCAGAGCTGGGTGCTAACCCAAGGGGCATCTGCTTCTCGGGGGCTGAAGGAGGTTGGGGGCTGGATGGTTCAGAGAGCCATCATTTTCAGTAGAATTGACAATGGAGTAGAGCAGCATCCAAATTCTCTGGGATTTTCTGGTACTTGAATCCAATACAGGGACCGTCTGATACCCATTTCTTGGCAGACTAGCGGGGTGGCCTTGGTCAAGTCCACATAATCTCTAGCAGCAGTGGGTTCTTTACCTACAAAGGAAATTCTAGATTGATAGATGATAGACAGAGACATCAAAACATGGTGGTATATTGGGCTATGCTGCTAATCACAAAATCAGCAGTTCAAATCCACATTGCACACTCAGGAGAAAGATGAGGCTTTCTGTTCCCATAAAGATTTACAGTATTGAAAATCTACAGAGGCTGTTCTACTCTGTCTTATAGGATCGCTATGCGTCATAATTAACTTGATGGTATACACACACGTACATATATAGATACATACATACACGCACACACACACCTCATGGGATAGCTGTAAGTTTCAAATTAGAGCCTATGTATGAAAATGTCATGAAATCTCTGAAAAATAACATTTTAAAGGCCACACAAACACAGGGCAACATGTTTATTAATTCCAAAGACGAGGCGCCCTGGTGGTATAGTGGTTACACTACACACTGGGCAGCGATCTGCATGGTCGGCAGTTCGAAACCACTAGGAGCACTGTGGGAGAAAGCCTGGACTTTCTATTTCCATAAACAGTAACAAGCTCAGTAACCCACGCA
>NW_022111369.1:94377775-94384007 GCF_000313985.2 Echinops telfairi
GCAGGAGCAGGGAGTCTCAGCGTTCCCCCTTGGAGCAACGGCTGGGTTTGAACCGCCAGCCTTGCAGTATGGAAACGGTGCCTACCTAAAGTGATTATGGGAATTTAGTGAAATAATAAGAGAACATGCCTAACCTACTGTGTGTGTATATATAATATATAATGTATGATGTATGATGTACGATGTATGATGTGTGATATATGATATATAATAAATCTTCCATCGCCATCCTATAGGACAGGGTAGAACCGCCCCTTCTGAGTTCTGGAGACTGTAACTCTTTACAGGAGTAGAAAGCCCGTCTTTCTCCCAAGGAGCAACTGGTCATTTCGAACTGCTGACTTTGTGGATCACAGCCCAAAGCCTAACCACTATGCCACCAGGGCTCCTTCCGTGAATGTAAGCTCTTACTATTTGAATCTTGGTTCCGGCACAGCACAATAGCCACCAGCTGCTTCCAATTCCAGTAGCTCTGTGTTAGGTGCCTTCGAGGAGGTTCCAATACATAGCAACCCATACGGGACTTATGTGTAAAGAAAAGCAGGAAACCACTTCCAGTGGCTGAACCTCCAGACATGGAAACAACCCCCACCGCGCCAAAAAAATAAAAATTAAAGACTAGGAAACAGTGTGTCCACGCAGAGCAGTGAAGGATGAGCCTTCCTCATGCCTTCCCAGTTGAACCCGAACGACTGAAGTTGCTGGTCATTGAATTCTCTTGTGTTTTATCAGGCACACGTTCCTGTTACTCATCCTCTTTCTTATTCCTGGAACTGTGATGGCAGTGGCCTACGGACTAATCTCTTTGGAACTCTACCAAGGCATCAAATTTGACACTAGCCAGAAGAAGTCTGCTAGAGGTAACTATCTTTCAGCTGTACGTTTAGGCCAAGAGAGCAGAAAGGCGTTTTTCTCTAACCTGAAGAAATATACCTGCAGACTAGGGAGAGAGGGGATGCTGGAAGTGGTAAAACTATTCCCATGAGAGTCTGTTGTGTAAGGGATAGCCATGGGTCCCAGTGTCTCTGTTTCCTCAAAACAGGGAAACAGCTCCTCTCCAAAGGGTGCTGGGGGTGGGGGGGGGGAGTTGAGATAAGACAAACATCGTGAACTCAAGCATGAGAACACTTGTGAGGATGGCACAGGCCAGGAGGTTTCCTTCGGGTGTGCACAGGGTCGCTACGGGTTGGCACCAACTCGACGGTACTTAACAGCAACAACCACAATGACGCAAACATCACCCATTTATCACCCTGGTCTTCACTTGCACCTTTCTGCAGCCATTAACAGGGTGCCTTCCAAAAGTTCCTGGAAAAATCTAATGAGCTTTCTGAAGCCCGCTCCTGTTCATATCCCAGCTTCTACATAACCTAGCCCAGCTTTCGTGTCAGTCTCCTCTTCCTCACCCCAGGCCCCCTTCTCTCACAGACAGTGATTACCCAAAGCCCTGTTCCTTCCCTATGGACTAAAAAAACCCAACAATTCATGGCCATTGAATCTAGTCTGACCCAGAGAACTCCATAGGGTGGAGTGGACCGATCCCTGTGGGTTTCCGAGCGGATGACTGTTTATGGGAGCAGAAAGCCTTGTCGCTCTCCCTCAGAGCAGCTGGTGGTGAGCAGCCCAATTGGCAACCACCATGCTACCAGAGTTGCTGCGGATGGCACTCCTCACCCACACTGAGCCCAACGCCTTCGCCTTCGTTAGCGGAACTGCCCCCCTTCTGGTTCCGAGTCTTGGTCCCACTCTGTGATGTGTTATTGTTGTTAGGTGCCTGATCCTGTGCCATCCTCACGATTGCCCTTGGGTTTGAGCCCGTTGTGAACGGTGGAAATGACAGCATCTTGCGGGCATTTACTGTTGATTCGTGCCCAGCTCCTCCCTCCACACAATGAGGCTGGAGACTTTACCCACCTTCCAGCTGTGGGTCTGACTGACGAAAGAAGAACAGCATGGGACTCATCTCTAATCCTTTCAGGGCCCTTGCCCCTTCCACAGAGAGAAGCATGGTTGAATGGCTTCCCATGCACGATAAGGACTTGCCCGGTGTAATACTGACCCCTCTGGGTCTAAGTCCAAGGCCCCAGCCTCATTTCAAGTTGGGTCTGGTTCCCTGGGGGGATGGAGGAGGGGGCGTCCAGTGCATGCCTCCCAATGAAGTGCTGCCCCTTGCCCATTCAGAAAGGAAACCCAGCGAGGGCAGCGGCAGCCATTACCAGGACAGCGACGGGTGTTACCTGCAGAAGCCCAGGCGCCCCAGGAGGCTGGAGCTGCAGCAGCTCTCCACCCGCAGCAGCTGCCGGGCCGGCCGCATCCGGAGCAGCAGCTCAGCGGCCAACCTGATGGCCAAGAAGCGGGTGATCCGCATGCTGATGGTCATCGTGGTCCTCTTCTTCCTCTGCTGGATGCCCATCTTCAGCGCCAACGCCTGGCGCGCCTACGACACGGCCTCGGCCGAGCGCCGCCTCTCGGGCGCCCCCATCTCCTTCATCCTGCTGCTCTCCTACACGTCCTCCTGCGTCAACCCCATCATCTACTGCTTCATGAACAAGCGCTTCCGCCTGGGCTTCATGGCCACCTTCTCCTGCTGCCCCGGCCCGGGCCCCGCCGGAGGGCGAGGAGAGGTGGGGGAGGAGGAGGAGGGCAGGACCACGGGGGCCTCTCTGTCCAGGTACTCCTACAGCCACATGAGCGCCGCCGCCGCCCCGCCACCCTGAGCTGTCTCCGTCCCCCTCTGCTGGGAGCTGGGAGAGGAAGAGGAGGGGTGAGGGAGGCAGCGGAGGCAGAGGCAGGCTGCACCGTCGGAAGGGGAGCTCTCTAGGGAAGAGCCAGAGCTTGGCGCCCATGCGGTTGCAGGCAAGGCCTTCTCAAGAGCCAGCACCACCAGGAAAACCTGCCAGGCCAGGTGCAAGGGCGTCCACAGGACAGCGCCGCCGTCGCCATCGCCAAGCTCCTGTTCAAACTGGAGAGGTGGGCCCAGCCGCGGATGGGAGGGCCCTGGGGCATCCCAGGTGGACACTCGCCCCCTTGGGGATGCAGGTCTGTGTTCAGCTGCTTCTGCTGAGGGAACCTTGGGGCCGCCTTTCTCCTGCCCTCCCTGTAGTCATGTGGAAGGACAAGCCAGACCCCTTCTGGCCAGTGTCTCTAGTCCAGGAACAGGGCAGCTTGGCTTTTTCTTCTGTGGTCAGCCATGGGCATTCAGGGTGACGAGGTTACATCATCCTCAGAATAGCTGAAAGATGGAACTCAGAACCGATCTCTTTCTTGAAAAAGGAAATAATAATAACACAAGGCTGATGGCGGATGAGAAGGCGATCGTGGTCTGAGGAATGCTAACTACCAGGAGAATAGCAAGCTTTGTTCCACTTAAACCTACATAAATACTGCTTAGCCCCTCTTTTAGGGGTTGATATTAAACCCCAGGCTTCTGTGCCCCGATTTCTCCTCCTCGTTCGGCACATCCTCCTTCTCCAGAAAGCCCTGCAGGTACAAAGGAGAGTTGCCAGTCCTAGGTACCTAGTCAAGGGTGAGAACTTGTAGAGTCAGGTCCAGACCAAAGACAGGCAAACTTGGACTCAGTCAGACAATGGTGTGTGGATGTCAAAGCAGACGATACCTTTGCACGCACTCCTTGTGTTTGCTGTACGCATGTAAACAAAGAACACAGCTACGTTCTGTGTATATAGGTATAATCTTTTATTTTGTTTTTACAAAAGAATCATTCATGGATGTTGGAATTTGGAAGGTTTGCTATATCTATTTTTAATTTCCTTCACAACAGTTAGTTTTGTGTTGCAAAATTATGGTTGGCATCCTCCTCAATTCAAATTTCCATTTTTAAATTAATGAAGGGTTATGGATTCAATGTCTGGAACGTGGATTTATAGGCCGATCAATCTGGTCAACCACCATGGCTTTCTTTGTTTTAGAGCAGCACTGTTCTATTTGCCCACGTGGCATAGTGGCTCATGAGTTAGGCTTTTAAGAGCAAGGTCAGCAGTTCGAAATCACCTGCCACTTTGAAGGAGAAAGATGAGACTTTCTACTCCGGTAAAGAGTTAGAGTCTTGGAAACCCACAGGGCCAGTTCTATGCTGTCCTGCAGGTCCTCTGGATCCTATTTGCTGAAATAAATGAACACAGACATTTTTAATAGAAACAAGTTTTCATGCTCGGGAAAGTTGGAAGGAAGGAAGAAAGGAAGGAAAAACTATCATTATAACTTTAAGCGTCTGAGAAGTGAGCTCTTCTTGTTCTTGTTTTCATGGAAGTGTGGCCGTCCACTAATCCACTAATAGCAGACATTCTGTGTGGGACAAAAGAGTCAATAATTCTCATTGTTGGCGTGGCAAGGCGGCTTGGATGTAGAAATGAGAAAAATGGCAGGGACTAGCAAGAAATAGTCCTAAGTAAGGAAACTCAAACACACTGCCTCAAGTGGACAGGGCAGGATAGAACTGCCCCTTTGGGTTTCTGAGACAGGAACTTTTCACTGGAGTAGAAAGTCTAATCCTTCTCCTGAGGAGCAGACGGTGGTTTCAAACTGCTGATCTGTGGTTAGCAGTCAATGTGTAACCCACTACGCCACTAGGGCTCCTTAAATAGGGGAAGGGATATTTTACTTTATCAAGACGTTAGTATGGCCATTTTGTGTCTTAGGGTGGGGGAAATGGCCATGCGCTAACTGGGAAGAAATGACTGAAGGCAAGACACTTTCACATTAGGGCCCTTTAAGCTAGGTGTCAATTTTTCTGTTCTTCATCCCCAACCTAATTAGCATGTTCACAGTTAGCCTTCTCAAAGACTTCAAGGCAACAATGCAACCAGCTAAAACCCACACTGCCAAAATGGTATTGATAAAAGGTACAGGAAATAAAAACATAAAAGGAATAAAATGTCTCCAATACTTGAGCCAATCCTACAGGATCTAGAATTTCCTGACTGAAGCATATGCTTTCTATACATATGAAGCTCCATATATTTCAGAAGCTCTAGTAGTACCAAAGATGTGTTAACCTTAAAATAGATTTAAGTCTATTTAAAATAGATCTAAAATAGGTCTGTCAGATTTAACAACAACAATAATAATACAGGATGCCCACTTTGATTTTAATTTCAGATCAACAATAAAGTTTTTTAGTATGTAAGTATGAGGGGGTCCCCCCCAAAAAATACAGAATTTTTTTTCTTCAAAGCTATGTATTTTTTTAAGAAACTTTTTTTTAAAAAACAAAACAACCTTATCACCTTCAAAGTACTCTTCATTACGCTTAATACATTTTTCAAATCGGTGAGTCCATTCTTGGAAACATTTTTCAAACTCATCTGTTTGGATGGCTGAGAGCACCTCCCTCCTTTTTTGTCTTCACCTCTTCTATGTTGTCAAATGGCTGTCCTTTCATGTCCCTCTTCATTCTCAGAACGAAAAAGAAGTCGCACAGATCAAGGTCAGGTGAGTAAGGTGCAGTGAGGCAAGAGAGACATGATGTTTGTTTGCCAAAAACTGACACACTAAGATGGTTGTGTGAGCAGGTGCATTGTCATGGTGGCAAAACCATTCCCACATCTGTCACAAATCAGGCCTTTTTTGTTGCACACGGTTACACAATCTTTTCAGAACCTCGAAATAGAAAGCTTGATTAACAGTCTGACCTGGTGGAACCAACTCCAGATGCACTACAAGTTGACATTTCTATCCGTTTGAGATGTTGATGGCCTTCCATAATGAAGTTTGCCATCAATCAACATTTCTCCTTTTGGAAACAAGAAAACCACTCCTACACTTGAGTTTTTCCCATAGTGCTGTCCTTGTGAGCTGGGATCAATAGCACAACAGTTTCTGCAGCACTTTTCCCGAGCAGGAAACAAAACTTCACAGCTGCATGCTGTTCGCTTTGATCGGCCATCACAAGAAAGGAGGTACGGACGAAACTGCTTTTACAAAAAGATTCTCTGTGACCAGAAAACCCTTCCCAGGCAATGCCACTATGTGCACTAACTCAGAGCGAGTTGCTCGATGCTCACCTGTGGGGGAAAATGTATGCTATGAAAGCTGCACTCTGCCCAGCCCAATTCCGTTTGGGGGAAGGGTACCACCTTGTATGTCTCAGATAGTTCACAGGGCATACTTATACTGAAAAACTATTCTTTAAATTCAAATTTAAATTGCAATCCTATGGTTGGGGGGGTAGATAAAGGAGAAGGGGGAAAATCATTTTTAACTATGTAAAATT
>NW_022111369.1:94384359-94385288 GCF_000313985.2 Echinops telfairi
AAGCAAATCCCTCCAGTTTCTGGTTTGGTTTGGTTTTCTATTGTCTTCTGGTAGCTTCTGGTCATCCCCAGAGAGGTGAGTTAGGACGCAGCATGGAGATTTTGAGAATGGAGGGTGTATCCTTTGACCTTTAATTCAACCACTGCAATAGCATCTGTGGCCTAATTACCATGGTAATCTCTGTGGCGTGTCTAGACGCATTTGTGTATCCTTAAAAGTTGTCTCTTCCAGGCTATTCAAATATCATCTTCAGGAGTGACCATTGCGATCGAGCCCCTGTTGTATTCCCTTCCAGTGTCGTGCTCAGCTTTCTACAGCCTGTGGGTGCTCAATAAACATTGTGTCTGGCTGCTACTGCATCTTCTGTGCTGTGGAGGGGTGGGGAGGAGGGTGTCCCTCCTCTGGCCACAGCAGTGATTCTCCATGGGAGGGGCACATTCTTGAAAGGGGGAATGGTGTCTGAACTTCTAGGGGAATTTTTCCAACTGGGCACCCTGGGTGGTGCAAATGGTTAACTCCCTCAGCTGCTCACCTGAAGGTCGGTGGTTCAAGTTCATCCCGAGGTGATTCGGAAGAAAGGCCTGGTGATCTTCTGAAAAATAAGCCAGCGCAAACGCTAACGGAGAGGGGAGGGGCACGGCACAGCACTACTCTGACACGCCTGCGCATATGGGATCACCAGGACTCTGAACCGATTCACCTGCAACTTGGGGGAGTGTTTTGTTTCTCAGCTCTCAAGACCCTGCTGTGTGAGCCTCTGACGGCAGCAAGCCTCCTTTCCACGGGAGCTGGGTGGCTTGAGAGCGATCCGCATTGTTTCTATGGAAGGGTGCCGCTAAACAGTGCTTAAACTCAAAGCTCGCTGCCATCGAGTGGATTCGGACTCCTTACAGGACAGGATAGACCTGCCCCTGTGGGTTTCCAAGACT
>NW_022111369.1:94385544-94387025 GCF_000313985.2 Echinops telfairi
AAAAAAAAAACACAAAAAACCGAACCCTGGGCTGTAATGGTTATGGGGAAGCAGAGGTTAAAGCACTTGGCTGCTAACTAAAAGGCCAGTGGCCTGCACCCGCCAGCTGCTCCGTGGGAGAAAGATGGGGCTGGCTGGCTGCTTCCGTGCAAATGCCCAGCCTTGGAAACTGTACAGGGCGGTTCTACTCTGCCCTGGAGGATCGCTATGAGTAGGAATCAGCTTCATGGTGATGGGCTTTAATGGGATCAAATGGTCAGGTCTTTTCTTCCACGGAGCCGCTGGGTGGGTGTGAACCACCATCTTCCCAGTAGGCAACCAAGCACTCAGCCATGGTGCCACCAGTCTCCTGCCAAACTCGCTGCCATCGAGTTGAATCTGACTCAGAGGGACCCTATAAAACAGAGTAGAACTGCCCCTGGAAGTTTCTGAGACTACAAATCTTCCCAGGAGCAGACAGCCCCATCTTTCTCAGCCAGTCGGTTGGAAGCACCAGCCTTCCAGTTACCAGCCCAGTGCTTAACCCACTTCACTACCATGGAGACGAGAAGGTTTGTGCTATTGCTGTTGGGGGCCATCAAGCCAGTTCCAACTAGGAGTAACCCTGTAGGCCACATAGCAAAACGCTGCCCGGGCCTGCGCCATCCTCATGAAACTTCCAGGAGCTTTGGGGGAAAGGGGAATTGTTTGTCAAGAGGGAAAACGGATAGCTCATCCTTCCTTCCATCAAAAACCCCACTGCCATTGAGTCAGTTCACTGCAAGAGAAACACCCGAGGATCTGGGTTCGCATCCCGGGGCTTACTCATTGCACCCCAGGGGTCCATTTTCAGGGTTTCTCACCGCTTTCTACCTGAAAACTGGTCCCTGCGGTGCAATGATTAAGCACCAGGATGTGAACCCAAACACTACCGGTTCGAACCCACCAGCAGGAGAAAATCTCTGGGGATCTGCTGGCATATGGCGAGCAGCCTGGGAATAACGCCTCTGGACAGGTCTTCTCTGTCCTGTGTGGTGTCACCAGTCAGAATGAATTCAGGGGCACAGCGGCAGCAGATACACATAGAGGTAAAGGTGTGCTGGTGAACAAAGGAGGGCAAAGGTATAGGATCTGCTAGAGAAGAAATGGCGGCGCCAAATATATGACAAATAAGGACTGAACTTGACATAGGCCCCTGCCCCGCACCTGAATGCCCTATCCACTTGTTCAAGTTGCTGCTGTCAACTTGATTCCATAGACCAGAAAGCCACACCCACTGGCATTGAGTTGATGCCCACTCACCGTGATGCTGTAGGGCAGGTGGAACTGCCCCCTGTGGGTATCCAAGACCAACTCTTCATGGGACCAGAAAGCTCCATCTTTCTCCCAAGGAGCAGCTGGTGGTTTCAAACTGCTGACCTTGCAGATTGCAGTGCAATGTGTAACCACTATACCACCAGTGCTCCTGATTCCATATAGCTAATTCCTGAAAGAGGGCAATG
>NW_022111369.1:94389166-94394484 GCF_000313985.2 Echinops telfairi
GTGTGTGTGTGTGTGTGTGCTGTCAGGGCTTCTGTTGCTAGTTTATACAATCCGGTCATTGCACAGAGATGGGTTGTGTGGGGTGTGTGTGTGTGTGTGTGTGTGCGCTGTGGTAAAGAATGTAGAGACTTCCCTTGGACCACAGCCTTGAACCACACCTGGAGGAGTGCAGAGCTTCAAGGGCCAGCCCCAGGGGGTCAGAGAAGATGATGCCTCAGAACTGTCCCTTGACGTGGCACCAGCCCAGGTGGAACCTCTGAGAAGTCCAGCTTCATGTTCACACCTGCTCCTAGCTCTGGTCTCTCTCAACAGCTCCTGTCCTCCCTTCTCTGCCTCCACTGACAGATGCAAACCTCCCACCCCCAGAAGCAGCAGCTGCAGGGAGAAGACAGCCAGTCAGGAGGCAAATAAAGGAGAAGGCCAAGCGGGAGCTCACGTGGCAGCCAAGGAGGCTGAATTATCCAGACGGAGTAATTCTCCTCAGGTGGGGCCCAAGGCCATTTTCAGCAGGTGTTTTCTTGGGTCCCTTCCAAGGGTAGGAGGCCAGCAAAACTCCAAGATGTCAATTACATTTGAATTTCAGATAAACGTTGGGAAACGTTTCGTAAAAGCCAGTCCCCTGCACCATTGCATTTCATGTCATCAGCCCCCAGTAGGGTGTCCACAGGGAGGTGCAGGGTGTGCTGAGAAGCAGGATCAGGCAGTAGACTGAGAGATCAGCTATGACCCAGAGTTATATATGGTGCAAGACAGCAGACGTGGGGCTTATAAGTGCTTGAAAGAAGTAGAACGAGACGAAAGGAAAGAGCGGGCCGGGGGACACTCAGAAAGCGAGAGAACAATGCTGACCACGTTTGGTTTTTTAAAAAATCATTTTATTGGGACTCTTATAATCCATCCATCCATTAGGTCAAGCACTTTTGTACACATGCTGCCATCATTTTCAAAACATTTTCTTTCTACTTGGGCCCTTGGTATCAGCTCATTTTCCCACCTGCCTCCCTCCACCCTCCCTCCCTCATGAACTCTTGATAATTTATGTTACTATTTTTCATGTCTTACACTGACTAATGTCTCCCTCCACTTTTCTGTTATCCATCCCGCTGGGTGGGGGTTATATGTCAACCATTGTGATCGGTTCCCTCTTCCTCCCCCCACCTTCCCCCTACCCTCCTGGTATCGCTACTTTCATTATTGGTCCTGAGGGGTTTATCTGTCTTGGATTCCCTGTGTTGCGAGCTCTTAACTGTACCAGTATACATGTTCTGGTCTAGCTGAATTTGTAAAGTAGAATTGGGATCATGAGAGTGGGGGTGGGATGGGAAGCATTCAAGAACTAGAGGAAAGTTGTGTGTTTTGTCAGCTGACCACATTTATGGGGAGCCCTGGTGGTGTGGGGCTTGCACGTTGGGCTGCTAACCTCAAGGTCAAGAATGTGAGGAAGGCTGAGGAAGGTTTTCCTGGTCAGCAGGAGAAAGACAAGGCTTTCTACTCCATTAACAGTCACAGCCTTGGAAACTCACAGGGGCAGTTCTACTCTGTCCTATAGGGTCACTATGAGTCAGAATTGACTCAATAACAGTGTTTGTTTTTTTCTTCGGGGGTGGGAGGTACTCATAGCAACCCTATAGGACAGAGTGAAACTGCCTCTTTGAGTCTCAGAGATTGCAATCTTAACTCCAGTAGAAAGCCTTGTTCTTCTCCCCTGGAGTGGCTGGTGGTTTTGAATTGCTGACCTTGCAGTGAGCAGGTAGAATTGACCGTGCAGCAGTGAGTTTGTTTTTTGGAGTGAGATATAAAAATAGCATTGACGGTCTCTCCATAAGGCATCTTGGTGGTACAGTGGGTTCAGCAACTTGGGGGGAGGATGAGGCTTTCTGCTCCCCTAAAGATTTAGTCTTGGAAACACACAGGGGCAGTTCTTCCCTGTCCTCCAGGGTGGCTATGAACTGGAGCAGATTCCGTGGCAGTGAAGTTTGGTTTGGGGGTGTGGTGTTTTCCCCGGTCTCTGCCCTCCCCATGCCTTCCACTCTGTGGCTTCCTGATGGAGTAGGGATTGTACCCTCGTCAACATCATTCCCATTTTGACACTCATTCTGGTTCCCCCACATCTTACAAATGTGACCCATTCTGCTTTGGCTTTGTTGGGCATGTCCGAACTGGACAGAACTGGTTCCAAGCCCTGGGTGGGACTGATGAGCCCCCACAGTTGGTCTCCTCTGACTTTTCGGTGCCTGGACTTCCACAGATTTGGACCCAGTTCTATACTGTCCCCTTTCCCCTCTCTTTCTTTCCCTCTTCCTATTTCCTCCCAAATTTGGTTCAGCACCTACTACCTGACAGCAGTGTCCCCTGGGTGCAGCACACCTGTAGCAAGCGATTCTACTTGATTTCTCACCCCTCAGCCTACTGCTTAATCTTGCCTCTCGGATGCCTATCCCCACCCCTGTCCCATGGGCACCCCCTGGGTAGGGTGGCCACATTTAGCAGCCCTGCCCAGAGAGGGCTTATCTGGAAGACTTCAGATTACTTCGGGCTGCCCAAGGCAGGGAGGGCATTGAGACCTGGAAGAAGCCTGGTAGCAGGTACACCTGGAGGGAGGGAGGGAGGGGGTTTGGGAGGGGAGCCGGGACCAGTCATGGCCAGAGTGAAGCCCTAACGTTCACATAGTGGAGTCTGAGAGCAGATCGATTGACAAGGCCACACTCCCCCACCAGCTCACTAGCCCTCGAGTCTCCCCCCACACCCCCACCCCCAGCAGGGTTTCCGAGAGCGGGTCCTGAGGAGGAGCTCCCACCAAGACCAGGACAGAGGAGGGTATAGGACTCCTGAATGGGGAGACAGCCCAACTCTCTCGCCCTTCCCCTCCTGTGCCCAGTGGGAGCCCAAGTGGCAGGGGCCCAGAAAGCACATTGTCTCGGGCCTCCAGATTCTCGGGGTGAGCTACATGAGGTTAGAGTGTCCCCAAGGTACCCCTGGACAGAGCTGGTCTCCTCAGGGACCTTCAAGTCCGTCTGCCAAATTCTGACTCACACCTGGGACTGATCATCAGAGCCTCAGGGCTGCTGGTGTCAAGAGGCAAACTGAGGGTCCTCACAGTTATAATTATTGAGCCTCCTTTGGGTCAGAGTGGAACCGAGCTGTGCAGCCTGCCTTGACTTGTTTGCACCCTCGGCCACTCCTTCAAGGGGACTGTGGTGATTGGAAAACCCCAAACCCAACCCGCTGCCATCCAGCCAATGCTGACTTGACTCACAGCTACCCGATAGAACAGGGTGCAATTGCCCTTGTGGGTCTGTGAGACTGTCACTCTTTACTGGAGTCGAAAGCCCCATCTTATTCCCACAGAGCAACAGGTGGTTTTGAACTACTGACCTTGCATTTAGCAGCCAAACCACTGAGCCACCGGGGCTCCTCGGGGTTGTTGTTCGGGAGCCATCAAATTGACTTTGGCTCACAGCAACCCCATATGGCAGAGAACTGCCCCACAGCACTTTTCTAGGGAGCAAATTCCCAGCGCTCAAAACCTTTGGGTGAGCAGCTGAGCACTTAACTGTTGCACCACCAGGCATCACCCCAATAACTGACAACCGCCGTGGCCCTCACTTTGCTCTCTCACCAAAGTGTGCAAGCCTATCTGCTTTGGGACTCGAGCCCCGGCTAGGCAGGTTTGCTTCCACCGGCTCTCTGGGTCCCACTGAGTCACCAGGCCCGGCTGGCCTGGGGCACCCGGCTCCCTGTAAGATGTCCTGGTGGAGACAAAATGAGTTGCTAATCACAAGGCCAGGCAGGGTGGGAACCCAGCAGCCACCTTCCCAGGGGGAAAGATGAGGCAGCCTGCTCCCCGAAAGATTGAGTCCTCAAAGCCCAAAGGGATGGGTCTCCTCTGCCCTCTAGGCTCGCTGTGAGTCGGTTTGACCATCTGCTCATGGAAGAAAGTCCTGGTGACCGGCCTCTGTAAAGACTGCAGCCGTAAAGGCCCCGTAGGACAGTTCTCCGTGTGTCAGGATCCACTGACAACCAGAAATAGGTGTTGTTCTGTTTCCAGCAAACCCAACCCAATGCCAAGCCAAGCCAGGCCGGACTCTGGGCGACCCTATAAGGCAGAATAGAACTGGCCCCCTAGGGTTTCAGATTGTCAATCTTCACGGCAATAAGTAAGCCTCACCTTTCTCCTATCTAGCGGCTGGTGGGTTTGAACCTGCTGCGTCTGTAGTTAGAAGTTCAGGGGTCCCTCCTGCACCTCTAGGAGAAGGGAAAAATCTGCTCTTGGGGTTCGGTTCCCCTTGTTGACCCAGGCGGCGTTAGTGTACCCGCGGGTGCACCAGCTACGCACATGAGATCACAAGATCAAAGCCCAAGTTGAGCGGCAATATGTGTGCATCGCGGGGCAGCCAGGAAAATATGTTTAGGTTGGTGGTTGTCAGTTTTGATCTGTCAATTTCTTGTTTTTACCGTGGCAATAACAAAATATACTTCTCAGCAATTAAAATGGCTTTTATTATTAAATTTCCTGTGGGAATGAAATTGGATTAAGGGAAGCAGGAAATGCTAGCTCCTGATCCCTTTTTTGCAGTCCTTTAAAGTCAGGCATAACTCCACAGCTGCTAAGGGGCGCAGTGACGGTGCTCGGCTGCTAAGCTAAAGGGTAGGGCTCTGAGCCCACCTCCCCAGCAGATGCCTTTTGAAGAAAGACCTACCTCCTTTCCAAAATGTAGCCATTGAAGACCCTATAAAGCAGTGTCCAGCCACAATTACTGAACATTTTGATCAAAGATGCTATAGAAGAATTCTGATCAAAAGCGGGGAACTGCAGAATTCTGACCAAAAGGGGGGAATGTCTAATTCTTGTAGACTCCAGAAGGAGCCCTGGTGGCGCTGGCTGCTAACTGGAAGGTCAGCAGTTCAAAACCACCAGCTGCTCTTCAGGAAAGGGACAAGGTAACTCCCATAAAGACTTACCATCTCAGAAATTCACAGGGGCCATGCTACCCCATCGTAAGGATCCCTATGAGTCAGAATTGGCTCCGTAGCAGTGATTTTGTGTGGGATGAGGTGTGTGTGTGGGTCTCGGGTTTTGTTTTTTGGGGGGGCTGGGGAAATCTACAAGTTGGGAGAACTCCTGAAATGATTTCTCTGAGATCATATTTCAACCTTACCCTGCAAATATCCTCAAAAGTCTTCTCTAAACCCAGTAGCAGTTTAGCTGACCTAGTAATGAGCGCCTGTCTGGAGCACTAAGCTCCTTCCAGATCTAGCGTCCAGCTACAGGTGCTCCAACGGACATGCCGCCACAACGCCAAAGAGCAGATGGAAAA
>NW_022111369.1:94395229-94397195 GCF_000313985.2 Echinops telfairi
GGTGTAATGGGGTAGTGCTACGGGCTGCTAACCCCAGAAGTCAGCGGTTCAAATCCACCACCAGCAGTTCAAACCACCAGCCGCTCTTTGGGAGAAAGACAACTCTTAAAGAGTTAGTCTTCCACAGTGCGAGTTTCTATAGAGTCACCATGAGTCAGGATCGGCTCAGCTCGGTGGCAGCAGTAGTGACGCTTTTAGAAGCAGATTACCAGGCCTGTCTGCTTAGGAGTCCCTGGATTGATTTGAACTGTCAACTTTCTGCCTAGTTGTCAAGCACATCGCTGTCTGGGCCACCCAGGGGGTCCTAGTCTGCTGTCAGGATTCCAGGCGTCAATAAGAACGTGAGTAAGGCTAGGAAGGTTTTCCTGGGTCTTTGGATTCCAACACTCACAGCAACCTCGGCTGAGACAGAGCCCAGCACTGGGCTGGCTTCTCAGGAAGGTTCCAGGCTCTCATTTGCTCAGAAGAACACAAAGCAAATTGGTGATGGCAGCTGGGGGTCTCCAGACTCCTCTTCCTCCCAGCCTCCCCTTGGAGTTTGGCCAGCTCCCCAGTCCCAATGGCACTATGTGGTCAGGCCGATGATTCACGGCAGCAAGGAGGCGCCAGAGACTCTCTGGAGCTCTGGTGTTTATTAAATCTAATGTCAAAGGTACGACCCAGAGCAGCGTGATCCAAGACAGACTGTCGGTCTTCACCGCCCATAACTAGATGTTCTTCAAAGCTTGACTTCTGGGCTTCAAGCCTCTGAAGATTTTCCGGGAAGTCTCAAACTACTCAAGGTCAGTGGAGGCCAGCAAAGCCCATCCATTTCTGTCCATCATCCACCCTTAATGGCTGTGGCTTTTGTGATGGGGCACAGGACTGTTGGGTTCATATCAAGGCAACCACCCCGAAACTGCCCAACCGGAGCCGCATGTCCGAAGAGCACCCAGACTTCTCGTGCCCATTCATTCATTCATTCATTCATTTTGCACAGAGTTGCTTAGCACCCACTCTGTGCCAGGCATGAGGAACTGCGGAGTGCAATAGTTAAGCGCTCAGTTGCTAACCTGTGGGAAACAGAAGGATTTCTCCCAAGTTGTCTCCCCCAAATATATGCCAAGCTTAGCTGCTTGCAAATGACTATACACTTGGAGGTCATCAGAAGTAGATGAGGGGCTAGTCTCCTTAAGGGCTATCAGCCATCTAGACCAAGCAGTCACCACTGTTGATCCCACAAAAAGTGGGATAAGGATAGTAGTTGTCTGTTTCCTTGTAGGAGACCCCAGAGGTCAAGCCCACCCAAGGCTAGGCCGCCATCATGGAACTAGGGTTCGCCCTTCTTGTCACATGTGTACCTCGAGTTCCTCCTCGCCCTATCATGTGTACAGCCCTAGCTCATCCTCTTCCTGTTACGCCTATGCCCATTATACATCCCTTCCTATGATGTGTATTCCTATTGTACTGCCCCTTCCTGTGACGTGTGGTTACCTGCCATCATGCCCCCCAAAGTAGATATGACCCTGGGTTAGCAATTAACGGGGTCCTCCAACCTCCGCCAGGTACTGACGCATCCTGCTGGGTCCCTGCCCTACCTAGCATCGGCCCATGCTGTGCGGGGACCAGGCTGGTAAGATCATGGCCATCCAGGAGGTGAGCATGCTACTATGAAATGTGTCTGACTCCATTATTCCAATCTCTCTTCTATCTCTCATGCTCTCGATGACTTTAATGTAATCTTTATATATCTCAACCATACAATTGTGCTTACTGAACCCATAATTAGTGGTGGAGGGCTGGCACCCCCTCCAACCACACTAACCCAGAGGTCAGCAATTTGAACCCACCAGAAAAGACCTGACGGGCTGCTCCTATGCAGACCATAGCTTAGGAAACCCTATGGAACAGTTCCACTCTGTCATATAGGGTCACAGTGGGAATAAAGTACTCTGGTGGTATGGTGGGTTACATGTTGGGCTGTGTG
>NW_022111369.1:94397398-94498879 GCF_000313985.2 Echinops telfairi
CCCCCCCCCTGCCAACGCCTGCTGCCTCTTCCTCGCAATTTCATAACCACATAAGGATAAATTTTAGAACAAGGAAGTAAGCGCGGTAACATTTGATTGGCTGATGCGCCCTATATAAACTGCTGAAAGACAACAATAAAATGAGATCTGCACCATCAGGGTCTGGTCTTCGGAGTCTGTGTGCACACGCGCCAGTGACAGTGACTCCGTCTCCCTCACTCCCCTGCGGCCAGACCTGTTCCCACAGGGCTGCTAACTGCAAGGTCAGCAGCTCAAGCCTGCCAGCCGCTCTGTAGGAGCAAGACAAGGCTTTCTGCTCCCATAATCACTTACAGCTTCGTAAACCCCCAGGGGCAGCTCTACTCTGCCCCATACGGTCACAATGGGTCAGAACGGGACTGATTGCAGCGAGTGTTGATTATAAAAGGACCCAGCTCGGCAGCAGGAAGCTGGATCTCACTACAATCAAGAAAGACCAGACAGAAGTAGAGCATGTCCTTTAGACCCCAAGATCTCTGCAGGCTGACCCTTCAGGATTCAAGGACAAGAAGCTATGGCACCAGAGGGGTGGCAGCAGCGGAGCTGGAGCCCAAGGCAACGTGCTGCCCATGGAATGAGTACAGCTGAGTGCCTTCGGCCATGAGGCTCGCTTGCAAAGTTGGGAGCCTCAAGGCACTTCAGCGAGGTTTGCTGACCCATAAAGCTAGAGCCCAGCACCTTTGGGCTGAGGCTTATGGTGGAGTGGGGTGCCCTTTGGGCATTTATCAGCAGCTCTAAGAGACCTTTGTCACATGGCCTGAACAGGGCAGAAGCCAGGCCAACAGGCTGAAGGCCAGAGAGAGCCCTGCCAGTGGACACAACCAAGAAGAAGCCGTCCCAAACAAAGAACTGTATCCTGAAGATTTATGATCCTGAATTGTACCCTTTTAACGTCCCTACCAAACTCATAACCCTGAGTATGGTCTGTGAGTCCTGTGTTGCCACAGCAATGAATCACTGAACCCAATAGAGAGGGGACGAATGCTGTGGGAGGGAAGGTTGGTGTCACAGCTGTAAGAAGGTTGGAGGGTGGAGGCACATCGGAGCTCAGGCTCCCAGGAATCAGTTCTGGGCTGACAGAGTTTGATTCTTCTTCCCTCCTGTGAATTGACTTAGAGGTGCCACCTGGGAAGGAAGCGCCAGCCAGCTGCTTGTGAGTAATGGCCATGACCATGGAAGGCCTCCAGAGCACAGTTTCACAAAACAGTGTCAGAATCCACCTGACTCCCCTCACAAGGCCGGGTGTTGTGAAGATTAAAGGGTTTTTCTGGGTGACTGCGCCCATGTTTTCATCACCTTTAACAAGAAATCTGTACCATGAAACAGCATTTCCCACCAGATACCTGCACTTTATCCTGGATCACAGGCTATGGTATCAGCCTTTTTTAATGGCCAAGGTTGGGGGGGGTTGCTGGGCAGTGTTGTTTCCTGGAAAGTGGAGCCAGAGGCTGGTGGTGTAGTACTTAGACCTTGGACTGCTGACTGCAAGTTCAGCGATTTGGAACTGCCAGTTGATCCTCTGGAGAGAGAGGAGGCTTTCTACTCCCCTAAAGAGTTACAGTCTCAGGAAGTCACAGGAGCAGTCCTCCCCTGTCCTATAGGGTTGCCATGAGTCACCATCAACTCCATGGCAGTGGGTTTGGATTTTTGGAGGCCAAGTAAGTTTGGGAACTTAAGATGTAAACACACCCTCCTCTCCTTGCTCTGCCCACTGGCCCTCGCCCCTAGCTCAGGAGCTTTGGTCTCTGTGGACGTGAAGTAAGAATATCTTGCGTAGCCTCTGCAACACCCTTGTTTTGCACCTCGGTACACTTGCTTTAAAACACCATTTAGGGACCATTTGGATCAGGATGCTACTTCCCCTGGGTGGTGCAAAGCTGAATGCCTTGAGTCCACCCAGGGGTGCCTCAGAAGAAAGACCTGGTGGTTTAGTTCCCCCCTACACACCACCTGGACATCCTATGGTGCACCGACCCATTCTGATCCATGAGGAGGTCCATGCATCAAAGCTGGCTCGACGGCCACCAGTTTATGTCACTCACAAGATGGCCCGTAATCACCTACCTGGCACAAAGTGGTTGGGACCCACCAGCAGCTGTGCGGGAGAGAGATGTGTCCGTCTGCTTCTGTCCAGACCACAGCCTTGGAAACCCACAGGGGGAGTTCTGCTCGGATCAGCTCCACGACAGTGCGTTTGGTTTTTTGGATCTGGGTGGCACAACATGTAAGCACTCTGCTGGTAACTTAAAGACTGTCCGTTCAAACCACACCTGCCCATTAGCACTACAGAAGAAAGGCCAAGGGACCTAGTTGCTTCCTCATAGATCACAGCTAGGCAACCCCAGAGCCGTCCCGCTCAGTGACACGGGGTCACTAAGGGTTGGAATGCACGTGACAGAAGCCCACCAACCACAGTGGTGATTTCTTTACAAATGCCAGAGTAGAGAGACGCAAAGAGACGTCGGGAAGCTGCTGCACACGATGACGATTTGGAGGCAATGTTTCAGTTCTGGCTTTTATCTGGAGCCTGGGCTGACGCCTTTACACCAAGCTCAGGGCCAAATCCAACGTGCTGCCACCTAGTGGTCAACCTTAACATTATCTTTGCCCGAATACATTTAAATTTCAACTAAAGCCCTGTGAAGCATTTGTAGAAAATTGAGGAATTGTGATCTGCTATGGGGACTTGGAGGCGCTCTGGGGGCATAATGGGTTACACGTTGAGCTGCTAATCACAAGGTCGGTAGTTCGAAACTACCAGCTGCTCCTCGGGAGAAACAGCAGGCTTTCATCTACTTGAATGATTGGAAACCTACAGGGCCAGTTCTACTCTGCTCTATGGGGTCACCATGAGTCAGAATTAATTTGTTTTGACAGTACAGTTTGGGGGTTATGAAGGCTTGACAGCCGTATTTCATTTTCAAAAGAATGAACACCAACGACTCTCTGGAGTGGACAGTGTTTGTAAAAGTTTAGATTTTAAATCCAAACTCAAAGGCATTTCCAATGAAACCATGGGTTAACGCGCTCGTGCTTCCGGGGGTGGGACGCCTCAGTCCAGGTCTTTGAGGTTTGGGAAGAGGCCGGCCATGACTGACAGACGGAGAGCAGCCCTGGGAGGCAGCCAGGCCCAGCCCCTGGAGAGTCATCTTCTCTAACCCATTGTTGTCCTGTCGACTCCAGCTCCAGGGGACCGGAGCTGCCCACAGTTTTCTTTACTGGCGTCATTTCTAAAGCTCAGGGCCAGGCCTTCCTCGGAATCACCCGGTGACTTCCAACCGCTGACCTTTAAGTTAGTGTTGTTAGGTGCCATCAAGCCGGTTCCGACTCACAGCAGACAGACAGACCCACCGCCAGGGACCCTCTTCCTATCTGGGCTCCACTCTGACATTAGCTCTTGCTGGTGCAGCTGAACGACCAGCTGGGGCCCTTAGCACCAGGCAGCCCCTCACCTGAGCTTCTCTGTTCAGTCCCTGCTTCCTGAGGCTTCAGGCCTGCGGGAAGCCCACTGGCCATTCTGACAACTTGCGAAACTAGAGACGTGATCGCATGAACATCCCAAAGGGAAAATGGCTCAACGGAGGAGGGGAACTCTGGGGAAGAGAGCCTCCCCTCTTCCAGCCATTCTGCAGGGCTCTCAGGAAGGTAGAATCTACTTCAAAGACACATTAGATAGTCCTCACTTCCTCAAAGGTCTACTGTCGGTGGGAGAAACAGCCTGATAAAGACACACGTGCTCGTTGGGTGCCTCAGAGTTGGCTCCGGCACATCGCAACCCTCCGTACAGCAGAACGAAACACTTCCCTGTCCTGCGCCGTCCTCACCATGTTTACTATGTGGGAGCCCATTGAGGCTGCGCCTGTGGCAATCCATCGCCTTGAGGGTCGTCCTCTTTTTTGCTGCCTCTTTACTTTACCAAGCCTGATGCCCCTTCTCCAGATGACACGTCCGACGTACGTGAAACAAGCCTCAGCACCCTGGCTTCCAAGGAGCATTCTGGCCGTACTTCTTCCAAGACAGTCGTGGGTTCTCTTGGCAGTCCGTGGTACTTTCACTATTCGTCTCCAGCCCCATAATTCAAAGGCATCGATTCTTCTTCGGTCTTCCTTATTCCCTGTCCAACTTTTGTGGGGGGAGGTCAGAGGCGCAGGCATTCCCTCCCCTGAAGGCAATCAGTTGCCAGACTGCTGTCTCATCCCACCACAGGGGTGGGCCTGCTCCCTGCCTCTGGGGACAATGGACAGGCTCCTGTAGGCGGAGTTTTCACCCTACTGATAATGGTTCCTATGGAGACCCAGAGACCACCTCCTAGACCACCCCCTCTTTGCTGTGCAACCTATAGTCCAGCTCCTCCCTGTGACGTATGTCTCTACCTGTAATTACTGGGCTGGCATGCCCCCAAAAGGTATATGGGCATGAATCAGCAATATAGAGCTCTCAACTCTCTGACCTCCTTGCTGGTCACTCCCCCTCACTCCCTTGTTCCCTTGCCCTCCTTCCCTTCCCCCTCTCTCCATGTGGACCACCAAGCTGGACTGAGGTGAGCAATGCTACCATGTAGTGTGCCTAACTGCCTTATTGTAATATCTCTCATGCTCTCGATGACTTTAATATAACACTTATATATCTCAACCGTACAATTGTGCATTACTGAACCCAGAAGTACTATTACTGAACACGTGATTAGCGGGTGGTGGCTGGCCCCTCACCCCTCCTCCTCTCCATTTTAATTTAATACTACAAACTTTCACATGCATAGGAGGTGATTGAAAACACCACAACTTGGGCCAGGCCCATCTTAGTCTTCAAAGTAACATCCTTGCTTTTCAACACTTTAAAGAGGTCTTGTGCAGCAGATTCACCTAAGGCCATATGCCATTTAATCTCTTGGCTGCTGCATCTGTGGGCATGGATTGCACTGTGCTGGCCAAGGGGTGGGATGGGCGGCTTTCTCCCTCACCGGTGATGAAGAGGTGTTGGCCTCTTGATTCTGAACATCGTTCTGCTTGGCTCTAGGACAGGTGCCAGAAAGCTTGCCCCTCAGTTGTTCAAAGCTCAGCTCAGCTTGATAATGCACCTCCACAGTGGCTTTCCTTTTCCTTTCTGTGTTAGGCAGGGTGGAAGAGAGAAACAAACCCATAGACAACTCCTATGTGTATCACATAGAGTTTTATATCAAAGAGCAATTGGATATTAAGAAAACATCCAGCCCAGTCCAGATCAAGTCCCTAAGTCCAATATTAGTCCCTATGTTCGATTTGTAAATCCCTCTTCAGACTCATGAAACACATGCAATGACGCCATATGTAGGGAGATCACCGGCCAGTGGATGAAAAGACATGTGGATCCAATGGCAGTGGAAGCATCTCAGCACTGGCCGAGGTCTCCATGTGGCTCCTTCAGCTCCCAGGGCTCTGGCTGCATCAGCGTAGCTCCATCAGGCTTGTCACCAGGGATGTCTCACAGGGAGTGAGTGTGTGTCCCGCCTCCAGTGAGCTATTTATCTCCTCAGCACCTCCAAATGAGGTCAAGCTGTGACCTCACTGACAGGCTAACCTCCACCCCTTCACGCTAAAGTTTCAAGTTGACGACGGGTTATTTAACTACCACACTTTGTTTTAACCACCATATTCCTCTTGTGTTTCTCAGGGCTGTCACTGTCACTGTCAAGCCAGTCTCAACTCACTCAGAACCCAGAAGCAGGGCAATCCCATGCACAAAGGCGACTGTCTCATTTGTGCATGGGACACAAACACTCCCAGTCCTGTGCCACCCCTGTAATGGATGGAGGGTGAAGTCATTGTGACTCTCTTCCATCTATCGATCCTCCACTAGCTGATTCTTGGAAGCAGGTCTTCCGAGTCCAGCTAAGTCTGGAAGCTCCACAGAAACCATTTTAGCATCACAGCAAAATGTAAGCGTCCACTGACAGATGGTGGATGGCTGTGCATGACGTGCACTGGCTAGGGAACAACCCCTAGCCTCCTACATAGAAGCCAAGAAGTTTAGCAAGTATCATTGCATTTATTGAGCACTTGTTATGTCCTTGGCAGTGTAAATGAAGCAATGTAGATGTTTTGGTTGCTGTTGAGTTGATTCCAACCCTACACACAAGGTCCTGCACCAACTTCACCATCATTGTTATGTTTGACCCCATTGTTGCAGCCACTTTGTCAATCCATCTTGTTGGGGGTCTTTCTCATTTTCACTGCCCCCCTCCCCCCACTTTACCAACATGATGTCCTTCTCTAAAGACTGGTCTCTCCTGACAACATGTACACTGTGTGCGAGAAAAAGTCTCACCATCCTGACTTCTAAGGAGCATTCTGCTGTACTTCTTCCAGTACAGATGTTTAATATTCCTCACCAACACTGTAACTCAAATGCATCAATTATCCTTTAGTCTTCCCTATCATCCAACTTTCACATGCATATAAAGCAATGGAACATACCAAGGTTTGGGCTAGATGCACCCTAGTCCTCAGAGTGACATCTGAGCTATGGAACATTTGTGGAGTGAATTTGCCCAATGCAATATGTCATTGGATTTCTTGACTGCCCCTCCCATAAGCATTGATAGTGGATCCAAGCAAGATGAAATCCAATCTTTGCTTCATTTATCAATGTTGTCTGTTCGCTCGGGTCTGAGGACTTGGCTTTTCTCAGAGTGGACAACCTAGTCCTTCTTAGTCTGTTCTCAGTCTGGAAGCTCTGCTGACATCTGGACAACGTGTATGACTGCTGGTATTTGCAAAGACGGTGACAAAGCTTCCAGCACTGCAGGAACATGCAAGCCGCCACAGTAAGACAAACTGACAGATGACTGGTGGGTGAGAGTCATCAGTGACTCTATCGATGTTAACAATCAACGGCCCAGAAGATGTGGACATGACAAAAAGCTAAGTCCCGCCAAAAGTTGAGGCATATGGGAACCCGGTGAAAAGAAATGCTGGACAAGGTCCAAGTCTAAGGCAAATCAACTGGCCTCTGAAAATCCAGGAAGGCAAGGGCACTCAGGGCCAAGTCCTCCCGCTTTCCCTCCTAGCTTTGGGTAGCCTTCCAGCCAGGTGAGGCCCTTGAGCATCGGTATGAAGCAAGGGTCTCCAAGGAAGGCAGCACCCACTGGGATTCTCAAGGTCATGGCTGAGAGATCATTCAACAAGGGGTCCCAAGGGCCAGTCACTGTAGGTGCCACCTTCGCATAAGGCCAGGAATTAGACCTTTGTGTGATGACCTCCACATTGCGTGGGATTATCATCTGAAGGTGACAGATTGAAAATATACCATTTAGAGAATCTTGTTTTGATATTTCTTCATTTTTAATTTACTGTAAATGTATTGAAGTATAATTAACATCCAATAAAAAACCTGTCTTTTAAAGTGTATAGTTCTATGGTTTGAGCTATCTATCTATCATCTATCTATCTATCTATCTATCTATCTATCTATCTATCTATCTATCTATCTATGCATATGCAGCATATAGAGCTGCTGAGGTCTCTTGAAAAATCAAGGATGTTACTTGGAAGACTAAGGTGCACCTGACCCAAGCCATGATATTCTCTATTGCATCATATGCATGTGAAAGTTGGAT
This sequence comes from Echinops telfairi, assembly GCF_000313985.2. Lineage (NCBI taxonomy): Eukaryota > Metazoa > Chordata > Mammalia > Afrosoricida > Tenrecidae > Echinops > Echinops telfairi. The sequence continues at coordinate 94,405,032 of NW_022111369.1, forward strand.
ACTGAATAAGGTGGATTGGAGAAGAATCAAGTCATTTGAATTGTGGTGCTGGAGAAAAACACTGAAAGTACCACGGACTGCTAATAGGGCAAACCAATCTGTTTTGGAAGGAATACTACCGAGTGCTCCTTAGAACTAAGGGTGGTGAGCCTTCGTCTCATGTACTTGTCAAGAGACCAGTTCTTGCAGAAGGGCACCATGCTTGGTAAAGTAGAGGGGCAACAAAAGAGAGGAAGGCTTTCAAGGAGATGAGCTGACACTCTGGCTTCAACAATGGGCTCAAGCATAGGAAAAATCGTGCGGAAGTGTTGGTTCTGTTGTGTACAGGGTCGATATGGGTCAGAACTGATTCGTTGGCACCTAACAACGTAGATCGACAAATGTGTATCTATTTGTCATATATTTTATATGACATCTGTCAAGACACACAGGCACACACACACATACCTATCCATGGTCTCAATCAAGATGTACAATATTCCCATTGCCTTCCAAATCCCTTTAAGCCCATCGGTACTCAATGCTGCCTTGCTCTGATGTGTAGTCCCAAGGCTTTGTCTTTGCTGGACCCTGTTAGGGAATCAGCGTGACTAGCCTTTGGGGTCTGTTTCTTTCAATTTGCAGAATGCCCATGGGATCCCTCCAACTGTGGCCTGTGCTGGTGATTTATTTACTGTGGTAGTAAACACTGAGAGGGGTATTCGTTCCCTAAGGCTGCTGTAACAAATGACCATCCCCTCAAGACAGGAGAGGACGGCCCCACAGAGTTCCCAAGACCACAAATCGCTACAGAGCTGACTGCCACAGCTTTCTTCTCCCCTGGAGCAGTGAGTGCCTTTGAAGTCGTGATCTCTCGGCAGCCAACCGAGCACTGAACCAGTGACACCGGCCGCCTCTCCTAGACGGGAGACAGAAAACAGCAGAAATGGGTTTTCTCTCACCAAGTCTCCAAACGAGCCAAAAGCAAAATCCACTGCCATCAGTCAAAGCCGACCCAGAGACCCTTTCTGTATCCCCTTTCTGAGGCTGTCAGTCTTTGCTTGAGCTGCCTGCCAGCCTCCGAAATCACAGGTCGGCAAGGCCGCCTCCGAAGCTCTAGGGGAGACTGTTGTCTCCCAAGGTCTGTGCCTCTGGGGGAGACTGTTGTCTCCCAAGGTCTGTGCCTCTGGGCATTCTGCTGCTGGCTTTTGCCTATCCTTCTCTGCTCCCTGTGTTTCTTAAAGGGCACTTGTCTTTGGATCTTACAGCCGACTGGGAGAAACCAAAAACCTAGACGAACCCACTGCCAACTCGGACTCCGGACAACCCTACAGGCTGGAATGGAACTGGAACTGCCCCCCTTGGGGGTTCCGAGCCGGCACACACATCTCTACAGGCGCAGCAAGCTTCCCGGCTCCCCCTCTAGGTGGCACAGGAATTGTCTCAAGATCCTTAATTAGATCTATAAGGACCCATTTTCCAAATAAGGTCATGGTCCCAGGTTTGAGACTTTCGGGCAAGGATGTCCCCACCCCTCCCTCCACTCTGGACACAAGTCTGTTTCTTTTTACTCTAGGTGATAGACGCTGAGTTGGTTCCAGTTTGGGGACGTTCTATGACAACAGACACGTTTTTCATTTCTCTGGGACAAACAGAAGGGGGTTCTGAGGCACTTGCCCTGCCCACCTGTGTGTGACCTTGTCGCAGGGCCCCTGCCACCAGGTGGTCCCAAGGCTCTGGCACTACAATGGGTCTTCCTCCCTGCTGTTCCTGGGTCCCTACCCTGGGGGAGCTGAGCACATGAATATAAAGGGAGTTTGCTGCATGTGGAAAGGGCTGCACCTCCATTCTCAGGCCTACAGCCTGAGCGGCAGACCACAGGCCCGGACTGGGCCACAGCAGCCTCAGGAAACAAGAGGAAGGTGGTCGCTGTGCCCCAGACCAGCCGCGCGGAGAGGCGACATCAGCACCCGGCCTGCTCCGATGCAGTTGTCACGCTCACAATCCTGTGAGGCCAGGATTCTCTCCAACACAGGTGATCTCCACACCCTCCCTGGGGAGTGTCCGGTAACAGCTCTCCTCCTGTGGGTTCAAAGGCGCCCTCTGGTGAACGTCAACATTTGATTTGGAGCTTCCCTCCCCCTCTCATTGTTTGCTCCTGCTTGCCCTTGGCCTGTGTTGGAGGCACCGGGTGCTGGCACTTTTGTCCCCTGACCTATTCCCACGTCTTTCTGAGAACCTGCACACCTGTGTGACCCTCAAACAGTGGCTTATCTCCCACCCAAGAGGCCACCTTCACACTCCAGATGAAAGAACCAAGAGAGGGCTTAGGAAAACCTCCAGCTGGTGACCTCCCGTGTTCCCCCCACCCCATGCCTGCCATGTAACATGCAGGTGAGAAGTGCCCAGTGGGGGTTCTTGAACTGGCTACTACTTCCCCCTCCTGTTCCTCAGCCCACTGCATTCTACACCCTTGATGTTCTGGCAAGGTTCACCAGGAGGGCCCATGAGAGAGAAGGGCTCTTGGTGGCACAGTGGGTTAAGGGTGGGGCTTGCTAACCACCAGGTCAGTGGTTCACACCCGGCTTGGCTGATGTGAGGCTGTCTGCTCGTCAAGATTTACAGCCTCAGAAACCCTAGGGGCCAGTTATAGTGTCCAAACGGGTCACAAAGAGCAGGAACAGATTCAATCAATAGCAGTGAGTTCAGGAAGGTGGGGAGTCACTGGCTGGGGGACCCCCGAGTCTCATAGCTGAGCTTGCTCAGGGTAATGGAAGAACTTGGGAACAAGTCGTGGGGATGGCTGCACAAGAAAATGGACACCCCTGCCCTGTGTTTGGTGTCCTTCACTGACGCAAAGCAGAACAGAGAGGCTTCCGTCAGCGCAGCTGCTCCTGCCTGGCAGCCCTGCTGAGGGCCAGCACCCCGAGACCCTTTGGGGAGGCTCTGACCCCACTTGCGTGTGCTTTCCTCTCTGTAAATGAAACACAACCCTGTGCAGGGGCTGAAGGGGGCACTACTGTCCAGTGATCAGTTTCTCACCCCTGATGCAGGAGGCCTGGGTTTGAATCGTGGCCAACACATCTTGCGTGCAGCCACCATCCACGTGGTTAGGAAGAAAAGGCTGGCGATCCACTTCCACAAATCAGCCAATGGAAACCCTATGGCGCACAGGATTCCCACCCATCTAGGGATAGTGCAGGGCTGCAGTATTTCATTCAGCTGCACACGAGGGGTCGCCATGAGGCTGGGCCAACTCAAGACCAGCTAACCACAAACAGGGTTAGAAACACTGACTCCTGAAATCGGGTAAAATTAGGTTTATGTTGTTTCAGGTCAGTCATTCAAGGTGGAGCAGTGGTTAAAGGTTAGGCTGTGATCCACTAGGTCAGCAGTTTGAAACCACTAAGATTTATAACTCCTGTAAAGAATTAGTCTCAGAAACTCATGGGGGCAGTTCTACTCTGTCCTGGGTCAGCATCAACTCGATGGCAGTGAGTTTGGTTTGTTTAATATAGAGACAGCTCATCATACCTTCTAGAGAAATGTTGCCCAGAAGTCAAGGGAAGTGTTTAAATATGATGTTTCCTCTAAATGAGCTAAAGGTCCGTCCGAGCAACATTTCAAATAAAGTTGCCTGCATTTTGCTAGCAAAATGTTGTTAGGCAGTCAGTTTCGATTCAGCTTCATACCTACACCTTGTGTTCTTTGAGGACTAAGCTGCACCTGACCCATGCATGCTATCTTCAATTGCCTCGTATGCAAGTGAAAGCTGGGCAGTGAATACAGGCTGAACTGTAACTGATGCCTTTTCAATTATGGTGTTATACCACGGCCTGTCAAAAGAACGCATACATCCATCTTGGAAGAAGCACAGCAGGAATGCTCCGAAGAAGCAAGGATGGTGAGACTTTGGGCATGCTGTAAGGAGAAACCAGTCCCTAGAGGGCAGCGTGCTTGGTAAAGTGGAGGGTGGAGAAAGAGAGCTAGACCCTGGACAACCCTGCTGTCACAGTGCTGCAAGCACGGGCTCAGGCATAGGGGACAATTATGGAGGGCCAGGGTTCCGTTCTGTGAGATAGACTGGCTACGGGTTGGAACCGTGATGGCACCTCCCAACACCCCCACCCTGAGAGCAACAGGAAACTGTCCTGCCCTGCGCTATCCTCCCAATCACTGTTCTTTGAGCCCACTGTTGCAGCCACTGTCAACCCACCTCCCTGAGAGGCGTCTTTTTTGTTGTTGCCCCTCTACCAAGCATGATGTCCATTTGCAGGGACTGGTCCCTCCCGATAACATATCCGAAGTCCATGAGACAAAGTCTAGCCATGTTTCTAAAAGGCAGTCTGACTGTACTTTTATCTAACAATGTGTGGTAGTTATATAATTGCATGTCAACTTAATAAATATGTGCAGGGGTGGAGTCTAGTCTGTCAATCAGGTCACATCGTGATAATGCCTCCTTGTGGGCATGCCTTCTCATGAGGATTCTGGGAACGTTCTCTCTGCTTTTCCCTGGAGGCAGGCTATACTCTCTCTGCTTCACCTTCCTATTGACAAGCCATGTGGAGCCACATTGAGACCTGAGTAAGCCATGTGGTACAGACCTGGGCGAACCACCAGGTGGAGACCTGCAGAGACAGCCTTTGGATCCACAAGACTTTTCACCCACCGGCCTGTGATCTTCCTGTATCCTGCATCAGTGCATGTGGCTAAGTGACTCTGAAGAGAGATTTATGGACTAGTATTGGACTTAGGGGCTATTATCAGACTTCTGGGCTTGATCTGGGCTGGGCTGTTTTCTTGATATACAATTACTCTTTGACATAAAGCTCTCTTACTACATACATGGCTGTCTCTGGATTTGTTTCTCTGGTCACCCCTAACACACAATGGGATGGATTGAGTTGTGCCTCCCAAAATATGTCGCTATCTCAACTGCTATTAACTGTAAATATGACCCTCTCCGGTAACAAGAGGAACACTGGGTGGAACAGCAGATTAAATGCTGGGCTGCTTGCCTGAAGATTTAGCAGTTCAAACCCACCTGCTGCTCTACAGGAGAAAGATGAGGCTGTCTGCTTCCATGAAGTTTTATGTTATCAGAAAACCCTACAAAGCAATTTTGACCTGTCCTTTAGGAGTCTCCAGGAGATGGCTCAATACTAGGGCTACAACAATGGGCTCAAACACAATTTGGTACAGGACTGGGCAGTGTCTGTGTCTGTTGTGTATAGGGTTGCTGTGGTGGTGGGGCACGGCTGTCACAATGGTGGTGTCAATGGAATCTGAACGTCTTGGGATTATCACACAGGCTTGGTAAAGTGGAGGGGCAGCGGAAGAGAGGTCCTTGACAAAATGGATCGACACAGTGGCTGCAACCATGGGCTCGGGCAATAGGCACCATTGTGAGGATGTCACAGAACCGGGCAGTACATAGTTCTGTTGTGCTTAGGTCGCTATGGGTTGGCACCAACTCAATGGCACCTAACAGCAGCAGCTCCTCCCCAGCCAGCCTTGTAAGAGAAACCGGTAATCTGCAAAGGCACAGGAATGGCTGGGGGGGGTGTCATCTGTGCTGGCTGATTAGCGTATGGCAGTAAGCGGCATGTGGAGATGAAAGCAGACGCAATCACGCTAGGAAGGCCTTGATGCACCCACACAGCTCATCCCTGCTGGTGATGGGAGGTGCGTAGAGAGGACTCCTGATCTGGGTGACCCACATATATAATAGTCAACTGCCCCAGGTTTCCCAGCTGTCATCTTGACAAGAGCAGGCCGGAAGGCCTTTCTCCTGCTAGTGGGTTCAAGCTGCGATCCTCCAGTCACTAACCGAGGGCTGGTGCCCCCAGGCCTCCTTCCAACTCAAACTTCAAAGAAGCAAATGCTAGGATTTCACATTTGCAAGTACAGCCCATCCCCCAATAGTAAACGCACCTGCAGATGCTACAAATTGGTTGTGTTTCGTGTGCATATTTTTGGTTATGGTGAAAACCTCCTGTTCTGTAGGAGACTCATTTTCACTGGCATCTGGGTAGCCCAACACTGAGATTTGGAGTGGAGCTTGTACGCATGAACAAGGCAGCTCTACGCACTGAACACCTACCTACCAGCCGTACACCGAAGATGACCGCTGCCTTTCCTTTTGTGAAGATACGCCCCTCCCTCCCCCCACTTTATCGCCATGCAACTAAATATAGTTTGCCTTCTCCATTTTTCTAAATGGTGACAATATATTTCATGTGTCTTTGGGAAGGCAGACCTCAGGAAATGATCCCTTACAGTAAGGGGTTAGATGATACAGGTTCTTAAATACAACAAAGCCACCCTCGTGACATAGTGGGTTATGCATTGGGCTGCTAATTGCAAGGTCAGCAGTTTAAAACCATCAGTCGCTCATGGGGAGAAAGATGAGGCTTTCTACTCCCATAAAGATTTCCAGCTTTGGAAAATCACACGAGCATTTGTACCCTGTCCTATAGGGTTGCTCTGAGTTGGAATTGACTCCGCAGCTGTGAGAGATCCGAGTTTATATACAGCATACACTATATGCTCTTGTGTACACCAGACCAAATAAATGACTGCCCACTTTTGGCAAAGCTGTGTGGTAGTTACATAATCTCATGTCAATTTGAGGAGATTAAGAATGAAGGAGTGGTCTCTAGCCTGTCAATCAGGTCACAGCCTGATGCCTCCTTGTGGGCGTGGCTTTCTCATGAGGATTCTGGGACTTCCTCTCTTCCTCCCTGTAGGCGAGACGCACTCTCTCTGCTACACATTCTTGTGGACAAGCCACATGGAGCCACGCTGACGGCAGCCAGAGTCCTGGAGATGCTTCCACTGCCATTGGATTCACAAGACTCTTCGTCCACCGGCCTGTGATCTTCCTGCATTTGGCATCATCACCATGTGTTGCGTGAGTCTTAAGAGGAATTTATGGACTAGTATTGGACATATGAGCTAATATTGGACTTAAGGACTTGATCTGGACTGGGCTATTTTCTCAATATGCGATTTTTTTTTATACAAATCTTATGCATATACGTGTGTCCTTGGATTTGTCTCTCTAGTCGACCCACAGCAAGCTGTGGCTAAAGGGCATTCTCCAACTTTGTTGTGACTGGCTTTAATGACCCTGAATTGGGAGACAGGCCCCTTGAATGACAAAGCTCCCGCCCCCACGTACAGGGGAAGGACACCCCTTCCCACACAAAGCACCTCTGTACTAACAATAGGTAGGAAGGCATTCAGACAGCTTTCATCCTGCTGTGGGGCCTGGGGCACGGCAAAGCTGGAAACACACAGACTGTCATACAGAATTTAATTAGATCTTTATGAAGTATTCTGAAATCAATGGCGGCAAGTAATACATGCATCAGGCACAGCCAACAGAAGACTTTACAACGGTTTACAGTTCATTTTTATTTATTCCTCAGAACTGCCTGTATTGCAGGTTTCTCATAGATGAAATATGGGGCTGGGCAGATGTTCTTTTTTTTATTTTTATTTTTCCTACAAAATTATGGTATAAATTGCTCCATTTTCTATCTTATTGCTAATAAACCTTACAGGCGCACAGTCTGCAAAATAAACCCCTTAAGGACTGAATGCATAGAGCATGCTGCAAGGTTATAAGAAATAAGCTTATTATTATTATAAATAAGCAAAAAACGAGCAGATAAACCCATGCCTGGGCCAGCACAGCACTGAATGCTGGTGAACATTGATCACATCGGGGAAAGGGAGGGAGGGGGGAGATATTAAGAGGAGACACTGTTCAGTCCTGAAAGTGTTAACTAGAAACCCTAATATATTATTGTTTCTAACCATCCACTCCACGTTTCAGTGCTTGAAAACAGAATCACAAGTCTGGCACAGAGAGCGACAGAGACCCCGCTGCTTCAGACAGCCTGGAATAGCATTCTGATTTGAAAAGAGAAAGGCCCTGTTGATTATCTAGTTAAACAAGAATAGTTACTTCTCTTTGTTCTCAATAATAATAAGGCATTGGGAATTATCCAGGTGGGCTCAGATGAAACCAGTTTAAATGGGTGGGTGGGAAAGATCCCTAAAACTTAAGAAGAAAACAAAACACACCAATTGTAAAAAAAAAAAAAAAAAGTCTATGAAGTGAGCTATTGAGTTCATAAGCATATTGGGGGGAGCGGGGTACCGTGCGTTGGCAAAGGCATAAGAAGAAAGTCAGCAGCAGGTACGATGCTAGTGTTCAACTTAGAAATCACACAAAATAGAAAGGGTCTGTCTCCACCCAGCCTCCATCTATCCAGAGACTTCCACCTGCCGTCTCCATCTGCAGAGGCAGCCCAAGGAAAAGCTAAAGAAGACCACTGGGTCACCGGCTCTGCGTCCATGCGCCTATGTCTAGACATTGCATAGTCAGGAGGCTTTCAGACACAGGTTAGGAAGCAGCGCCCGCACGTTAACGGGCACAGTCACCGATGTGCCAACAGCCAGCCGCTCAAGCCAGGGCAGGACTGGGAGGGGAGAAAAGAACCCACAAATCCAGAGAACAGGTTTTGTTTCTTTTAAAGCAGCTGACTGACTAAAACAAACAAACAAACTGAGAAAGAATAAGCTAGACCAGATAAATCATTTCACTCTCTTGTTTGCAGTATGTAGATGGCATTTTATAAGACAGTTGGGGCAAATGCCCAAAGCACATTCTTGGACTTTCAGACAAAACCAGGAAAGGATGCGCAAACTAATACTTCAGTGATCTCATTGGAAAACAGGATACTGACATGAAATAAAAGTTCACTTTCATAAAGCCACAAACTTGCAAAAATTACTCTGAGCTGCAAAGCCTGGAATGGCCTAGCTTGTTCTTTCAAAAGCATCTCCTATCTTGCTATTGGTGAATTTAATATAATTTTTTAACTAAACACCAAACCAAAGACGTGGAGGAAACTTGTGGCCCCTTCAAAGTCAAGCAGCACTGAAAGCAGGTCCACGCTCTGAACAAAATGCACCATGCGCCGAGCCTGGAGAAGCAGTGCACCGCGAAAACAAAGATAAGGCCACGAGTTCTGCCCTTGATCCGGACATAGCGCTGAGGTGTGAGGCAGGGTTAGTAGATTCAAGAGAAGCTAGTGACTAGAGTAGATTTGAAAAGAGAAGGCTAAGGGGTTGACTGAAGCATCAGGGGAAGGGAGGGGAGGGGAGAGGAGGGCAGGGGAGGGGTACTTGTCAAGGCTCCGGATGAGAAAACTACGATAATATTGAATGAACTACCTCCTTGTTTCACAGATGAATTTCACCTGAAAACTACAGAAACAGGTAAAGATGGTAGAAATTGCATGGCAGTGGCAGGGTTTGAGCAAAACAGTGAATGAACGAGATAGCAAAGCTGATATAAAAAAAACAAAAACCAAGCTGACATAAAAAAAAACAACCAAAGGTGCACTAATCATGGTTTTGTTTTTAAGTCTATAGCTGGACACATTACCAGGAGAGGCCAGTCCCTAGTTAACGACATCATGCTTGGTAGAGGGCTGGTGAAAGGGAGGCGTAACTCTCAATTAAACAGATCGATACAGTGACTACAACCATGGACTTACAGATAACACTATCTGTGAGGCTATGACAGGACCGGGCATTGTTTTGTGCTGCTGGTTATAGGGTCACTGGGGGGGAGACCATCTCCGCGGCACCTAACAACAACATAGAGATGGATGGCAATATCAAGATAGGCTAGCGCTCCATCAGGAACCACTGTAGGGCATGACAGATTTGCAATCTTAAGGTACATGGAGTTGCATTCCTCAGGTACCTATGGGACAGTAAAAGCTTACCGCAGTCTAGAGGTAGTTTTTACTCAAAGAGGATGATTGTATTTCCTAGACGGTGCCCTACAACCTGACACAGGAGGTTCCTGTCCTAAACGCCCAACGAGTCGGCGGCAATGTCTAAGGAACCAAAGGCGTCATCAGAGTCCAGCAATGGGAGCAATGCAGAACGGCAGGGGACCTGAGAGACCAGCACCCTTAGAGGGCCCGGATCTGGCCTGGATGGAAAAGAAACGGGAATTTGTGGACCCGGGGAGTACAGGTGTGGAGATGCTCAGTACAGGGGGCCAGGACAAGAGATAAGTTATGTTTTCATCATCTTCAGCTGATTCTGTAGTATTGTACTGGCTCCCAGCTATTTTAGCTCATCATCTAGAAAGGCATGTTTTAAGATTATGACGATGTTTTGGCCTAGGCTACAAAAAATAAAAACAACAAAAAGTAGAGATAATAAAAAAACTTTTGCTGAGATTTTCTTTCCTCATCATACAATAAAACCCTCCCTACCCCCGCCCCTCATCTACCTGTGGGCAGCAAACACTCCTCCCAGCATTTGTCAACAAGCCAGGAGGCAGCCTGCTGAATGAAATCACGGGGAAGATTTCAAACTCAAAATAAAATGTTTAACTTACACACACATAATACAAGTTATGTACAAGAGCAGGAGAGAAAGAGAAACCTGAACAAATCCTGGAACCCAGATATGTCTGTGTCTGAGAAAGGGGTCGAACACCAACAGGGAATGTGCCATTCCCTCACTGACGATAGCATGGCCACACTGAATGTCATGTCAGTGCTAGAGCTTCTTGAATGGCCACTATAAATACATTGAAACAACGGCAACAGGAAAACACTGGAATGACTAACAGCAGCGGCCGAGAACAGACACGAAGCTAGCGCACACTGCATGCACTGCAGGCAAGGCAGAGGCATTTTTTTTAAAGCTTTTGCAGACTTCATATAATCTGGAAAAAAAAAAAAAAAAGATGCAGGCCTTTACAAGATTTGACTAGCTGAAATCCAAACCACTTCCACTCATGGAAAGTTACTTCAGCTTAAAAATGGTTCCAGCCTCAGGCCACACAAAAACCAAAGGCAAAGAACCTGGGAAAGTGTGGTACTTAGATTAACCAGGCCTGGTCAGCCATGGAACTGAATGTACTTCAGAGCAAACGCTCAGAGTGGGCGCCAAGAGGAACAATCTATTTGGTAACAAAAGGTGTACTATATATACTGTAATATAAAAAAGGTAAGGTGAACATGTACCTTTTGCTAAAGCTTATACAAGGTCCTTGGTCCATAAAAACTATGTTAGTTTGCTTAACTCTCAGTCCGGCCATATTTTTATTTCTTGCCCATTTAAACAAAACCAAACAAAAAACAACTGACCAAACAGATAAAAAACACCGCTGAAAGAACCGATTTCCAACAGGGTTCTTACACTTGGCAGCTTGCTTCGTTTGACGGCGGCTTCAGCATTGCGAGTCAGCTTTTGCAGTGGCAGGAGTTTCAGAATCGTATCACCTGACTGACAGGAAAGTTTTCCCAAGAAACCACAAAAGAATGTTCGTTTTTCTCTTTTTTGTCTTTCCTTTCCTTTCCTTCCTGTTTTATGTTGTCTGTCACCTTTTTGCAGCACTCTAGTCAGTTTGAGTCCTGGCCAAGACGGTAGTTAGGACACCACTGTTGCTGTGGACGATGTGACGCTGGTCGCATTTGTACTGCCGCTTGTGTAAGCTCCCTCGCTGTTTGTGCTGGACTCACTGGGGGGCACTTGGCTTGAGCTGGCTCGAAGGATGGCCCCTGCGGCACTACAGTGCGGCCGGGGCCCTGGTTCGGGGGTGTAGGTAAAAGTAAGGCTGGTGGAATAAATGATTCCGTCATTACGGACCAAAGTTACTGGAACTTGGACTGGCTGCCGGACCCATCTCCAACCTTCTCGGAATGCAGAAATGTCTGGGACAACGCACAGCATGCTCTCACCACATCTACGGGGTGGGGGGAGAGAAACAGATGACTTCCAAGCACCTGAACAATCCCCTCACATTTCAAACACAGGCTCTACAACATGGGTGTACAATGCAAGCCTGCCAATGCCCCACCTGCCTCAAACACTCAGGGCGGGCTTGTATCAAGTACCTGTACATAGTTTCCGCTTCGACATCCCCAAACCACACTCGTAAATTTGGAGTGAAATTCTGTCCTGTTAGTTCAAGCATCGCGACGTCCCCGCCACCATTCAACTGCAATGCACAGAAAATCCGAAAGACATTTAGGAAGCTAACATTTTTTTGTTGGAAGTATACAAATCGGTTTCTGGTGCAACTAGCATTTGCAAATCGTAATTAGACTGCTTCTTTTAAATGGCAATGCCCAAACATTCCAAGGCTACAAACCAAGTATATTTCCCTTATATACTCGTGGACAAGCCGAATTTTTCAGCACATTCTTAATGCAGTTTTTGTGGTAAAATTAAGTGCCTCGATTGACATTCTGGTTGGCTTATCCTCCAGTATATATGGTAAATGGGTTCTCATGCTTCCGAGTATATCCCTATTTTCCTGTTTCATCAATAAATGGTGCAAAATAAAAACCCCAACTTATCGCAAGGATTTGGAACAAAATCCACACTATTGTGGGGGGAAACAAACGACATGACGAGGCATAGCAGAGAAGAGTTGCCGAGAGCTAAGAGGAGGGAAAAGGTGCTGTGCGGGTCAACACTCACCTGAAGGCTTTCCACGACAGGCACGGGAGTGACTGGGGCAAGGACAGGGCCCATTCCCTCATAAAACGTGTACTCTGCCTTATCTGTGCTGATGATTGTCCACGAGGCGCCATCATTTATCATCTCTTTATTTGGTTCTTTTGGGCAAGGAGTGGCCTTAGGAAGGGAAAATGTGTGGAAAAGGAGCTTTACACACCTGTAGTAGTAAAGGCATTTTTGCAAAGTAGTAACAGCCATAGTGAAGGAAGGGGGATTCGGGAATCCTTCCAGAAGCTCCCCCAAAGCCTGGGCGTGGCCAATGTCGACATAAACCCGGGCAGACATGCCGCTGGAAACCCAGCAGAGCGCAGCATTGACTGCACCGCTGTTCGAAGACATCACAGTGACAACACCGGCAACAATGCTCAGGGCACACCAGACGGAGCAGTTTCTTTCGTAAAAGATCAGTCTGTGGTCTCTTGGGAGAATGGAAGGTACCTGTGCTCACTCAAGGTGAGCCCTGTGCTGGCGAGCGAGTGCAACCCAGTGCTGGACTATGGAGACCCCACCCCTACCCCACGTGGGGGCATGCAGCTCTCTGGAACACAGTCCCTATGTTTTAAGAGCTTTGTATGAAACAGTGACTGTCCTGTGTAGTCATTCGCTCAGGTAATAAGTGTTCTCATGAAAGCTTTCTTCAGTAAAATGTCCACTGAAAATAGCCTTTGAAACAGGTCACTACAGTGAACCCTCGTTTATCGCGGTTAATCGGTTCTAGACCCTACCGTGATAAATGAAATTCCGCGAAGTAGGATTCCTTATTTGTAAATCAAATATTTTCGTAGTTAGAGCATAGAGGACATGAAAAAACACCCTTTAGTCACCATTACACTCGTATTACCCAATTTATTAAACGAAAAAGGGAAAATGCAGTAAAACATTTTGGACATTACAATTATCATTTATTATTTATTATATTATGAAGTACAACGGATGGAGCGAACGGAAGACTCATTCAAGTCGAAATGGCGTGCAACCTCCACGATTTTCTTGCCATCTTTGATCATATCCAAAAGTTTTACCTTTCCTGGATGGTGAGCATCTTCCTCTGGCGCTTATTTTTATTGTCAGAAGGCTTAGAAGAAGCAGCTCGTTTAGGAGCCATCATAGGGCTTAGATAAAATTTCTTAAAAATCGCAAACAATTACAGTACACTGTACAAAAGCAAAAATGCATCTGATACATTGCGATGCAGACAGAAGCGTGTACAGTATGAGCCAATCAGTGGCAGTAATGACAGAGCATGCGCTGTGACGCAAAAACCGCGATACAGTGAAGCCGCGGAAGTCGAAGCGCGAAGTGGCGAGGGTTCACTGTATTATTATTTTGGGAGATCTCCCTGTCAATCGGATGGAAATTATGAACTGTTCCTCCCCTCCCCCATCAAGATGCACACATCTTATATATTTGCATATAATCTCAGGGGTTTCTGTGAACACCCCCCCATCTGGTTTGGGGCATCTGAGGCCACTCTTTGCACCCCCCAAAATCTGGTTTGGGACACTCGGGGGTCCCAAATATGAACTCCTGAACAGCTTCTCTGACGGTATTTTCAGAAATGAGCTCTCCCCTGAAAGAGGATGCTGTCACCTTGTCTGAGGACACTGGACGGCAGGTAGTCTGAGACTTGACATAAATACTCGACTACATTTTCGTGTACTTTGAAGATAATATAACATCAAATTTAAGAGTTTCCTACTTCTAGAAGCAGCTAATGTCATCATTTGCATATTTTTAAAATGCCACCAGTAATTTACAAACTCACCTGAAACTGGATGATTCTCTCTTGAGAAAGGCACAAGTACATTCTTTCTGTGTCCTTAAGGTAAAATGCGCATTTATGGAGCTGCGAGACGGGGTCATCTGCATCCAGTAAGGCAGTCTGCTTGTCGACTTTCCTAATGATCTGCAGTCCAACAAGCAGACATAAAAGGTTACTCACAGAGCAGCCCAAGCGCTCACCTGCTCCACGCTCCCAAGCACAGGAAGTAGGGACCATAAGGATCCGCCCAGAGTCGCGCATGATCCTCGGTGCATCTAGCAAGCCCCCAGGTACTGCTAGTCTCCTTTGAGTAGCAAGACTCAGACGATTGCTCCACAAAAACACAAGGACAACAATGCCGCCAAGAAAAAATGGGGCAGGAGGGCCATCTCTAGAACCCTACTGTGGCGAGCTCACTAGTGCAGTCACTTCTCAAAAGGAACAAGGTGCAGAGACTTGGGCGAGCAGGACTGACTGAGCCAGAAGCTGGTGTAAGCAGCACTCCGAGCAAACTCAGTGCCATTGATCTGGTTCTAACTCACAGCAACCCTCTCAGGACAGGGCAGAACTGCCCCTGTGGATTTCCAAGACCATGATTCTTTATAGGAAGGAGCTCATCTTTCTTTCCCAGAGTGGTTTCGAACTGCTGACCTTATGATTAGCAGTCCAAAGTGTAACCACTACACCACCAGTGCTCCTTTTTAAGTAGCACAAGGACTGGGTTTTAAAGGCACTGGGAATACATGGTATGGGACACTACTAACAGGGGTAGCCTTGTCTGTAAGGAGCTGGCTGCCATCAGTCAGATGAGTTAGAAACATGCTTTACTATCAAGCTGTTCTTTTAGCTTGTTTTTGAGTTAGAAGCCTCCACAGTTAGCATGAGGATTCTAGGCTCAAAATGGTCAATGAAAAGGTGATGTGTGTGTGGCGGGGCAGAGGGCGGGGGGTGTCAGAGTGAAGACACAAAGTCCATCTGTAGGCAATGGGACATCCCCTCACAGAAGGGTCACAGGAAGAGACGAGTCAGCCAGGGTGCAGTATAGCACCAAGGACACACACAACATTCAACTCTAGCTTCCTCCACCCCACTATCATGACCCCAGTTCTACCTTAGAAGTCCGGCTAGAAGGGAGCATGTACATTGGTACAAATGGGAGCTCTCAGCACATGGAACCCAGGACAGATAACCTCTCAGGAATAAAAGTGGGAGTAGCAATACAATGACGGTACGGGGAGAGTGGGGGGAGGAGGAGAAAAGGGGAACTGAACACAATGATTGATGTATAACCCCTCTCCCCCCAAGGGGGATGACCAGAAACATGGGTAAAGGGAGACAGCAAACGGTGTAAGAGATGAAAATAGTAATAACTTCTAATTTTTCAAGGGGCCACAAGGGTGGGAGGGTATGGGAGGGAGGGAGGGAAAAAAAGAGCCAATACCAAGGGCTCAAGTAGAAAGAAAATGTTTAGAAAATAATGATGGCAACATTATGTACAAATGCGCTTAATACAACTGATGTATGGATTGTTATAAGAGCTGTAAGAACCCCAATAAAATGATTTATTTTTAAAAAAGAAAGAAAAAGGTGATGTTCAAAGCAGGCAGCATACTGGTATTTCACACCAAATGGTAAATGAAAACACTACTTTCAGCATTGGGTCTGTCTTCCAAGCAGTGCATACTTGTGAACAGTGGCTTCCCCACTTGTTTTTGTGGAGTGCATCTGATCAGAGGCAGAGACTCAGAAATAGGGTGTCTGTGCTGCCCGCATGGACTGTCCAGAGCACCCCCGCAACCTCAAGAGAGGGGCACACATCAAGAGAGGTGTGAGGCTGGGCGGAGGGATCTGTCTGTCTTTCCTGGGGTCCCACTTTCCCAGAGACTATTATCATTAGCCTCAGTTGCAAGATTTCACAAATTGTGCGTTATTGCATGGTGCGTATATTAGCTAATTAAATTGAAATGGGAATAAAAATTACCTGGAATGAGCATAATATAGAAACAAAGTATAAAAGCCAAAACAGAAGAACAAAGGGGGTTGGGATGTTGGGTTTTACTTCAATAGTTACAGGTCAGCCCAGCCTCTGCTTAAAGAACCAAAGGAAGAAACACCATGATGGGTGTGTGTGTGTGTGTGTGTGTGTGTGTGTGTGTGTGTGTGTGTGTGTGTAAAAAGAGCCGCAGGAAAATAGTGACCCCCAAATGCTCTACTACTTCCTGGCTCCTCACCCTGGGTCAGATTTGCACTCCAGCCCCTGACCTTGAACTCTTAACAGAGCTAATTATATTCTATTCTAGAAAGGGGAGGGGGGTGGGCAGAAAAGTTGTTTTTACAGTTTCCAGCTCTTCTTAAACTGTGTTTCACTGGGGTTGTGTAACCGAATGCGGGAGTTGCAAAAAAATTGGCAACAGTGAAAGGTTTCTGAACTCGCAAGGACCCAAATTTAATTCAAAATCAAATACCTACTGAACTCTCTGGAGGCACCGTGAGCTTGCTCATGCTGGGTGACATTTCTTGGGCCAGAAGGGAATTTGAGTGGAAAAAGTTTAAGAAGCCCCGTTACCTAGTGAACCAAACCCTAGACTTAGGCCCCAGAATAAGAAATACCAACATAGCCGAATTTGTAAAAAATCTACCCTCGTGGAGGAAGTAAGGGAATACAGTACACACAGTGCTATTTTTAATGGGCGGGTTCCTCGGCTGGTGGACGCTGGACTCTGGAGATGCAGCACGCACTGTGGAGACGCTGTGAAGTGTGTCTGCCTGAGCTGCGCACTGTGATGGATTTGCACTGCCCTCTCAAGAACACTTTCAGATACGTGTCCAAGAAGGAAACAGACCGTTGTGAGATAACAGAAAGAGTGTAACTGGAAGTCATGTGGTTGTCTGAAAGCACTTCTGAAATAAGGTGGGATATGTGTCAATTATGAGTAATCATAATGAATGCCTTTTTAAATTAAAGTCTATTATTAAAATAGGATGAGGGGGTTTCGAAAAGTGTGCAGAAAAAAGTCTGCCTCTTTTAATTCCATCTTTCCCAGGAACTTTTGGAATGAAAACTCCTCCCGTTTTCCCATTTGATGGTGGCTTTCCTGTTGTAAGAATTCATTCTTGCACAGGCAGCAATGCCAGAAGGGAGCCATACCAATCGTGGGAGCGCCATGCCAGTAACTGAGCACACAAGCTTGACTGTCTGTCCATAGTGGATGTAGCCATCTCGGACCGTAAATTCTTCTCCTTCGGATTCATCGTCATCCACTACATTGAGGGGAAAGAGACCAAATTATCTTTTTTTTAGATAATCGTGAGTCAATGTAGAAAAATGGCACACTGTCTTCCCTTTTTAAAAACTTTCTCCCCACCCTCACCCACATTCTCTAACACATCGTCAATAAAAGGAATTTAACAGTTTCACAGAAAAAGCATCCAATGCCCATCCGTATACTCACAGAGATGAATGTAGAAGGCTCCCCACTGCTGTGAGCTGGCATGAAAATTACCTCCTTCCACATGCAAGTATCTGGTACTAACGGTCTGGGAGCGAAGTCGATTAAACAGAGCCACCTTCGTTCCAGATGCAATGCACACTGCAAAGACAAGAAGCTCAGGTTGTTCTGTATTAAAATTTAACATATTGAATCTGATATTACATTTTTTGACTTCCCAAGAAAATATACTAAAAACAAACAAATTTGCTGCCATCAAATCAATTCTGAATCATAGAGACTCTATAGGCCAGAGTAGAACTGCCCTTGTGGGTTTCCAAGAGTTTAACTCTTTCCGGCAGTACAAAGCCCCTTCTTTCCCCCGAGGAGCCACTGGTGGTTTTGAACTGTTGACCAAGAGATTATCAGCTCAACAAGTAATCACTACACCACCACGGCTCTTAAGAAAATATAGATAATGAAAAAATAAAGTCAAAGAAACATTTTCTGCCAAACCATGAACCCACTGCCATCAAACAGTCATTTGAAAATGAGAGGTATGCAGTATGTTTTCTGCAGTGCAGTTCATGAACAGGAAAAGAACTGTCAAACGTTTTAAAATATGCGATATTGATTGATTTGTAGTTGTTGTTAGTTTCCTTTGAGCTAGCCTTCGGCTCACGGGGACCATGTCTGGCATAGTGGGACTCCAGGGCAGTCCTTGGCAAGCAGAATTTTGATTCACACTAACTGAGAACAAAATGGCATCTTTTGAATACTGGCTGGATATGTGATGGCACAAAGAAATCCTGGATGGCTGTTTTCTATGGAGTCATGGCATTGTGCGATTGCAGCAAACACCAAGAGAGGATATCCTGTCTTCTTCTGATAATACAAATGCTGACAGGTGATGCGATGCCTAGAATTTGCCATAAACTGAATTGGGGAGGAGAGTGGAAGTGGGTGAGGCCTAGATGGAGCTGAAACAAGACTGGCTGGAAGTCAAAGCTTGGCCAGTGAAGGTACAGTCCAATTAACAGGACATTTCATTTAATAATGAAAATCTGTTCACTTTGACATGTATTTGAGGTTTTCCATGATACAGAGTAAGTAATAATGACTGGATGGACTAAAACACGTCTGGTATGAACAAAAACAAAAGAATACATTAAAAAACAAATACATTCAAAATATTTGTTTCACATATGAACTAGTTCATGAACTAGAAAAATCACCATTTGCAGCCCTGAATGAAATCATGGGTGTAAGTAGTCATTGTTAACAGCTATTAAAACCGTCAGGTAAAATTTGATAAGAAACTTTATTGTGGCTGTAGTACTAGCTAACAGTTGCGTTGACTGCTCAATGTTCTCAAACTACATGGGACAGCCAGATACGGTATGCCTTCTGTGATGCAAGTGGCTGTCCACAGAACCAGCCACTTCTGAAAGTCTCCGAACTAGTCAGTTTACAAACCTGAGCGCCAACGGAACAAGCTCACTAACAGCATCAGAAAGCAATGAGCCAAATCCAGAATATGGAACCAACCCCACAAGAAAAATGATCCAGCTGCTTCAACAAATAAATGACACCAACGAAAGGGGGTTGGAAGTGGAAGGGTGGGAGAGGAGTGAAAATCATTACAGATTAAAATGTGTGGACCTCGTTTGTAGCCAAGCTTGAACAAGAAGCCTATGAAAATCAACTATAAAGACATTTTAAACGCAATTTGGTAAAGTGTGTGGATATTAATGACATTAAAGAACAATTGTTAACCTGGTTAGGAGTTTATGCTCAAGAAGAGAAGTCAATGTTGAAGGTGTCTAATATCCAAAATATGTAAAATATTTTCTATAATTTGACCAAAAAAAATACGAACAATTTGATCAAAAAGTAGGCAAAGAGCTTTTTAAAGCAGATATTCTGTAAAGAGGATATTCAAATGGTGAATAAGCAAATGAACAGATATAATCAGTCATTAGCCTCAACCACCGCTAGAAGCTGACTTGGACTCACAGTGGCTCCACAGGACAGAGTAGAATTGTTTTGTAGGGTTTCCAAAATTATAAATCTTTAGTGGAAGCAGACAAACTCATCTTTCTCCTGAGGGGTGGCTGGTGGCTTTGAACCACTAAACTTGCTATTAGAAGCCCAATGCTTTCACCTAGTGTACCACCAGGGCGCTTTCATTAGCCTGCCATCAAGTTCATTCCTGTAGAGCAGACAGCCTTATCTTTTTTCTCCCTTGGTGTAAGCGGTGGACGTGAACTGCCGACCTTGCAATTAACAAACTACTGTTTACCCAACAGAGCCACCAGGGATCTTTCATTCCAAAACCAAAATGTTCTTCAGTCAATTCTGATGCACAGTGACCCTATACAGTAAAATTGCTCCTTTGGGTTTCCAAGGCTTTATAGAAGCATAACATCTCACCTTTCTCTTAGGGAGCAACTGGTGGGTTCAAACTGGTGACTTTGTGGTTAACAGCCAAATTCAAAACCCACTACACCAAGCTCAAAACCAAATTCGCTGCCATCGAGTCAGTGTCGACTCAGAGTGACCACCCTATAGGATAGGAAAGAATTGCCCTTGTGAGTTTCAGAGACTCTAATTCTTAGTATACTTGTGTGTGTCAATGGTTACCAGGAATTATACATATATAAAATGTTGAATTGGTATATGTTTTGTTGGTTTTACGATTAAAAAAAAAAAAAAGGTAAGTCATAAGCGGGATAAATAATTGAGATGAAAAGAATGGGACCAATGGTTCCAGGGGGGATACAGGAGAAGGGGAGGTGGGCGAGAGGAAGGTTGGGGGGAGGGGGAGGGGATCAACCCAGGGACAAGGGAACAACAAGTGAACTAAAATCAATGGAAGGAAGGTCATAGGATGCCTGGTGGGGCTTAATCAAGGGCAATGTAGCGCGAGGAATTACTAAACTCGAATGAAGGCTGAACAAGATGGTGGTAGAAGAGGAAATAGAAGAAAGAACCAGGAGGCAAAGGACTTTATAGAGGTCTAAATACAGGCATGTACATATATAAGTATATATATAACGAGAGGGGACTAGAACTATGTACTCAGATATATATATATGTTAAGAATTAAGGTTGCAGATGGACATTGGGCCTCGACTCAATACACCCTCAACACAAGAACACTTTGTTCTAACAATCTGGCATTCTGTGATGCTCACCTTCCAGACATGATCACTGAAGACAAAATGGGTGCATAAGCAAATGTGGTGAAGAAAACTGATGGTGCCCAGCTATTAAAAGAGATAGCATCTGGGGTGTTAAAAGCCTGAAGATAAACAAGTGGCCATCTAGCTGAGAAGCAACAAAGCCCACATGGAAGAAGCATACCAGCCTGTGTGATCATGAGGATTTGATGGGATCAGGTATCAGGCATCTAAGACTCAGAACAAAATCATCCCCAATGTAAATGGTGGGAGAGGCCATGGAGTGGAGACCCAGCCCACCTGTAGACATTTGGACATCCCCTCACAGAGAAGAGATGAGCCAGTCAGGATACAGTATAGCACTGATGAAACACACAACTTTCCTCTAGTTCTTTGGTGCTTCCTTCACCCCACTATCATGACCTCAATTCTACCTTATAAATCAGATTAGACCAGAACATGCACACTACTACAGATAAGAGCCCACCAACATAGGGAATCCAGGATAAATAAACCCATCACGGCCAACAATGAGAGTAGAGATCCCAGAAGGATTAGGGGAGGGTGGGGGGAGAAAAGGGGAATTGATCACAGGATCAATCTAGAACCCCCTCCCAGGGGAACCAATACCGGAAAAGTAGGTGAGAGGCGACAGAGGACGATGTAAGATATGGAAATAATAATCTGTAATTTATCAAGGGTTTGTGAGGGAGGGCAGGCAGGCCAGGGAGGGAGGGGGAAGAAAAGGGGAGCTGATATCAGGGGCTCAAGTGGGAAGACAATGCTTTGAACATGATGATGGTGTATGTGCAAAGGTGCTTGACACACTGGATGAATGTATGGGTATTTTAAAATAAAATATTTTAAAAAGGTAAATCAATATTGCAGAAATTTTGGTTAATGATAAGATGCCCAAGATTCACATTAAAATATTTCAGTAATTGGAGGAAGTGGTAGTGGTGATGGAGCTAATGAACACAATTGGTAAAACATGTTGTGAGACTGGGTGGTAGTTAAAATACTTCCTCCCTCTTGTGTGCATCTGAGAGCTTTCATGACAAATGAAAAGAGGATGGAGTGTGAGACAGAAGTGTACACATTAAACAAATAAGCATATTATAATCTTTGATAGTTTTTTTTTAAAAAACGGCTGTGTTTAGGTTTCCAGGATGACCTGCCAAACACAATTTAATGTAATAACAGTGATCCCCAAATGGGTTCTTTTGACTTTCTAGGTGAATTAATTCTTTGGAAAATGAGAGCCTTCTTGGGCATTATAGCCCTGGTGGCACGGTGGCTGGTTGGGCTGGTAAGCATAAGGTCAACAGTTTGAAAAAGGGGCTTTATACTCCTATAAAAAATTAGTCTCGGAATCCCATAGGGGCAGTTCCACCCTGGCCTATTGGGTTGCTGAGTCAGAAAGTTAGTTTTTTGTAGGATATCTAGCATCACTGGCCCAGACACCCAATGCCAACAGCACCGCTTCTAGTCAATTTGCCAACAAAAGGGAAAACAATCTCCCATTTCCCCAAATGTCCCCAGGGAATAGCACTCTGGTAGAGAAACACTTCCACAGACCAGGCACTGTCCGCTTTCTGTAAAATTTAAATAAATAAAGCAGAAATAATGACTGAATGTGACATTTTTCAGATGAGGGGCCATAAATTCATTAGTAAAGTATATCTCAGTAACTTTAAATAGTTCTTTCTTTCTTCTTAAATCACAACACTAATTGGGAGCAAAAAAGAGAGGGAGGGAGAGAGAAAAATATACATACAGTCAGCATTTTTCAAGGACTGTTTCTTTTTGGAAGGTTTGGAGATAACTTTTATCCGCTTGCTGAGGAACACACCAATGTCATCACTATTGCCATAGAACATCTTCACAGATAACATGAAGTGCTTTCTCTTGTCGGAATCAGATATGTACAATGTTTTGGCTGTGCAATAGTTCTGTGGGGAAAAAAGGGAAAATTTTAACAGCATTCAAACTCTGCTGGTTATGTACTTGTACAATTTGGAATAGTTACGGCCAAGTTTTATCTGGGCAGTCATTCCAATATTCAGCTGATGAATTCTACTACAGAAATTACTGAAACTGAGTATCTGAAAAGAAAGACCAAAGCGTCCCTTTTTAAGGCTGTACTAAGGCTGTAAGCTCTCACCCTAACAGTATGAAAATAGAAATCAACAATGCTAAGAATGAGAAAACACAATAAACAAGAAACACACACCGAAAGTCAATATTGCACAATTGAAAGGGGGAAAAAAGGCTCATTGAAGAAATAAAAGGCAACATTTCAAAATTGCTAGAATTGAATGAAAACACAACATACCAAAACCTTTAGGGTAGAGAAAAAACATTCCTCAGAGGGAAATTCAAAGTAAAATCATCTACACTAAAAAGTAAACCCAACATCATTAACATACACTGAATAGCAAAGGAAGAACAAAAGCTACCAGAAAAGAAAAACAGCAAAGAGCAGGGCAGAGAAACAAAAAGAAAGTAGAAAATAATACAAAAAGAAGTCAACCAAACCACAAGTTGCTTCTTTCCAAGAATCAATAAAACAGACAAACCACTGCTAGACAAAAGTGAAAAGCACGAGAGGAAAATACCCAAAACGGACAGTACAAGTGACCACGGAAAACCTAGATGAAATGAGCAAATCCCTGTCTATCCAAACTCACACAAACTGCGTGTCTATAGAAAACAGGAAGACAAATAGCACAATCGCAAAACAAGCACAGAACACCAGCAGAACTTTCACCAAAGAGGGCATCCACACAGCCAACAAACCTATCACAGGACATTAACTACACTAGCCATGGGAGAGATGGGAATGAACACACTAACGAGATGCCATGTTACCAAACAGCCAACCAAACAAACAGATAACACATTTTGATGAGAAGGTGGGGAGACTAAAACCGATAACCATTGCTTATGGGACTGTAAAATGACTCAGCCTCTATGGGAAATGGTATGCCACTGTCACAAAATAAAAGTGGAAATAGAACTGCCCTGTAATCCAGTAATCCCACACCCAAGTATATACCCACAGACCTAACAATCATGGACATATGCAAACCTATGTTCACAGCTGCATTTACTCACTATAGTATACACATGAAAACCACCCAAAGTGTTCATCAATGGATATGCAAATTGTGGTGCAAACATACAATGACTAACATTCAGCAATAAAGGACACTGATGAGCTCATGAAACATTAATATGGATGGATCTAGTTTATAGAGCAGTGGTTCTCAACCTTCCTAATGCCGCGACCCTTTAATACAGTTCCTCATATAGTGGTGACCCCCAACCAAAGAATTATTTTCGTTGCTACTTCATAATTGTAGTTTTGCTACTGTTACGAATTGAGCGACCCCTGTGAAAGGGTCGTTTAACCCCCAGGTTCACATTAAAATATTTCAGTAATTGGAGGAAGTGGTAGTGGTGATAGAGCTAATGAACACAATTGGTAAAACATGTTGTGAGATTGGGTGGTAGTTAAAATACTTCCTCCCTCGTGTGCATCTGAGAGCTTTCATGACAAACGAAAAAGGGATGGAGTGTGAGACAGAAGTGTACTAGAAGGTAAAGTGAAGTTAAATATATAAAGATAAATATGATCCGCTTTTATAAATAAGAATATATGTAATATAATAAAACAATGTTCACTGAAGTTTATAAAGAAGGGGGGCACTGAGACTTATTTGGATTTTATCTATTCATCTACCCATCCATGCACCATCCTTACTGGTGATGGAAAAAGTGACACTGAATATGGATGTAGTGTGAGCACCAAAATCAAAATCAGATTCTAACTCACACTGACAATAGGAACAACGCAGAACAGCCCTCCTGTGGGTTTCTGACACTGGAAATACTTCCAGAAGCAGAAAACCTCATTTTTCTTCTAGGGAGCAGCTGGTCAATTTGAACAGCTAACCTTGTGGTTAACAGCTGAACTGGTAACCCACTATGCCATCAGGGCTTCTGGTAATGAGCACAAAGTAAAAACGAATGCTTGAGGGCACAGAGATAGGTGTAGGCATATCAGTAGATGAAGAGGTATAGTCGAGTACACAGCTGAGAACACCAAACTCACGGTCATCAAGTTCATTCACTCACGGTCACAGACTAAATCTTTATGGGAGTGGACAGTCTCATCGTCCTCCCATGAAGGAGAAAGTGGCAGTCTTAAAACTGTTGACCTTGCTATTAGCAGCTCAACACTTAGTACACAGAGCCACTAGGACTCCTTCTACAGGTATAAGGTTTATGTAAACACAAACACATAAATGCAGGCATACCTGTTCACTCAAAATACAACTAAGGATACCCCGCAGGCATAACTGAATCCCTTCCAAGGTTGGTTTCCTGGTTTTGAACACTTAGGATTATAGTCTTAGGGCATATAACTCAGTCAGCTGGGATAACATACATCATAAAAAGTACAAACTGCATCCTAATGAGGTGAAAAATGTCTCATGTCTTAAAAGCGCACAATGGCCAGCTAAGATACAGCTATGGGTCTCCACTCAGCAGGAGTGTTACGGTATATACTCGTGTATAAGCAGAGTTTTCCAGCACATTTTTAATGCAGTTTTTGTGGTAAAATTGGATGCCTTGGCTGATATTCGGGTCGGCTTATACTCGAGTATATACGGTATATAACCCTAAGAAGGTAACCAAAACTCAAAAGAAGAAAATCATGCCTCAGAAGAAAATGAGATGGAAAATGAGATGGGACCTGGCTACCACAACCAACCCTTCTGACTGTATCTCAGTAATATCGTCTCAGATAAATGGGAGACACTGTGGGGGAATTCTAAATGTCTTCTCTCTTTCTGAGGCACACTTTAAGTCTAGACAGGCTCATCCTGAGACTACCTTTTCGTAAAACAGCATGGCAGACAACGTGAAAGCTATTACTCATAAGACGGTGCTCCACTAAGAAACCATCAGTATGAGACCCAACAGTCAGCAATTACACAAAAGTACATGAGGAGATAAGGGAGCAAGGAGCCTGGAGTACTGGAAATAGGAACTAAACTTACTGTGAAAATGCTCAAAACACACAGACACACAATAGTTAAAAATAAACTAATAAAAAGCAGAGCAAAGGACACTGTCATTTAAGAAGTAGCTACTGCCTTCTTAGTTAAACAGGAACAATGTAGTTTACGTCATTTCTCAATAAGTTATATATTTTTAAATATATGCCGGGCTGAATGTTTTACATCCAATTACATTTTTGTAATAAAAAATGTAAAAGCTTTCTTTGCTGTTGCAAAAGGCAAAAGTAAGCTAGAACTACTGGACTGCCAAGTACAAAGTCGGCAGTGGGAAACCTCAGCCAGTCTACTCTGTGTGGATGCACAGCCTCAGAGCCCAGCTCTACCATGCCGTCAACGCATCTAGTTCACTCAACTAGATGGCAGGGAGTTTGTTTTGTTTATAATAAGGGGAAATGAATGCAAACTACTTGAAGTGCACAGAAATGGGGAATTGTTACTGAGTCATTCAACGTACTAAAGCTTTAAAAAAAAATGGATACTAAAATTAACACTCGTTCACTAATACAGGCCACATTCGCTTCAGGAATTTTAAAACTGCACGTAATCTCATAAATCAGTTTTGAAAAGTTTAACTTAAAATAACTCTTCAAAGACTTGATCTAGGACAATGGAAATTGCATTGAAAATGAGGAAAAAATGGGAGATCCAATGCTGCCAAAACATTGTATTAAAAAAATAAAATGATGCTCAAGCAAGAGAGTTCTGGAGGTTGTAATAATGTACTATTAACAAAACACAAGTAGGCAAATTATTTCCTAACGTACAAGGGCATACCCCTCAAAAGTGGAACTGCACTGGGTGGAGCAGAGCTTTTGTAGTATGCATTTTCCCCCGCTAGGCGAACATCCAGCAAACTCTCTAGTTTTCCTGGTAGTGTTTCATCAATAGAATTGTATCTCAGAAGAATTATAGAAGTGAACAATGAGTAAACATGACAGTGGGGCAGGAGGAAAGAAAAAGGAAAAGGAGCAAAGAAAAAAATATCTATACAGGTATACATATATGTGTAAATATATAATTTATTTAAATACAGGTGTTTGTTTATGTATGTATATAAATGCAAATGCAACAAGGAAGCAGATGGACTTTGGGCCTCTACTTAAATCTTACCTCAGTACAAGAATGGTTTGCTCTAATAATGTGACATTGTGTGATACTCACCTTTCTGACACAATCACTGAAGCCAAAACGGGCGTATAAGCAAATATAGTGAAGAAGCTGATGGTGCCCGACTATTAAAAGATCTAGTGTCTGAGGCCGTAAAAGTATGTAGTCAAACGAGCGGCCATCTAGTAGGGAACCAACAAAGCCCACGTGGAAGAAGCACGCCAGCCTGTGTGATCATGAGGTGTGGATGGGAAAAGGTATCAGAAGTTCAAGAAGTCAAGCAACCAAATCGATGTGAAGGGGTGGGGTGGGAATGTAGTGGAGACCCAAAACCAACCTGCAAGTTAACTGGACAGTTCCTCTCAGAAGGGCCACCCGGAAGGGATAACAAATCCAGGGTGTGTTATAACACCGATGAAGCACATAACTACCCTCTAGTTCTTTAATATTTCCTCCCCTTACCTTTATGGGTTTTATTTGTTTTACCTCATTAATCATGTTAGACTTGCATGTTCATTTGTATAATTAAGATCTGAGTAACAGGACTAATGGTTCCCTGAGGGAATGGGAGGTGAGCAGCTGATAACACTGATGCCCGTGGAACTCCACTAGAGGGGTAGCAAACTACAAACAGAATTATTCGTAAATGGATATAATAGATGGTGTGAGGTGTGGCATGCATGCATGGATGCATAAATACACAACTGGATAAATGGTTGAGGACGATAACGGGGAGCCGATATCAGAGAGTTCAAAAAGAAAGAAAATGTCTTGAAACTGATAGCAATTTGCACAACACTGCTTGATGTGACTGAACTATGGAAATGTTCTGATATCTGTAAGAGCTCCCAATAAAATGATTTTTTTTAAAGATTCTATTCCAAGGAGGTTCATATTATGGTTTCTTACTCACATGGTATCTGTAAAATGACTCAATTCAGATTTATAGAACCAATCCCCAGGAGCAAACCCTCCCGACCCCATCTCTGGGGCCAAGTTCAACACCACACACTAAGTTAATAACGCACAGATGTACTGAAGGGTGAAATGACTTTTATTTTTAAAAACATTCCCGTAGTCATTTAGATCTGAGCTAACTAGTTTTCAAATTTTACTATCGGGGGAAACAAGAATAAATTCTAAGTTAATGAAAAAGCATTCTTTAAAACATTAATGATATCAAAGAAAAACCGCAATGGACGAGAAAATCTGGGCATGGCTGTTCTTGTCGAAAGCAGATTTCTGCTCTACTCTGGAGCTAGAGGAAAGAGTGATGATCATTAGCGTAGGATCATTTGCCCGGGTAAATGCTTCTAAGAACTTGCCTCTAGTAGTCCTGGTGTGGTCCGCAACCTGAAAAGTGTTAAGCTCGAAACCAGCAGCTGCTCCTCAGGAGAAAGGTAAGACTGTCTATGCCGTAAACTCATGCAGCCTCACAAATTCACAGGGGCACTACAGATAGGGTATGAGTTGGAAACAACTAGAAGGTTTAAAAAAAAAAGGACTAAGGGAGTTGAGTAAAAACATTGGTGAAGTGTGTATTTCATAAAAATGTGAGTGTCATTCTTCTGCCAGGCCAGGCAGAAATGAGTACTTTATCTCTCTCAAATTTACGATTGGCTTCAAATAGGACCTCAGAGTCTCAGCCTGCTAACATGTGTAGCAAACTGAGGAAACTCACAGCAAGCCACCATTAGAATAAATAGCCTGAGGTGCATGAATCTAAACATCAATGGCAATTTGAGAGGTATATTTCTGGTTCTGCTTTATATATTTAACTCTTATTAATATATATTTTAAAAATCACCATAAAAACAAACATGGAAACGGCATACTGGGTCCATTGAGCTTGTAAAAGGAAGTACCAGCATGATCTTGATTTACCTTTCCTTCCAAGTTCAGCTGCTGCATTTCTTGGTCACTATTTCCTATTCCAATAAATGCACACGGCTGAGACTCTTGTTCCGAACAACCATCGCGTTCCATTTGTTCTTTTTTTTTCTTCCATCCACTGCCCATAAGGTACACACAAGGAGGAGGGCAAAAAAACCTAAAGATGTAAAAGCAATGCGATTAGATTCAAGGGAGCATTAACCATATTGATATGCACACAAGCTAGCTCCCAAAGAAAACTGTGGGTGAAGCCTTTTGTGATGCAAATATCTTTATCCAGAGCAGAAAAGGCAAGTCTTCTAAGAAGACTACATGGCATTTGTTCAGGTGAACAATGAGTTGTGCACTCACCTAGACTAGAAACCTTTTAAGAGTAGGGGGGCATCTTGTTAAGTGTTCACTTATTCAGTGTGTTTACTATTGGGGTTCACCAAATTCCATATACTCTACCTTGCTGAAAAACATACTACACTACCACAGAATCTGCAATGATTAATTAGAGCTGACTCAAAGGATGTATTTGTTAACAATGGCATTACTGTGTTGGCTAGTGTATTAACTTGATTCTGTAGTTAACCTAGAAATTAGCATTAGAGCAATGCCCAAGTAGAAGCTTTCAAAATACTCATGAAACTAAGTAAATGAAAACGTAAAAAGCACTACTGATCTGATATTCCAAACACCTGGTACACTGGAGATGATTGAGAAATATTTTGGGCTGAAAGAACAATAAACTATTCTTTCAACTCATAGGCTACTCTACCCACAAGGTTGCTTAGCAAGGTGCCCACAACCACCCCAACAAATCCTTCCCATATAGAATGACCTCCTTATAATCTGCTCTTGAGCAATTCAAAGAAAAACAAACCCAAAAACCACCACTGCCACCAAAACCCCTATAATTAAATTTTTTTTATATATTTCATATCGACATATCTTACTCATTCCAATGTATCCATTCACATACAGTTGTTGTCCAATCCCATCGGGTGAAAACCCCTCTAATTTAAAGGCTAGCCCAAGCCCCATTATTTTACATGGTTCAGACTATCAGTCCTTTTACAGGGTATGATTTATTTTGTGCTCAGTTATACATGATGCTGTTACATATTTTAATATTTATGCCATGTCTCCCCAAGGGTAAGACTGCATTTTTCCATTTTCGTGCTCAATAATCTAAGAAGCGAGACTCCATGCAGAAGACACACCTTGCTTACTGAAAGCTGAGAGTTCTCGAGCACTTCCTGCTGAAGAGCAGTCTTCACTATGGATTAGACCTCAACGTAAGAAGACAAAACTGACCAACTGAAACAAAAACCACCACCTTAACAAAGGGAGAAAAGGCTGAAGTTGCCACAGTTATATTTTGCTTGGATTCATAACCACTGCTCACGGAAGTCAAGAACAAATTACCTATTTGTTACACAAGGTAAATATGCTGCAAAAGACCTTTTGAAAGTATTCCAAAGTCCCAGGTGTTCCTTTGAGGGCTACCACTTGCCTAACTCTCGTCATGGTATTTTCAGCTGCCTCACATGCATGTGAAAAAATACGGTTAAGTGGACAAAGAATATGGAAGAAAGAAGAATGATGCATTTGAATACTGACTACACTATCAACCTCCAAAAGAATAAACAAATCCGTCTTGGAAGAAATACAGTCCAAATAATCCACAGAGGAGGATGGCAAGATTTCTTACACACGTCAGACATGGTATCAGGAGAGACCAGTTCTTGGAGAAGAACATCCAAATCTGGTGACAGGTCAGTGAGAAAAAGAGGAAACCCCTCAGAAGATGGACTGGCACAGTGGCTCCAACAACGGACTTCAACGTATGAATTGTGAGGGTGACACAGGCCCAGGAAGTGTTTTGTTCTGTTGTGTGTAGCTCTGCTTGTTTGTTCACTATGAGTTAGAACTGAATTGCTGGCACCTACCAACAAATTTGTACCAAGGAACATACAGTGAAATATAAACAGCTCAGATAAAAGCTCCTGTCCTTTGGACATTTTAATGATGGTTTTGCACACAGACACAAACACACACACACACAGCAAAACCGTATTGCTATTTGCCTCACTTGTAAAATATGAACAAGAATTCTCATAAACTGTTGTTTGATGTTTGTTGTTGACTTCAATTGTGCCTACTGCCCTGTTCCACCCTGAAAAAAAATGTCCTGCGCCATTAAATATGACCTTTTTTGATAGGTGTTATTTAGGTGAACATAAAATCAGACTGGAGTAGGGAGGGTCCTCACCCTCATGACAAAGACAAACACAAAACACAATCACAAAAGACCTGTCTACCACAAAGGAAATACCTGGACCGCCTCAAAGGCTGGCAGAGACCCAGAAGGATCTCCCCTGGAGCTGTGAGCTTTGGCGGGCCTACATTCTGAATTTAGACTTATAGCCCCCTGAGCTAAAGCAGTAAATAACTGTTCTTCACAGTCACTCAGTGTGTGGTGGTTTGGCTATGGCAGTCCTAGAAAGCCAAGACCAGGCTTAAATGAATTGGCCTGTGTAATGTACTTAGCACACTGAGAAGCTGGTTATGTGTCAGCTGTTATCAATATTCTTTCTAATTTAATTCTCACGTGCTATTCATGCTTCTCTTGTGGCATTAATCCAATACCACCGCACCCTCTAACTCTTTCTCCTAGTTACATCTTGGGAGTCTGTGGTACATTTCTTACAACTGATGGACCATGTTGTTACTATCTGAAGCCCATGGTTGGCATTAGTGCTCAGAGCACTGAATAGTACTAGGGGTTCTGACAAATGCTAATGGTGATTGCCAACTGAAACAGTAACGCTCCTCTGGCCCCCAAATGACCCATGCTCCATTATTCACACCCTCCACCACCAAACCCTAGCACCCTTGTATTTTTTTCTGCCCCATCTCCACAGTTTCGCCTTTTCCAGATACCATATACCTGGAATCATCAATTGTGGCAGCCTAGTGGACTGGCTTTTCACTGTACAATGTCATCCCAAGTTCTGTGGGGGCTCTGGGAGGCTGGCCAACCCTTTTGTTTTCGTCGCAGAATGGCATTCCAGTTGGTTTACCCATTCATTCACGGAAGGGTATCTTGGAGTCAAATAAAATCTTACCATCTGTTTTAACATTTCATTTGTAAAGATTCTGAGACACTTACTTGCTGCTATTAAGAAAAGTGTAGGTCAGCTGATATCAGGGGCTAGAGTAGAAGGCAAATGTTTTGAGAATGATGAGGGCAGCGAATGTACATATGTGCTTGGCACATGGATGTATGTATGGACTGTAATAAGAATTGTACGAGCCCCCAATAAAATAACTTTTTAAAATAGTGTAGTTTGCCCCGTGGGCTAAATAAAAGTAAGTTCACATACTCTCTCTGTCTCTCGTGGAATTTAGATTTTAATTGAAGAAGTGGACAAAGAGGTGAATGGGTCAAATAATGCGTTCCTTCTGTTCTCTGGTGGTAAATATTGTGTTTAAAAAGTAAAACAGGGAAATTATTCATTTAAATGAGAGACCAAGCAGTCAGTGTGGTGACAACAGCTTTCTCCTCATCCTGTCTAAAGTGCTTTTCAGACACGGAACAAATGCCGGAAATCCAGCACCACAACCATAATCACTTACATTCTGATGCAAGTGACTAACTGCCCATCGAGCATCACCTAAATAGTGAGGTTACTTCTATAATGTGATGATGCGCTTTCTTTAAACACCTCATGAGTCACAGTTTCATTTCCACATGTTTAAGCAGTTAGCACAAACAGAAGATAACACATACAAGCAGAAAGGCAACAATACAGACAAAAGATAGAAAACTAAGGGAGTAAGGATAGGTGGGCACTTAATTAACAGGAAAAAAATAAAATCCACCTTTGATTTTTTTTTTTTTAAATTTGGAGAACTGGTCAATATGAATGATTTTGTTTTGCTTTAGGCTTAAAATACTCATTGAAAACTGAATTTTAAGACAGCACTGTTTCAACACACATACTCTAGAGGAAGCTTGATAAAGGAATGACCAGCTGGCAGAGGTCAACATCTTCTATGAGAGGAAAGACTATTAATCAGTGTCGCCTTTTATAATTTGCACATCTTCTCCATAGCCAATGGCAATGCTTTTCTCTGCCACTTGGTGGCGACATTCACACACACATTTTAAGTTTTTATTCACGGTTCCGCCTATATTTTCAGAAAATGCTTCCAAAACTTTACCCTCAAATTTTGAGATGGTCTAGAAAACACCATACAGATTCAGAAAAGACCTTCTATTCTACTCACTATATAACATAAATTAAGTAACACAAAACCCCAAATCACAACTACCTTGGTAGAAAAGAATCAGTATTGCATCTGAACTAGTCACTTCAAAAAGCACTTAGAAAATTCTTGCTTGTCAGTTACTTCCATGCAAACAATCTCTGTACGGCATCAGAACAAGTTTAATCATCCAACTGGCTTTACTGTCACTTGTCTCCAAAGGGACACTACACCTTCACCAAAGCTAGTATGTCAAATGGCATTATTTCTATCTTCAATGGAAAATTTCCTCTATACAAAATAATCTTTTTAAGAAAGGCTTCTTTTTTATATAAACTGTGACTATCTACTTACCAAAAAATTTAAACCAACCACAAACATAAATTGGCTACCAAATAGGTTACTCGAATAAATGTTAATTAATAGATGCAAAATCTGACATCAAGAGCAATTTAAAACCTGAAGAAGTTCTGTCGGAATATTTCTAGCATCACTCACTAGCACTAAGTGCCGAGAAGGAATGGTCAGGGGCTCTGGTCACTCCACAGAGAGCCCCAGATGATGTAGACTGGCTCTCCTCCCTTGGCACAGCGTCCTCCACCACAAGCAGGAGGAAGGACCAGGCCTTTGCCTTGAATCCTGGAAGAAGTCCCCACTGAGCCTGCCAGTGACCCTTACTACTAACACGTGGCATGTTGTTGTTGTTAGGTGCCACTGAGTTGGCTCTGACCCCTGGTGACCCTATACACAAGAGAACGGAACTGGGTTTGGGAGGACTAATTCACAGTGGGAGCCCTAAAATCCCCCTCCTTTTTTTTTTAAAGTCTCCACCCAAATTCAGCTCCCAGCGAGTACTTTCTGACCACTAACTGACCAGCAATACAAAAAGCTTGGCCCTCCAGCAGCGGGAGTTTGGAAGTGGATTACTACTACTCCCCCAACTAGTCCAGGGTCCAGCAGCCTAGCCCTTAGGGGACTTGCCTAGGTACAGCCCTGATGGGAAATTGGCAGTCTTGGTCAGAGGGCCCTAAACCACTTTTTGTAACATTTTTCTAATTTGCAATACTGTACCTAGCCCAATCATGGCCTACAACTCTGATGAACTGATCAGCCACCAACCATGATTTTGTGCCAGTGTCCTTTGTTCCTATGTCCTACTGAGTGGCCACTGTCTATGAATTCTCCGTGGGCACCATTATGACCTCTTGGGATCATTTATCTTTGTCTTCTCTTGTCTAAGACTTTGAATTTGGGGCCACTTTCCCCCCATAGAACAATGGGTTTCCTCATGTATTATAATAGTACTGTGTATTTAACTTAGACAGCAGTGACTCTGGCTTTTCTATCAGTGTGTCTACATTCTCTGCAGGCTAGAAGCCTGACCTCTTCAAGCTTTCCTCTGACTGGCTGGATATGGAAAATACAGGCAACCTCAATTAAATAGTCACCAAACCATCTAATTTGTTAAGCCACTATAGGTGTGTACTGAAGTGCTTTCCACTGTTTGAGAAACAAACAGGGCCTTTTAACGGGATCTGGTCATTACTGCTTTAATTGCTCTTCCCCTGTTACTGTCTCACTGGGCTGGAGTTACCCAGCACGGTACTAAATGGCAGAGTAACATTTAACACATGGCTCATGTTAAAAAATGTTATGATTTGTCAATGAATACATTTGATGAATTACATTAAAATCCACCTTCAAGCACTCAGAGAAAGAACGTCAACATGGCCTCCTGGTTTGAAGCTGTATGATAAACACACTATCATTGCTAGTTCCTACAGAAACAGTCCAGCTCCGATTGTGGTCATGTTTGTTGGGCATTGTATTAGAGCAGTGGTTCTCAACCTTCCTAATGCCTCAACCCTTTAATTCAGTTCCTCATGTTGTGGTGATTCCCCCAACCATAAAAGTATTTTCATTACTACTCCAAAACTAATTTTGCTACTGTTAAGAATCATAATGTAAATATCTGATATGCAGATGTATTTTCGTTGTTACAAATTGAATAGAATTAAAGCATAGTGATGACTTACCAAACAATATGTAATTATATGTTGTGAAATAGTTCTAATTACAAATAAATGAAATTTGTCTTGAAGCATGGTGTAGCATGGGTAACAGTCTTCACACGGGGTACTCGTATGGGGGCATATCTGCATGTGGGCAGACCCACCTGGAGATGGATAGAGGAGTGGTGTCTCGGTTGAGAACCACTGTAATAGAGCTCAAATTCTAAACACTCCTTTTGCAAGACATAGGTGACAAGCCAAAGCCCCATATCCATTTACAGCATCCCCATGTGGATTAAGCCTCCACTGAATTCTCTAGTGGTATAGTGTTGAGCAGCTAACTGCAAGGTCAGCATTTACAGACTACCAGCAGCGCCATAAGGGGAAACAGGAGGCTTTGGACTCTAATAAAAAGTTACTGTCTCATCAGGGCGTGGTGTAAAACAAACAATTTTCCTCTAGTTCTTAAATACTTCCTCCCCCTCACTATCATGATCCCAATTCTACCTTACAAATCCGGCTAGACCAGAGGATGTACACTGGTACAGATAGGAACTGGAAACACAGGGAATCCAGGACAGATGGTCCCTTCCAGACCAGTGGTGAGAGTGGCGATACAGGGAGGGTGAAGGGAAGGTGGGGTAGAAAGGGGGAACCAACTATAAGGAGCTCCACATAACCTCCTCCATGGGGGACGGACAACAGAAAAGTGGCTGAAGGGAGATGTCGGGACAGTATAAGACATGACAAAATAATAATAATTTATAAATCATCAAGGGTCCAAGGGAGAGGGGAGCGGGGAGGGCGAAAAATGAGCTGATATCAAGGGCTCAAGTAGAAAGCAAATGCTTTGAGAATGATGGCAACAAATGTGCTTGGCACATGGATGTATGTATGGAATGTGATAAGACTTGTATGAGCTCCAAATAAAATTATTAAAAACAAAAAAAAAATTTTTAATAAAGTGAAAAAAAAATGAGTTACTGCCTCTGAAACCTACCGAGGCAGTTTCTACCTGTCTCTTGGCATAGTCAGCACTCCAGGGCAGTAAGGGAGAATTCATTCAGACCATTGACCAGGGTGTGAACAGCCTTGCCCTCAGGCAGAGTCCATTAAAAGGTGGATTACTCCATCTAGCCCCGGGTGGGGCAGTCTCCCTTAGGAGCTTCACAGGGTGTGCCCTTGATGGAGAGCTCAGTGCTGGGGTCACAGAGAGTCATGCTCTCTGAGTCATGTTCTCACTGAAGTGGTTGGTATAAGGCCCTGGCCTGGATCAATCTTGTTCGTTTTTCTGGCTAACATAATGCACTGTCTCAATCATAGTCCTGTTCTTGCTTCTACAGTCCCATCTATAACTGTGATGTGTTGAACCACCACCCATGATGATTGTGTAATAGTTTCCTTTGCCCTCTCAAGTCTTTTTTAAAACTCTGTGGCTCAGGTAGCTCCTGGCTGTCATTATGACTATTTGCTAATGGTCTCTCACATTCAGATGATATCTTTTTCCTGTTTAAGAGCTTTGTTTTTCAAAACCATTTAATTGGACCTAATACAGATATGTCACTCCATAGTTCAATCACATCAATCAGTACTGTACAATTACTACCATATTCAATTTTAAAACATTCTTTTCCTTCTTGAACTTCCTTCTTGAACTCCTTGGGATCAGCTCCTCTTTACCCCACCCTCTTCTGTTTAAGATTTAAATGTCTGTTCTTTTAAAATTACATTTGAGATGTGGAGTTTCTTTTGTTCCCTAAAACAGCATCTGTATCTCTTTCATCCTTAAGCCTCACAGTAGATAACCAACACTAAAAAAATTAAATGGAACGCTATAAAATTAGGGACTATCTAAAGACAGAAAAAGTTGGAATTAAAAGATTCAATAACTCCAATCCTCTGGCTCCCTCAATTTGTAGCTACTGTGATTGTGGGCCTACTTAGCATCTCGATATTACAGAAAAGGAGTGTGACACACCTGTCTTACACAATTATTTTGAAGATGAAATTTAAAAAACATTGGCAGGTGTTTTAAGAACAATTTCCAACTCATAATTAGAATCACACTATGACAGGTTCAGCCACACTCACTCATCTCGGGTAAGGGGGGAGATGATTTGCTATAAAAATTGATGAAGTGTTATGTTATATACACAGTATTAAAGATTAAATTCTGAGCACTCTGGTTTGCAAAAAGCTGTGGATAGCAGTGGCAGCCCAAAATCCATTTAAACAGTCCTCACTGAATACTTTCTGAGCAAGAGCCCAAGGTGCAGATCAGCGGATCTCAACCTTTGGGTCGTGACCCCTTTTGGGGGGGAGGTCAAGCAACCCTTTCACAAGGGTTGCCCAATTCATAACAGTAGCAAAATGCCAGTTATGAAGGTAGTAACAAAAATTATTTTATGGTTGGGGGGTCACAACAACATGAGGAACTGTATCAAAGGGTTGCAGCATTAGGAAGGCTGAAAACCGCTGGTGTAGATCTTGCCCTGCAACAGAATACCTTGGAGAGATTGCCCTCGCCATTTCTTGTTTAGCCCAGGGAGGGGCAGTCCCTCTTCAGGCCTGCCTAAGTATACCCTTAATGGAAGTCAACATACTGGGGACAGTACAAGGAGTCATCTGGTAATGAGTCATGCCCTATCAGTCTGGCCCTGACTGCCTTGGTCTAAGTAGTCCCATCCTGTAGCTGTGATGTACTGATCCTGCTTTTTGTTTCCTTTGCAAACTCTCCCACCCCCCACCCCCACCCCATTGCCCTCCTTTAAAGCTTGGTATCTGGAGGAATCCTTGGACACTATTTCAACTTGGTGATGGTGGTCTGAAAAATAAAATGGAACGCTATAAAATTAGGGGCTGTGTAAAGACAGAGAAAGTTGGAATTAGAGATTCTCCTTCATCTGACTGCTGGGTCTGTGTTTTTCTATTGTCTTTGTCTCTTTTAAAATTTAACACACATTCTCTTTAAATTATATATGAGAAGGGGATCTCTTCTGTACCCTTCACCAGCACACACTAAATGTTGGTATTAACATTTTTTTTAAGTTGGTTGAATGAAAAACCAATAATGCTAAGGATGTACTCAAGCCATATTACTGTTAACAAAATTTCCTGCAGCGGCTTCTTGAAACAAGGTGCTGAGATTGTTAGGTAGTAAGCACGGGGGGTGGGGTGGGGGTGGGGGTGGGGGTGGGGGTGAGGGGGTGTCTGCTGCACATGCTCAGAGATTCGAGCATCAGACCAGGAAGGGGTGGTACACCTAGGTGGGCATTATACCTGGATTGGTCCATCTGGACCAAGTAAATTTAATTTGGCCAATGGGGTACACCAGCATCGTCAACCATGCCTCTAGCGGAGGAACTGAAAAGGCAGGATCTGGAAGCCCACCAGGGTCTTTCTATGTCTCTCCACCAGGCTGTGCGGAGGTGAAGGCCCTGAGGGTGCCTGTGTAAACCTGAAACTTCTATCTTTCATAAAACTCACTTGGATCACAATCCAAGATTCGGAGTGAATTCTTTCTCACACGAAGCCAAGGTCTGAGGTATTTCTCCCAGGAGAGAGATCTAATAGGATCTTAATTGATTTCTATGTTCTAAGTCATTTTAAATAATCTTATAGTATCGTTCAATGCAATACACACATTAGAAAAAGAGTTAAGGTAACTAATGTTATCTGTAAAGAAAACTTTGTCCCATAGTCAGCTCTGAACTAAAGTCTAGGCTTATTAAAGATTTTTTAAAATCTGAAATTTAGTAAGCCTGAATAAATTAGTAAAGTTGTACAACCTTTACCAAGGAGACTTAACATTTAAGAACTTTGCCTTTTCAGCTCAACTTTTCCAGGTTAAAATTAATTTCAGTAAGGAGCTTCCTAATTTTCTTCTCATGTGTAAACTAATTTTAATTACAGACTTACACTTCACATTTCCCCTTCTCATGCATACGTTGTGATTTCCTATCTCACAAATTATCCAAGATTTCATTCATTCTGATCAAGCTAAACACAAAACAGGAGTCATCATTCCTTCTGCTACAGTTTCCTGCCTTTCTAGATCGCCTAAAAACTAAAACTCTCATCTCCCCCTACAAGGAGGCTCTTGTCCAAAAGCATGTTTCTAGACAGAAATTATTCACAAGAAAACACCAAGAAACAAACTTAAAAAATAAGTAAAACCAAAACAGCTAAAGTTTTAAAAGATAGTACCAAATAAAAAAAAAGAAGCTAGCTATAAGGATCACTGTTATAATTTAACATTTACTACTGTGATTTAGTTCCAACTCTTAGCACATTTCACTGTAATACTGGGTCTTCTGAAACTGCCTGCTCTTATAAGTTTTCTGTTCCACCCTTTAAATCTCATTTCTTCCACCAAATTTTAGTCTCTGAGCCCTGGTGGCATAGTGGTTACATGTTAGGCTGCTTACCACAAGGTCAGCTACTCGGAAACACCCACCAGCCATTCTGCAGGAGAAAGAGGAGGCTTTCTACTCTTTTAAAGTGTTACAGTCTTAGAAATTCAAGGGCAGTTCTATAGGGTTCCTTGTGCATTGACATCAACATGATTGACAGCAGTAAGTTTTTGATTTCCGAAGTCAACTTGGTCTTTTTTTCCCTTCATTTTCTAATGACCTGTTTTCTTCATGTATGATGATGCAATCCAGATTTATTCCTTTTGTAACTAGCCTAACTTACTCCACATGTGCCTTTTTCCTCACCTCAGCCTCTGTGGAATTCCTACATATGTCGGCATTGCTCACAGATACACGGTGTAGGATCACCTGGACGATTTGGCCTGGACAACTTTGCCCAAAAGGTTTTAAAGATATCCTAGGAAAGTACTGATGCATCATAAATGTTACCCTTTTGTGTTTTATCTCATTGTTATAGTAGACATTTCCATCTTATGATTACCTTGGGACTTAAGTAATGGAAAATACCTGAAAAAGTACATGAATCTCCCAAAAATGTGCATTCCTTTTAGCAAGCATTCGATACTACACTAATGAACAAGATTGTGTGGGATAAAAGTGTACAATCTCTATGTATTCTGAGCATAAGTGGGTCAGTTTCCCTACTGGTGTCATCTAATAAGCTTCTCTTTTACGAATTGAAGAGATAATGACCTGGTTCTTTTGCTCCAGGCACAAGCCCTCACTAAGCAGTGATGTTCATGGAGTCATCCAACAGCACCACTGATCTCTAGTGGTCAATGTGTCAAATCTGTTCTTGAGATGTTCTCTAATTTCAGCTGGGATAAACTCAAGGTCTTATTTTGGCTTCCACAGACTATTTTAATTTTCTTCCACTGCAACTTAAACTTCCATTTGAGCAACTGATGGTGTGCTCCAGTTGGCCAGCTTATTCAAGCAGATGATATTGAGCTTCTCAGCTGGCAAGTTCCACAGATGACATCTGTGTATTACAAACGACAAGGTCCACATGTCACTGTCAACTTTTATGTTGTTGGAAATGGGTGTTTGAGTTGAAAAGTCCTTGATTTTGCAAAATTCTATCATGCCATTTCCAGAGTTGTTTAAACACCAAGACCATGTTTTCCAAGTAACAGTTCTTTCTCTTTGTTTCCATATTACACATCTCAACCACCAGTAATTATCAATGGGTCTTGAGGTGATCAATTTCAGACTTAACAAGTTGGTGGAATTGTTCAATTTCTTCAACATTGGCTTAGTGGTTGGTGCATAAATTTGAATTGAAGTCATAATAATTGGTCTTTCCTGTAGGTAATATGACATGTAGTGAATTAATATGGTCTTTCTAGCTATTTGTGATGTATTATACTCCTGGGTTATATGCCCATTGCTATAAACCCATTTTAGCAAGCATTTTCTACTATGCTAATGAACAAGATTGTGTGGGATTAACATGCCTTCAGTACACAGGTGTGAATCAAGTCATACCCTTCGTTTTCTAGGGGGTCCCTTTAGACTACTACAGAGTGTGAGCAAATAATCAGAGAAACTAGACATCAAGGGCATGGCCCCAGAATTGGAGGGAGGTTTAACAACCTGCAATGATATGCAGGTGATACAACCTTGCTTGCTTAAAGTAAGGAAGAGTTGAAGCACTTGCTGATGAAGATCAAAGATTGTAGCCTTCGGCGTGAATTACAACTCATGTAAAGACCAAAAATCCTTACAATTGGACCAATAGGTAAGAAGATGATGATAAGTAGAAGAAAAGTTGAAGTTCTCAAGGATTTTGGCTTGCTTGGATCCACAATCAATGTTCACTGAAGCAACAGTCAAGAGATCAAAAGATGTATTGTACTG
The DNA here is from genome assembly GCF_000313985.2 of Echinops telfairi. Lineage (NCBI taxonomy): Eukaryota > Metazoa > Chordata > Mammalia > Afrosoricida > Tenrecidae > Echinops > Echinops telfairi. The sequence goes on from NW_022111369.1 coordinate 94,446,611, forward strand.
GGTAAAACTGATGCACAGACCTCTTAGGAGCATTGAAAAGCAAGAATGTTACTCGAAGATGAAGGTGAACCTGACCCAGGCCATGGTATTTTCAATCGCTTCCTACGTGTGTGCAAGTTGGACAAAGAAGGAAGAACAAAGAATAATCGATGTTTAAAGTGTAGTCCAAAGTATCATGGACGGCTAAATAGACAAACAAATCTGTCTTAGAAGAAGTATGGCTAATGATGGCCTGATGCAAATGTTTTGAATGTACAAATGAATGTACAAATGTGCTTTACACAACTGATCTATGTATGGATTGTGATAAGAGTCATAAGAGCCCCTAATAAAACGATTTAAAAAAATCCTAAGGGAAAAAAAAGAAGAAGTATGGCCTAAGTGCTCCTTAGAGACAAGGATGGCAAGACTTTGTCTTACATACTTTGGACATGTTGTCAGGAGAGACCAGTCCCTGGAGGAGGATATTGTGTTTGGTAAAGTAGAGGGGCGGTGAAAAAGAGAAGGCTCTCAAGGACATGGATTGATACATGCCTGCAACAATGGGCTCAAGCATAGGAACAATATAAGAATGGGCAGTAGTTTCATTTTGTTGTGCTATGAGTTGCTATGAATGGAAATGGACTTGGTGGCACCTAGTAACAATAGCCAGCGTGACTTCAGACATCCTTTGTTTTCCTCTGGGGTAAGATCTGTCGCATCAAAGCCATTCCTTAGCTATCTGTAACACAGATAGCTTATACACAAATAGCAAAGAAAAGGCCTGGTTCTGTAGGAGCCCTGGTGGCGTAGTGTTTATGAACTGGACTGCCCACAAGTCAGCAGTTTGAAACCACCAGCGTATCTGAGGAAAAAAGAGGCTTTGTACTCCCACAGCGTTACAGTCTTAAACAAGCAGCCATTTAAGCGAGGAGGAGTCCACTAAATCTACATGGAAGAAGCACACTAGAGCTTGTGTGATCCACAGATGAAATAACAAAATTCAAATATAACAACGGGTAAAGTATCAGAACTTAATTTGCTAACACCCTATTGGGGGACTGTGACCTTTTCTTTCTTACTACAGTATTTGTATTTTTATCTCTGTATTATTATTTTACCCTAACCACTTAATTTTTCTGCTTTTTATTGTTTCTGTTGGGTTTTCCAGATTGTGAAGCACAGGAGTAGATACACAGAGATAAGAGCTGATGCGAAGGTTTACATGGAGAGGTGGGGGTGGGTGGGAGATGGGGAGTATTAGAGGGCAGGGGAAGCAAACAGTATATGTGGGAGGAAGCACTAGAACTGATGGTGATTACACAACTCATGATTTAATGGGGGGGGGCCCCCCATGGGGAAGCACCCAGGGAGAAATTATTCTAAAATTGATTGTAGTAATGATTGTAGAACTCTTCTTAATATGATTGAACTCTTAAGTTGTTTGATAGATGAATTAAGTGCCAATAAAACTGTTTTAAAAAGAGCTGCGGTCTCAGAAACTCATTGGGTCAGTTCTACCTTGTCCTTTGAGTTGTGATCGATTCAACAGCAGTTTGGTTTGGTTTGGGGACATGAGAGAAACCCCAGCACTGTTTAGATCACTCTGAAGATCTCTGAGGTGGCAGAGCCACTGAGATCAGATGCAGTCCGTGACACACATGCTCAGAGGCACAGAATCAAGGGAAACCTACCTTCCTTCTCCTCATCTGGCCTGCCTTCCTGGCCCATGACAGTAAAGAAACAAGGGATTGTGGGGCGGAGAAACAAAGGACCCGAGAGACTTGGCTGCTGGCTGAGAAGTGTGGCTATGAATGAATGACTGTGGCCTTACTATTTACCGTTTACGCTTTGTGGTAACATATGAATTTCCTCTAAATAAACCCCCTTAAGTGCGAATTTCTTTATGAGCTCTGTGTGGCCAATGCCAGGAATTGCTTGGTGTCAGAATTGGCTAAGGAGGAGGGACTGTGGAGACAGGTCTTGCCCCTGCCTCATGGCAATCGAGAAGTCTAAGGCCAACATGCAAGTTACTGCCATATATGGATATTATTTTATCATAGACAGCAGTGTACTTCAAGAGAGATCTTGAAATGTTCTTTAAGGTGTTGGCAAAGAATACGGACACTCTCAAAGATGGCCAGAAGAACAAACTAATATCTTTTAGAAAAAGTACAGAAAGAATATTCCTTAAAATCAAGGATGGCGAGACTTTGTCTCATTTACTTTGGGTAAGTTTTCAAAGGGGGCCAGCCACTGGAAAAGGGCATCATGCTTAGTACAACAGAGGGCCAGAAAAACAGAGGACTCTTGGTGAGATGGACTGACAGAGTTGGCTCATATGGGCACAAACATAACAACATAACCGCAATTGTGAGGATGGCAAAGGACTGGGCATTGTTCTATTCCATTGTATCAGTATCCAGGTTGTTATCAGTAGGAACCAACTACTCACACCTAAGAACAACGCTTCAATTAAAAAAATATTGTTGGTTTGTTTGTCAGCATAACAGTGAAGTGCTCAACTGGTAACAAAAATGTAGTTTTGAACCCACCCATCAGCTTTATAGGAGAAGGGCCTCATGATCTACTTTGTAAATATTAAAACCAAACTAAATCAAACCTGATGGTGTCGATGGTGGCTCACAGCAACCCTACAAATTAAAACAGAACTGCCCTATGTTGTCTCCAAGGCTGTGAGCCTTTGTGAAAACCGACTGCATACGGTTCTCCCTCGGAGTAGCTGGGGAGTTCGACTGTCAACCTTTCAGTCAGCAGCCGAGTTCTTAGAGCAATGGCCACCAGGTGTCTCTGGTAAAGATTATACTCGAGAAACATCAACAGGGCAGTTCTATTCTGTCACATGGGGGGACTATGAGTTGGAAATGGACTCAATGGCACCCAACAACTACCTGATTTATGGGCCATTTCTGTAGTGCTCACACCATGAATGTTCTGACTGAATCTATTTCATTGCTGTTGTTTTCCCCTTAACAACCTGAGCAGGAAGGTCAAGGAACAAACTAGGAGTTCTTCCTTAAACTTGCTCAGTTGACAAGGCATGCTCAAAGCAGCTGAGTTTCTGGATCAGGAACCTGTTTGACCTTTTCCTTGGTAAAGTGGTATTGGGGGTGGGGGTGTCACACTTGATTATAAAGGTACATTTTCTACCAGCAGAAAAGCTACTTTGTGAAGGTGCTATTTATTGTAGCACTATTTTGCGAACATCAGGCAATACTAAAGAAAAATAATGAAGTACTTCACTTTGTGAAATCTTAGCCAAACCCTCTTTATAACAGTTACGTTCTGGCTTCAATATGCCACAATTCATTTGGTTTTCTGCCTTCTATACCAACAAATCCCTAATTTTTGTTTTGTGTTCAAGGATTAACCCAATAAATGAAACCGTGCTCTGGCATGAATATTAGCAGATCATTTGTATATTTACATCACAGCTACAATGGACTATTGGAAAGGCAATTATCTTACCTTTTTTCATTTCCATATGACTTCTGTGCAACTTTTGCATGAAGAATAAGTACTGTTTGATCCCCTCTCTCCTTTAAATAATTCCGCATCGCTTCCCTAAAATCAAATATATAATTACTTACTATGGGGGTGAAATCTGTTGAGATCTTTGCAATAAATAAATGCTGATGATTATTTTTCAAACAAGCAAAAAAAACTAAGAGAACAAACCATACTCATGAAATAAACGGGACAAATATTAAACAGCAAAGCAAAACATACGGCTACCCTGATACTTACTGGATTTTTAAAAAAGGAAACTATCCCTCATTCTTTTGAATTTATGATGTAACTCAGTTAAACTGCAACTTCTAGAATAACTATAGTCACCATGTGCAGTGTTAATGTGGCTTGAAATTGTCTCTTTTAAAATTTATGACATGAAATACTTTTATAGTTTAATAATCTAGTTAGCCCCAACGATTGCTCTCCCTCAGCTAACAGTTCCAAAAGCAAAGTTCCCTGCCAACTCATAGGGACCTTATAGAATTGTGGATTTCCGAGACTAACTCCTTACAGGAATAGAAAGCCTAATCTTTCTTCCTTGCAACAGCTGGTGGTTTCAAATTGCAGACCTTGCGGTTCACAGCCCAACTACTAACTAGTGCATGTTTATATTTAATATGAAAGCCATAATAAATCATTATGTTGTCCAAATTTATACCACAATCCTAAACTGTTGTTAACTCTTATATAAGGGTAAAACAGACCCTAAAATTTATATACAAATACACATTTATGGTTAAAGATAAGACTAGATATAAAATTTAATAAATACCATTTGAAACCGGTAAAAAAAATTGACTTAAACTGAAAAAATACATTACTGTATATACTCGTGTATAAGCCAAGTTTTTCCAGCACATTTTAAATGCAGTTTTGTGGTAAAATTAGGTGCCTCGGCTGATGTTCGGGTAGGTTTATACTCAAGTATATATGGTAATTCCTTAAAGTACAAATGATCACAATTCCTAACTAGTTATGCAGATGTTTACTCAAAATTATTTTCCTAAGCAACATTATCTAGTACAGAGAAACAAGTTGGAAACAAATCAAACAACCACAATTCTGAAATGGCAGAATCCTAATTCTTGAAGAATGCTTATCACAAAATCAAAGACAACAGATATTCAGAAATAATTATCATTAAAATCATTAACAGTGAATATCATTGTGTTCATTCTTCTGGGCAATATGCTACACAAGACAAAAGACATATCTAACTTCATCCCTGTTAAGGAGTGCCTATTTAGTAGAGATTCACATATATGGTAGTTATATAATTATCAATTTAAGGATTAAGAGTGAAGGGGTGGAGTCTAGTCTGTCAATCAGGTCATAGCCAATAAGACCTCTGTGTGGGCCTGGTCTTCTCCTGATGATTCTGGGAACTCCTGTATTTTCCTCTTTGGAGGCAGGAGACACACTCTCTCTGATCAGTCCCTGGGAGACTCTTTACTGACAAAGTTCACTCCCTGGGAGACATTTCTGAAGAGAAGCCACATGAAGCTACCCTGAGGCTGAGTTCAGAGCTGAAGGAACCCTTAGGAAGGAACATGGGACCCTTGCCAGCCCTGAGATGCTTACAACGCCACTAGCCTGTGATCGTCCTACATTCAGTGTCATTACATGTGTTTCATGAGTCTGAAGAGAACTTTATAGATTGATGTTGGACATATGGACTAATATCAGACTTATGGACTTGATCTGGACTGGGATGGGATGTTTTCTCAATATTTAATTGCTCTTGTATATATCTCTTTCTTATACATGGGTGCCTATGATTTGTTTCTCTAGTGAGATAGTTTACTGTGCCAGCCTGGCCAATAAACATAAGTGGGATTAACTGAAGGGCGGAGAGAGTAATGGCTCGGTGAGCCTCGCCTTTCTTGTTTCTCGCTCTTTGATCATTGGACCAGTGTGCGGCTGCCTTGCTTGTTCTGTGCCTCAACTTACAGGCTACACTACCTGTGGGATGCCCAGCCTGTGAACTGTGTCGCTGTAAGTTGAGGTCCCTTTAAGACATCTCTGGAGCTGGGGACTGGCGGTTGGTGACCTGCCTTGTGATTGTCTGCTGTGCTGAGATAGCCCAGCTCGCTCTCTATATAGAGGAAGACCTGGCAGTAGACAAGACTTAAAGGACTGCTAGTGTCTTACAACTCTCTCTCACAGGAGTGAGTTGCACTGAGCCATTTGTGCTTCATAATTTAACTGTTCATTTCCTGTATTATATATCTATTTGTATATAATTTAACTGTTCATTTCTTGTGTTACGTATCTAATTATCTTTATAAATAAATATATTAAATTATCAGCAATTTGGTTTTATCTCTCTAGAGAACCCTGACTAACACATCTAGTCTACCCAGACCTAACACAACATAGACACATCACCCCAATCTCTACGTCATCCATGGTACCAAATCTAAGAAACGTAGCTCTAGACTAGCTCTGTCACTTAAAACTAACCTCTAAACACAAGAGATAAAAATGTCTATCTCACACAGGGTCGCTGTGGGGATTACGTTGAGCTGGCCAAGATCACATTTTGTATCCAACAACTGAAAACCTACTCCTGTGCAGGTTGGGACTGAGAACTAACTTTACCACTGAAAAAATGACCTACGGAATAGTAACTGTATTGGAACACACGACATGAAGAGGCATACACACAAATCAGAGGCAGAAGAATGAATGGCAAGAGAAGGTCTGAGACAATGGAATACATGCCTGGAGAGCCAGCTTAGAAGAATTACAAGAGGAGGAAGAATCAGGCCTGAGAATAATGAATGATCCTGCACATTTGAGACTCAAGCTAAAGACTAAGTCAATGAAGCAATGGCTAATACTTCTTGCATATTTATTATGTGCCAAGCCAGGTATTATTGTGATTATTGTTCGGTGTCACTGAGGTAGCACCAACTCATGGCGACCCAAAGTTCAGCTGTGTGTTCTTGCACCATCCTCACAATAATTGTTTGTGGTCATTGTGCAACCACTGTGGCAATCCATCTCATTAAGGCTCTTTCTCTTGTTTGCTGACCCTCCACTTTACCAAGTATGATGTTCTTTTCCAGGGACTGGCCTCTCCTGATAACATGTCCAAAGTACATGAGAGGAAGTCTCACATCCTTGCATCTAAGGAACATTCTGACTGTATTCTTCTAACATAGATGTGTTTCCTCTTCTGGCAGTCCGTGATATTTTCATTACTCTTTCCCATTAGTATACATCAAAGGCAACAATTCTTCAACTGCCTTCTTTAGGGTTCACCTTCCACATGCCGATGAGGCAATCGAAAAGACCATGGCTTGGGTCAGGTGCACGTTAGCATTAAATCCTTGACAACTTTGATCCTCTCTCCATTTATCATGATGTTGGTCAATTGTGAGGGTTTGAGTTTGCTTTACATTAGGTTGCAATCCTTACTGAAGGCTGCAGTCTTTGATTTTCATCAGAAAGTGACTCAAGTCCTTGTTACTTTCAGCAAGCAAGGTTGTGTCATCTGCATAATAACTGTTAACAAGGCCCTCTTTTAATCGCTTTAAATGTGTTATTTTACATAACTCTCAAAATCCAAAAAGAAAAAACTCACTGCCATTACTTTTCTGAATAGCTTGTCCAAGGTCTCACAATTAATAAAAGCAGCAGAGCCCTTGTGGAGCTGTGTTTAAAAACTTGGCTGCTAACCAACAGGTCAGGGGCTCTAACCCTGAGCTGTTCCATGGGAAAAGGATGTGGCGATCTGCTCCCATACACATTTATGGGTTTAGAAATCCCTTGGGGCAGTCTTACTCTGTCCTATAGGGTTATGTGAGTCAGAATCGACTCAACATCAATGAATTTGGCCTGCTTTTGCAGGCAGAAGTAAAACAAATTCTCCAAGAACTTAACTCATACCAGGCCAGTGACAGGATGAGTAGTGCCAGACTGTGAAAGGCCTGGAAAATGTTTTTTAAACTTAAAATATTACGTATAAAAGTTTAGACAAATTTAAATATCACCTTATGGTAGATTACAAAAGCAGTGGTAGCAAGTAATAAAAATTTTTTCCCCTTAGTGAAATGAAAAAACATCATCCAATTGTATCTCCATCTCACAGAAAAACCTGGATTTGCCATCCATACTTGAGGCAATGAGAAACCTTGAGACTTTCTAAACAGGTAATTACCATATATACTTGTGTATATGCTGAGTTTTTTTTCAGCACATTTTTAATGCCATTTTGTGGTAAAATTAGGTGCCTCAGCTGATATTCGAATCGGCTTATACTTGAGTATGTACAGTAATTCTCCTGTTCACTTAGTTAAATCTAGGAGCAATTCCTTGAGTAGCACAAATGGCCAAGTACTCAACTATTAGCTAAAAGCTTGGGGGTTAGGACCCCACTGTCTGAGGCTGCGTTCTCTAGAGAAGCAAATCTAGCAAGGTATCTATGTCTAGAGAGAGTTATCTCAAGGAAATGGTTCACATAGCTATAGAAGCTGGCAAGGCTCCCAAGTCCATAGATCAGGTATCACCTTGGGAGTTTGTCCTAACTCATGTAGCTGCAGGGGCTGAGGAATCCAACAACGGGTCAAATAGCAGGCTGCTGGCTCACAGGCTGTGGAAGCTGTCTGTCAATTCCCCAAACCAGAAGGCAGATGATGATGATCTAGGAGCATACGAACAAGCCTTCAAGGAATTCCTATAGATGTGTTTGTGTGCATACATGGATATGTGTAAAAGATGCAGGACACCCCCCGCCCCAAGAAGCTTCCCATACACCAATTGAGTGATCATATCAGATCACAATATAAAAAATAATTATATCATAACTGCCAAACTCTATTATCACTAAACTGCCAGACCACTGAAAACGATAGCCCAGCCAAATTGATACTCAACATTAACTATCAGAAGTCCACCCCCTTGTCAATTTGGCACCTGTTCATGTCTCAAGCTATACAAAATCTCTAAATCAAGATAAATACATGTAGCTGGCGCTTTAAGTGAAAGGCAGTCTAGGAGGTTGCCAGGTCAGGAAACATGACAGATACTGTACTGCTGGGACTCACCCCATTCCAACGGGGGCCAAGTCAGGGAACCACTCGGCCTCCCTCATCTGTATGCGGCCTCTCACCGCTACTCTGTCCCAGGGAGTGCTTTGTAAATGGTACAAAGATGGACGTGAAGTCCAAGACTGAGTCAGAGGTGAAAGCACATGCACTTTTTGCATTGTATACAGTCAGGCAATACCAATGGCCTCTGGCTGCACCTGTCTAATGTTCCAACCTGAAGCAAACGGGCCATGGCCCAACTCCAATGGTTTTTAGAGTCAAACTGGTCCAGCCCCACCCATTCAGGGTGCTTGACCCTGGTGTGCCCCCGAGACCAACTTCCTGTTCCGTCTTGGCCAGGGGCCTGGCTAGCAGTGAAAGTTGGCTCAATGCTGTCTTTTACTATCATCTTAGAAATCAATCTCAAAGTAAAAATGCCTGTTCCTTCCTTTAGACATTAATGTTTATTATCAAATGGCTATTTGTTAATCTAAAAAAGGGTGAGGAAAATACAGTCATGCTAGTGCCTATCATAACAATTAATCAGTGTATTGTCAGACACTCACTAGGCCCATTTACATTTAACATTTTATAAAGGAGAATAAATTTAGTTAGATCTCTTAATTCATTCAGAACCATTCTCCTGGTCAATCTGACTTATAAATATTAACAGTAACAGCTATATTCAAGGATGCTGGGGCTCTCTCTACAAATCTGTCTCTCGCTGTTGTGGTAAAAATCGCATCCTCTGGGCACTTCATGTGTGGGTCTAACTTGATAAATCCACTCGAACGAGACAATTTTCCCCTAAGCCTTTGGACACCTACTTCTACAGTTAACCAGGGTACAACCCTGGTACTTCATATCAGTCATCACTTAGTCCATGCTGCAGGAAACCAACCAAGTCAAGCATTACATACACTGAATGAAGAATCCGTGCTTGGTGGTACATAGCAATAAATTCACATGGATCCAACTTTATCTTCCTTGTACTATCTATCATTCCTCACCTTCATTTTCATTAGCACGCATACTCTCCAGGTTTGTATGTTTAGAAATAGCCTATACTTTTTAAAGTATCGCCTATCTTCCCCTGAGTCACATTTTGTATTTCATCTCTTGAGGCTCACTGGAATTGCTGAGTACGAAGTTGGTGGTTTGAATCCACCAGGTACGCTGAGGGAGAAAGAGGAGGCTACCCGCTCCTGTCAAGAGCTGCAGCCTGGGAAATCCTATGCAAGGACGCTATGCCAAAGTTAGTACCAAGATGACTATTTAACTGCCACACTAATGCCAATCAAGTCGACACACAACTCAACCCACCCACAGAGGCACCTTGTAAGGCATGCTGGGAATAGATTTCAGAAAGGCTGAAAACTGTCTGTAGCACAGTTCAGGCTTGACACACAAAGTTGCTCTACATTGGGTAAATCTACTACACAAGACCTCTTTTAAAGTGAGGATTACAGGAAGCAATATTCAAGCCATGTTATTTTCTATTGCCTCATATGCATGTGAAAGTTGCACACGGAATAAGGAAGATGAAAGTGTGCTACTGGTGAAGAATATTCGAAGTATCGTGGACTGTCAAAAGAACAAACAAACCTGTCTTGGATGTACAGCCAGAACGCTCCTTAGAAGCAAGCATCCTTTGAGACTTCATCTCATGAACTTTGGACATGCTATCAGGAGAGATCAATCGCTCGAGAAGGATAAAGTAGAGGAACAGTAAAAAGGAGGAAGGCTCTCGACAAGATGGCTACACAGTGGCTGCAACAGTGGGTTCAAACATAATCACAATTGGGAGGACAGCAGTGTTTTGTTCCGCTGCACATAGGGTCACTATGAGTCAGAGCACACTCAATGACACCGATCAATAACAACCAGGCTGTGATGAGTCAGTATCAACTCAATAATAATTAACAACAAAATTCTATGACTAGAATTTGTTAACTCCAGTGGCTAAAACCACCACCACCACCCAGAAAATAATAAGCAAAGTAACTCAGGGATCCTATGAAACTAGAGCAAAACTGTTTCAGAGGATTCCCAAAGCTGTGAATCTTTACACAGGAGACTACCACGTTTCTCTCGTGGAGTGGTTGATTGGTTCAAAGCATCAACCTTTCTATTAGCACCTGAGCACTTGAGCACAGTGCAAAAAAACCATGTAAGACAAAATGGTAGAAAAGCCCACAAACTAAGGAGGTAACAGATGCTAATGGGGTTGAAGAAGAAATTTTAAGGATTCTTATTATCTTTCGTTTGGGGAAGGTGGGTGGATATTATACAACAATCTGTACAGTATAACTAAGTAGAAAAGCATGAGTGATAGTCCGTATTTAAAGAAGGACAGGATTACTAGAAATCAAAAATAGTACTCCAACAGTAAGATGCCAAAATCCTTATCTGAAGAAAAAAATAGGGGAAAATATATCATTGCAGAAATAAATCCCGAATGCCAAAGAATAGTTATCAGAATTACTAAGCTATATTACTGAATTGTTTTAAAAGTTAATCGCAATGAAAACTCATAAATTTGTTAGAACAGTTCAGAAATTCTAAGAATAAGTTTGTAAATATATTCTTTACTAATTTCATTTTTAATGATTCATAACTATAAAATACTCATTCCAAATTAAAAGCAAGAAAAACTTATCTCAAGAATGCCACACCACATTAAAGCACACCCGTAATGGTCAGACAAGCTCCAGTGCTGTCTATTCCACACCTACTTTCGCTGGTTTCCCGACACGCGACAACAGGAAGGTGCAATAAAGGCTGGGAAGAAAGATCAAGCAAATGTTTGGGAGAACAGCTTGGTCCTAACCATCAAAGAAAGAAAGAATTTCTTAGTAAAGGAGAACAGCCAATGACGACAAGTACTACAAAATGCTCATATAAAAGAAAGATTTGAAATGTGGAATTACTTCACTGGGCAATACAGTAAGAAACTTTGCAGCAGCAGGAGTCAAAGCAGGCGGCAAAGTATATGGCAGGCAACAAGTGCAACGAACACAAACCAGGCTTCTGAAAAGTCTTGGCTGTCAAAAGGAAAATATGTAGAAGAACTGCAACAGGGTAGTAAAGGGTAGCCTCTGTTTCCTAGTAGGATTTTATTTTAGAGTGAGTTTTATTAATAAAAAGGCAGTATGGTGTTAAGGTGTCAGGCAGGGTCCTCTCTTGAGATGGTCGTGGATCATACATTTGTGTCTCAGCTTAAATTTCCTGAACCAAGAAATGTGTGATTTTTCCATGTTCAAAGACAGTACCATGATTCCGTCATTGGCCCTGGCGCTTCTCTAAATAACGGCTCTCACTAAATCAATTACTATATTCTGACTAAGGTACAAAAAAATACTACCTTTTATTTTAAAATAGGTGTTTCTATTAATAGTGTTTGTAAGGCCTTTTAATAAGTTAACAAGAAGCTAAGACCCCGTTCCCTCAAACACAAAAATCTATCCAAAGCAAATTGGGTAATTTCTAAGAGGTTAAAGTCAACACACGTAGAGCTTCTAGGAATGCGTTTGGACATGAGATTTGATCGTGTTTGAAAATTCCATGTTAATATGTGTGCGTTTCGTCCATATACTTAGGGAGGGTCAAAGTAGATTTCTTGGGCTAAAACCTTCCTTAGAAACAACGTTGTGTGGGGTCCAGTACTATATACCGTATCTCCTGCTATGACACAAATTACTATATTTTTTAAGTAACAGTGATTCCCACCCAGGGTCCTTGAAACATTTTTTTAAAAGACTCCCTTACTTCCCCCCCCGCACCATTTCCCCTCCCCGCTAGTCCAAGAGTTTAGTGATTTACACTAGACCAGTGGTGGATGAAGTAGTGGGAGTTAACCAGAGCCGGCCTCACCAGCCAAATAACCAATCCCACTGTCACTCAGTCACTTCTACCTCATGGGAGCCTACAGTGAATTTCTGAGACTATAAATCTTTCTCTCCTGTGGAGAGGCTAGTGGTTTGAACTGCTGACCTAACGCCCAAGCCACAGATCTGTAGTAGGTGAAAAATCAAACCTACCACAAAGGTAATCTTCCTTGCATTTGTCAAACTGGACCGACACTTGCAAATTACAAATAAAAGTTTAACATGAACTTTTTACGTTATAGTAAAGAAACCTAACTTCACTGAATCAAGTCTTTCTAAAGTAATTTCACATGTGAAAGATCTTCAGAGAATATTTTGAGAAATATCACTATGGGGGTAAAATAAAAAAACCTGAAGTCTTTGCCTTCCTGTCCCATAGGGCTACCAAGGCCATACACCTTTCCAGAAGATAGCTGCCATAATCATTCTTCCATGGAGCTGCTGGTGGGTTTGGACAGCTCAACTTTTGATTAACAACCAAGCACTGAACCACTGAGTCACTAAGCCTCCTTCACTGTAGGCCGAGGGTCAGAAGACCATGCTGTCAGCAGCCCATTTTTTTACACCTTAAGGAAGCCAGAGTACTTTCTACAACTTGAAAGGGCTGTAAACATAAAAGAGAATATGCAATAAAGACTATACATGTTCCTTGAAGGCTGAAATCATACAATTTGGCTCCTTACAGGAAATATTTGCTGGATCCTAGTATTGAGTTGAACTGTGTCTCCTTGCCATTATAACCCTTAGAGATAAGATTACTATAGGAGTGGTTTAGATTAGGCCCTAATCCAGTTGCTGGTGTCTTGAAGCCTCCTATCCTCAGGAAGTGACCAGAGCCAATGCAATCAACCCTATGACAGCATCTGCTGTGAGCAGCCAAGCAGTGGAAAGAAGAGTCATTCGGGTGGTGAATTCAATTGTTACTCAGGTCACAACCTTGATGGAACTGAAAGGAGGTTCCCATGGAAGTGTGACCTATTGCAGTTATGTGCCCAATGTTACAGTCGCTATGTCAATCCATCTTGTCAAGGGTCTTCCTCCCTTTTACTTTATCAAGCCTGATATCCTTTACAAGGAGTTCTGGTGGCTACATGTTGGGCTGCTAACCACTGGATCAGCAGTTCAAAACCAGCAGCTGGTCTAAAGGAGAACGATGAGGCTGCCTACTCCCATTATGAATGAGAATTCACTGATGACAGTGAGTTTAGGTTTTGTTTTGTTTTTAGTCTCTGATAACATAGCCCAAGTACTTCAGACAAGGTCTCCACCTCTTCACTTTCAAGATCCTTCATTAGCATAAGAATTCAATTGCATTATTTTTCTTCAGTCTTCCTTATACAGTGCCCAGCTTTCATATGAACCCGAAATGAGGGAATGGAAAATACTATGGCCTGGGGCATGCATACCTTAGTCCTCAAAGTAACCGTCCTGCTTTTCAACACTCTAAAAAGGGTTTGGCAGCAAATTGACCTAATGGAATACATCTTTTGATCTCTTGACTGTTGCTTCCATGAGCACTGATTATGGACACAAGCAAGATGAAATCTTAGACAATTTGAATCTTCAAAGTTATCCGCTTGCTTTTCAACACTTCTTAAAGAAGTCTTGTGCAGCAGACTTATCCAATGTAATATGTCCTTTGGTCTCTTGACTACTGCTTTCATGAGCGCTGATTGTGACTGCAAGCAAAATGAAATCCTTCGACAATTTCGATCTTTTCTCCATTTAGGATTTTGGTTTTCTTTTCATTGAGTTGTAAGCCATATTAAAGCCATATTAAAGTTACAATCCTTATGCAATGTTTCAAACCTTCCTCACTTTCAGCAAGTGAGGTTGTGTCATCTGCATATCATTCATTCATATTATACATTCATATACTGTCTACAATGGGTTGACAATACAAACTGAGTTGAGGTTGTCACAACCTTTAGGTTGTCTAAAGGTTCTCCTTTAGACCAGCTGCTGGTTTTGAACTGCTGATCTAGTGGTTAGCAGCCCAACATGTAGCCACCAGAACTCCTTATAAAGGATATCAGACTTGATATGGCCCACAATGTCTTTACAGAAAATGGGACCCCAACTGTGGCAGTACACAGAAAGGGGGGGGGTGTAGAAGTTTTGAGGTTCTGGAGAATATTATGTATTTTTCAAATTCCTTGGGCTCCATTATTATGGAATCATTCCTCAATCTTTTGTATTTCATGATTTTTGCCTGTTCATGGCGATCAAATTTCACTCAGGGCTTTTTTTTTTTTTTTAAGCTCAGGGATTTTTGACGAGAAGACTATTGACATGATACTGCCCCCTTCTAAGATGCACACAGCATCTACTGGTCCATTACTGGAAATGTTCATTTGGGTCACATGTTACAGTGTTGTCTGCCATGCTTCAACACCTTCTACACTGTAGCATCACTATTTTTCTCCATGAAAATAGAGTATTTTATGAGGAGAAACTACTTTGAGACTACAGAAGTAGCTTATTTCTTGTGAAATTTGAACCCAACAGTGTAAGCATCCATTGATGATTGTTGCCTGAAATAATTACCACTGTGGTGGTTGCCAAGCAGCAATTCATTATTCACTAGACAAATTTTACATGGTATCCCCCCTTCAGCAAAGAAAAGCTACTCCCACTTACTGATTCATTTATCTCAAAACAGACTTCTTAACTTTATTCTATAAATTTTGAGCTAGTGCTACCATTATTTATTGATCCTCAAATTGCTCTGTTTTGACCAGTAGAAGCCCATTCAAACCGGCTCCTGTGTCCTGCTGACTTGTCCCCATCATGCCTTGAGTTTAATAACTTTTTGAGGGGGGAGCGGGGAGGGAGGGGAAAAAATGAGGACCTGATACCAGGGGCTTAAGTGGAGAGCAAATGTTTTGAGAATGATGAGGGCAATGAATGTACAAATGTGCTTTACACAATTGATGTATGTATGGATTGTGATAAAAGTTGTATGAGCCTCTAATAAAACGATTTAAAAAAATAAATAAACAACTTTTTGAAAGAGTAGCAGCCATTTGGAAGCCACCTAAGTGGAAGTCAATGTGAAATAAAGAGTAATGTGAAATCCATGGAAAATCATAGAGCCATTAAGGACAACAAGGCAGAAGGTGCTCTGGAGACTATGGTTAAAAGGTCCAGCAACAACAAAGTATGAGTCATTTAGACTTAATTTAAAATTAAAAGAGCTATGTACCTACATATGCATACAACTTTCTTAAAAGACACCCATGCAAGGGTAAAATTAACTCTAGGAATTGAACTATTAAAGTATATCTATCTATTCTACCAGTTAGAAATTTTACTAACATGATCTTTTTTTTACTAACATTTTCAAAACTATTATTTTTATAGTTAAACGTTCTGTATTCAAAATGCCTATTTTAAAATGAATGTATATATAAAAGTCAGCCATATAATTAGTACACAGTACAAAATTTATGAGCAATCAAAAAGTATTGCTACAACAGCAAACAAACCTTTATTAATCAAAATGTGAAGCTGCTGTTTCCTGACCTAGCACGCTTCTAGGTGTGTGCACTTCTGATGGCCCTTGTCTCCAATCTTTCTAACACTTCCCAAAGAAAACAATACTCTTTTTATTTAAGTCTTAGCAAAATAGCAGTAATGGCGTACATTCTCATGGGACTAGACTTGTGTTTTCACTGTTCTTGGGTTTGGGGACCAGAAAGGAGTCTGAAGGAACAGTCTTTAGGTTGAAATATGGATGAAGTAAAGTTTCCCAATGAAATGTTCATAGTGTAGCCTGGCTACCCTTAAAGAATTAGCAGGCACATTATTGTGATGGAAGAACCTTCCTTGGTGTAATTTTCCTGGCCTTTTCTTACCAATACAGTCTTCAACTTTTAAGACAATTCCATGTAAGTCTCTGTGGTGATCCACTGTCCTTTGGGGAAAAAATCTGCCAAAACTACCCCTTTGGAATCCCCTCACCTGCGGTCCGTGTCCCCTCCCCCCCCACCGCGTGCCAAAAAAAGGTGGTTGCCATAACATTCTGGGCTGACCTCCCGCCTTGAATTTATAGAGTTCAGAAGATCACTTTTTTTGTTAAGACACCCTAATGGAACTAAGGCATGTGTACTACTGAGAGAACTTGTGTGCAGCCATGCACTGATCAGAGGTGTGTTTAAACATGCCTTCTTTGGAATAAACCCATGCGTGCACAAACTGGAACCCTAGTAGCAATACTTTGTCCTTACTCTCAAATTTTCAGTAAAAATGAAAATTTTCTGAGCAAAACTTTTGTGTTTTTAAAATACTTTACTAAAAGCAATTTATTAAATATATTTCAAATTCCACCTGTAGTCAACAAAATTTGACTAGTTAAATGCAACCAGATATAAAAAGCTTTTACATTGTAACCCATATTTTATTTACCATATAATTCTCAAGATGAATACTTTAAAGGGTTTCATTTTCCCTTTTAAACTATATCCTCGTACACTCTGTTTTTGGTGTATTTTTCAGTGAGAATAAGCTTAGGAGCATCTTATCTGGTTGTTTCTAAAACGGAAGGGCCTCCGTCTCTAGGAAACAGTCGCACAAAAGCAGACTAATACAATGCTTACCTAGTGAGTCGCTTAGGTTGAGGCCGCTCACCAAATTTCCTGGAAGAAATAAGAAAAGAAAACAAAAAAACTAAATAAAATGTATGACACAATTCCCAGTAAGGTTGTCTGGTACCATTTAGTCTGTTTAATGACTTACACTTCAAGCTTACAGAAAACCCATGACAAAAGGAGTACTCACATAAACATCTGTACCCAGAAAGAAAAAGCATAAATGAGGGGGCTTCAAAAAGTTCATGGGGTGGGGCGGTGGTGGGGGAGACACCATTGTATTTTCATCCCTGAACCTCTAAAGCTCCCTCATATGTACTTTAAAATGGTTCTTAAAGCCAATACACCCTAGAAAGCCCTTATGCCCACTCTCAGAAAGGAGCACACTCGTTAGATGAGGAGACCAATAGCCTCAAGAGATACTTCTCAAAAAACCCTACCCCCTCCCCGGCAATGAGAAAGTCAATAGCACTTTGAAAAACCCTCAATGCCATGAGGTGGGGTGGAGCACACCTGGGCTTGACTCCTGAAGAAACCTTAAGTCACATCCTAGGGGATCCAGATCTCAAAATCATCATTGCATCTGAATAGGCATGTTTCCCAGCCTGTCTGCTACAGAATCGCACAGTCCCTCAACAGAAACCAGGAGTAAATAAAACACAATATCCAAAAATGAGAACATTTCACTAACAGCATTACAAAGAGTAAAACACAAATTTAAATTTACGTTACATGAAAATGTTAGCTAGTTAATGCTACCAGTCTCACAATGGGAAGCACACACAAGAAGAAAAGCTTAGGCTGGTGGCATTATGTTGACAACTTTAGACTTCACCAAATCGACAGTGTGACAGAAAGGCTCAGCGCCCAAGCCCCAGTTTACTAGGAAATACCTTCCAAGCATCTGTCCTTAATTTACTCAGCTGTGAAGCCAAGGGATTTCTGTGGTTAAGTCCCTAAGTGTCAAGGGCCTACCATGCCCTACACACCCTTGTACACATTATCCAAGGCTTTAGAATTCAAGTTTTCTACGTGTTATTTACACATAGAGATGTAATTGTACAACACTGTAACAACTATAACAACAAAACTACACCCCAAGGGGGGGGGGGATCTTATTCTGACCTAGTATGCTAACTAAGAAGGTAGCAAAGATATTTTATTCACTAAACAACTATTTCTTGAATATTCATCTGTGTAAAACGTGTGCTGGCTTCTGTCAGATGCAGATGTTCCCAAAATTCTGATGAAGGCGTGTGACAAGAGGAGATGGGGGTGGCGGTGGCAGCTATTAACAGCAGCAGTTACCACTGACAAATGTTTATCATATGCTAGACACTGTGCTGCACTTTTTTACTTTATCCTTATCCTATTTAATTCTTACCAACTACTCCTACTGGGAGCCTAACAGCTTCACTTTGAAGATGGGTAAAGCAACTTGAACAATATCACAAAATATATGGCACTCAATGTTGCGAATGAAACCTAGATGCTGACTGCTTAACTCGTCTATAGTTCAGGGCCCATAAAAGACATATGCTAAATGGACTAGAAAGAGATAAGAAGCATTCAATACTCAAATATAATTTTTTTCCTTTGGTGTCCTAAAATTCTTTCAAACTTGGATTATCAACTAAACATTAACTAAAATGTTTTTGTATCCTTTGGGGGAAGAAATTCATTAAATTAAATTAACAATTACTCTTAAATAAAACTTTTTCCCTGAGTAGGCATATGGCATATTGATAAAACATGAATTCTTACTTACCTTTGAAACACCCCCACTCCTTTTGGTCTTTAGGAGAACATTTACTTTTATCTTGAACAGGGCAAGGGTTTGAAACACCCCCACTCCTTTTGGTCTTTAAGAGAACATTTACTTTTATCTTGAACAGGGCAAGGGTTTGAAACACCCCCACCCCTTTTGGTCTTTAAGAGAACATTTACTTTTATCTTGAACAGGGCAAGGGAAAGACAAAGGCTTATCATCCAGGTGGGGATATCAGTCGCATAGGAAGGCCTTTTAATTTCATAAAATACCTAAATTAATCCCTCACTTGTGACAACAACAACAAATCACTACTGCCCGATTTATCTTTTTTGATAATTATAAAACTATCTCATCCATGTAAGTAGGTTTCTCAATACTATGCATACCATGCAAAATCTAGTTTCATTTAAATGTAATCATCAATCCGGATGCATTTAGGGAATAAAAGTTAAGATCCTGGACTCTTTTTTACTTTAAATAACAATAAAAAATTTGTTAGTATTCTTGTTTATATCTTAACCCACACCTTCCCCTCCCTCCCTATACAGCTGTCTCTCAGATGAGTGGAAACAAATGAATGGTAACCATCTACTGACCATCATTACCAGTAATGCTCACAAGGTACTTACATTGTACAGAGGTCATTAACTTCAAAACTAGCATACTCGACACTTAAACTCACCAGCTAGCCCTTTCTCACAACGCTATTGGTCCAAGGGCTTCCGTGTGAAGCCATCAGCGTTGCTAGGAGTAAGCACCTAAATCCATCTTCATGTACTGGGAAGCAGGCACGTTTTTAAAAGATGCAGTCTCAAGTTAAACACAGTACTTCCTACCTGTAAATGAACTCGCGTGAATGGGGCTCCCACATTCCCTCCGATTCCATTCCAATTTTCAAGTGAATAAACACTATATACACAATACACTCATATGCACACACTTCCTTTCTGCCCATAGGGGAGGCACAATATTGTTTTCTCCTCAGGAGATGATGTATTTGTTTCGATAATCACCTATCTGCCAAGGAAGTCTTCAACCACAAAAGTATTGAGGATGAGCATGATAAAAGTTATCAAAACCTCAGCATCTTAACACCTTTTCTGGCTAAAGAATCCTTCCCATGAGAAAACCAAGTCAAAAATTAAAAATGGGGGGAAAATGCAAGAAAAATTTTTTCTAACTGTAGAACTTAATGACTATCGCTTCAAAACAAAAGGTCGAAGCAGAATATTGTCTACAACCAATACAAGTACCAGAGCTTGAATTCTAAAAGTATAGACTTAGCTGGCTTGAAAACTAAGCTCCAATCGTAAAACAAATTCCTTCTGTCTTTGGGTTGTGGAGCTAGCATGATTTGAACTAATGATCGTTTTTTTAAAAAAATAGGCAGGGAAACATTCATAGTGTTTGCAGGGAAGAACACGAAAGGCACAAAAACTCCACAAACTCTTAATTAAACCAAACTTTATACCAAATCTGCTGGAATAATCAATATATCTTAAATATAGTTCAAACGGACTGGAATTCCTAAACCAGACAAGATAGTGCTGGAGCGTGGAAATTGAGGAGAGCTAATCCATTCCCTCAAGGTATTTACTTATCAGTAGGTAGGAACAAAGAAATGGTATCTATTACTATTAACATCACTGAAAACATAATACAAAAAGCACTGGGTACTGGGGTACTGTATAATAGTAATTTACTCATGAAACATGAGAGGCTCTTTAGAAAGGTAACATGGAAAAACCTTAAAAGGAGCAAGAAGGGTGGAAAGATTCCATCAGGGGCAGTTGGTTGGAGCCCCCATCTCCAGCTATAATCCTTTACTTGTCTCCACTATGATTACCAGATCTGGTTAAGAGAGCCTGCCCAAAATCCCCACCTGAGGAAGGACTTTCCCAGCTGAAATCTGCCATAGCCATAACCTAACAGACTTGCCAGAATACTAGTAGCTGGTATCATTATTGCATTGGAAGACTTTTTATGGGAGGAAAATTGCGCATCTTAAAATCCCTGGTCTCAAAATGGGGACAGCAATCAGACTTTGGACAAATATCTCCAATTTCATGTAGCCAAGAAAATGAACAGGATATATTAGCATCACCTGTTTCCTCATCTAAGTCCTTGTAAAAACTCAAAAGTGTTTTTGTGATCACTGCCCAAATGCAAACCTGACTCTACACTTGCAGAAACATGAGACAAACCCAAATCAACCAATCAACAAAAGCAGTGAACTGTCTTTTTCAATGTCAACATATGAATGACAAAGATGATTGAAACATATTAACAATTGAATACAACCTATCATCCAGAATTTGCTGTTGCCAAAGAAGGCATTATTTAGAAAACGACCAAATCTGAACAAGACCTGTGGGTTACATAATAGGATGCCAATTTTAATTTTCTAGTTTTGATCATTGTACTGTGGTTTGTAAGAGAATGCCCTTGCGTAGATGAAAAATTATTCATTCTATCTTACCATGAAATGATTCTGAATAAGATACATCAAATAAAAAATTTAAAAGTTCATCTACCTTGGCATATGTGCACAGGTACGTTTGCATGTGGAAACTTGGAGCGTATTATATCAAAATGATAGACCACACCCGCAGAAGCACCCATCTTCATCAAGATAGCGGCCTCACCCTGCTTTTCAGAGGAACCTAGAGGTGGCAAAACTGTCAAAGCACTCAAGGGAGGTGGCACATCAAAGACTGGCCAACTTCCTAGTATAGCTTTTATGTCCACACTGCAATTATTTAAGAACTTCTTGCTGTAGATTTAAAGTTTGATAACAGCACCAGCATACACCAGTGTTGGTTTACAACTGATGAAAAAGAAGTACTGACTCAATGCTAGAGAAACTTTTAAATCCATGCAATTCAAACTGCATCAAAAACTATTGAAATTTAATAATTTAATAAATTCAATAATTTAAAACTATGCAAAACGATACATGGAAAAAATGGTCGATAAACAAACAAACCCAAAAAACTTTTTATAAACCAATAAACCTTTAAAATTCGTGTGAAAAATATGGGACAGATACTAAGCAACAATGAGCTCAGACATAGCTGTGAGGATGGCACAGGACCCAAAACTGTTGCTGTTGGTGTACACAGGGCCACTTTGAGTCTGAGGCCACATAACAATTGGCTACATGGCACTTTCCAGTTACATCTATAAAACCAAAGCCAGTGCTATGAGTTGGTTCTGACTCATGATGAAATTTTTCCTAGAATCTATACCTCCTCCATAGGAAGGCTGACCCAAGCAGAGACTGCAAACAACCCAAGAAATATTATTTGGAGCTGATCGTCTTCCACGGAAAATCCGCGAAGCAATCATGGAAACTGGCTTGGACAGACACGAGGACAATACATATTGTATTTCCTTGCACTGTCCCTCCTACTTCTCCCCTCTATCTCCACTCCTGAGCTCTAAGACTCCTTTTCGCAATATAGTATTTCTGAGGAATGGAGAGGTTGGTTGTCAATGGCAGTAATACTGAATCTCTGAGGTCTAGGCAGTTACTAAAAGAAAGGAATCTACTGTTAATAAAGAGTTATATACTTTCCTCTCGCCTTTAAAGATGCTTTTTCCTAATGAGATATCTTTCATAAAGCTTCATCAAAAGGAAAATAGATGTCCATTTTCTAATAGAAACTGAAATATATGACTACTGCACTTGTGCTTTAACGTGGATTGCCCTCACAAGCATGGCACCATGAAAAAAGGAGCCAGGTACATACACACACACACACACACACACACAGAGTACAAAATTTTAAAAAAAAATTTTTAATTTTAAAAAACAAAGCGCAAAATTCTATGATTCGTAAAGAGTTGTTTCTTCTACCAAAACAACAAAAATCTAGCCCCAACCTGTCCAAACCTCTAGTTATAGAGTTAAATAGGACTTTGGCAGAGAGGGGAAGGAAGATAAACTACCAGACAGGTTTCTGGGAAGCAGGCTAATGTTCATTTCTTCATCTGGGCAATGGTTGCACATGTGTATTAATGTGGTGAAAATTCACCTCACTAAATCAATAAGCACAGGACTGCTAAAAGCAAGGTCAGCAGTTCAAACCTGCCAGTTGATCCTTAAATGAATGATGAAGCAGTTTGCTTCCTTAAAAATTTACAGTCTGCACCCACCCCCTCCCCAAGTGGGATGAGCAACAGAAACGTGGGGGAAGGGAGACAGTGAATGGCGTAAGATATAAAATAATAATAACGTATAATTTATCAAGGGGTCATGAGGGTGGGGAGGGAGGGGAAAAAAGAAGAGCTGATATCAAGGGCTCAAGTAGAAAGAAAATGGTTTGACAAGGATGACGGCAACGTGTGTACAAATACGCTTGATACAATTGATATATGGACTGTTATAAGAGCTGTAAGAACCCCCAATAAAATTACTTTAAAACATAAAGTTACATTAAGTTCTATTATATGGTTCCTCCTCTCCGTCAAAATCCTACCTCAGAAATTCCAACAATCTTGAGTTTTCTCTCCTTCATTTTGCTAGACAGAAACAGGACTGCCTATGGTACTCTGTATGGCAAAACCAACTCTGGTAGAAATATTAACAGTGAGAAAAAAGTCTTCAGAGCTCATAACTGTAGCGGGAGTGAGGAGGGGGATGGGGAGGAATAGTACAAGAAAGAAAAATATGTAATTTACATGTATCTGCACATGCCAGTTTTCCATGATTGCCTTGTGGGATTTTCCATGGAAACTGCTCAGTCCCAAACAGTGTGCATTTTTGGAAAAGCAACAGTTAGGTAACATCAGAGCAATATGCTTACCATGTACGTGAATTCAGTATAACCCTTTTGTTGATTTAAAAGAAGGTGATCATGGTATTGCATGGGAAGAAAAAAACTAAGGAATCATAAAGGTCTTCAAAGTAAATGTTTGTTCTTTTAAATCATTTTATTGGGGGCTTTTACAGCTCTTATCACAATCCATACACCCATTGTGTCAAGCACATTTGTACGTATGCTGCCATCATAATTTTCAAAGCATTTTCTTTCTACTTAATTGATAACGTATACACTTTTACACACCGAGTGTTTCCATTATCGATCAACACTCTGAATTAAATTGATTACGACAACTCCATAAAGACAAGTTTGTCAGTTTAACAAAGGTTGCTCTTTTGTCTTTTTTCTATTGGTGGAAATCACACCAGTACAGTACCAGGTCAGGCTCCCTCAGGTCATGTTTGGCCAAGTTCTTAAGCAGCCAAACTTCTGACACACACCTTGATATTCTAAAAGGTTTGAATTCAACAGTTCAACTGCCTTTTGATTTCCTTTGAAATAAAACAGACCAAAAGGTATGGAAAAGATAGCCAAGAGAAGGTCTAATGACCAGGGAAAGACTCAAAAAAACCAAATTCACTGCTATCCAGTCAACTGTCAACTCACAGTGGCCTTGTAGGACAGGACAGAACTGCTCCCCCAAGGTTCTGAGACTGTAACTGTTTATGGGAGTAGAAAGCTGATTCAAACTGCTGACCTTCAAGATCACAGGTGAACTTATAACCACCACTACACCACCAGGGTTCCCAAAGAAAAACTATGACTCTGGTTTTATAAGGTGGTAAGCTGTTCCAAAGAACGGTCCTTAGTTGGGGAAAAAGGGAAAGATGGCAATTCTTATTTTTTCAAGCATGTACACTCTAAATATGAGTTAAAAGGAAAATGGTAGACACCCATTCCACGAGTAAGAAAATGCTCTGTTGTGGGTGTTACTATGTAAAAGAATACATTAAAAGTATAATTTACTTTCCTGTTATCACATGTCACAGGATAATGATCACACCTACATTTGTGGTAAAGCAAAAAAAAAAAAAAAAAACACCCTGAAGAAAAAGTGGTCTTAACCACAATCCAAGGCTTATAGCTTTCGGCCAAGGTGTGTCTGAGCCCATTTGCCTGCCAGGAGGCTCCCATGCATTTCTGCACCCAGCTGTCCAACAGCTCACTCACCCACAAGGTTACCACCTCACTTGGGGGCACGGTGAAGTTCCAAAGACCAAGCTGCAAAAGTTGGAGGGTGTTATGGGGACTGGGAATTTACTTTTCATTGTTTCATACCATCCACTCATCTGCTTTTTCAAAAAAAATACAAGTACAAACAAAAAACAGCTCAGATGTAGTGGTGGATGACTTGCCCAGTTATGGGCTATTCCTCTTTGGAGGAGGCATCTTGGAGGAGATGGGGCAGGGTCAGCTGTCTTGACCACTTTGCCCTTCTGAGCTGGGTTGGAGCTATCTCCAGAGTGCTTTACTCTTGTCCCTGCAAACAGGCAAGCCTAGTGTGTGGGTGGTGATGTTAGGGGGTGGGGGTGGGGTGTGCTGTCACTGGGGCACAGGGCTTCCTCTGAGGGCATGTGGGCATCTGGCTTAACACCTGAGGCCCACCGAGGTGGGGCTTCCTGTAGTATGTCATTAACTTCTAAATAATTCCTTCTCCCTGGCTGGCGCTTCTATACTCATTCCCATTCAACAACCATTTCTAGCTCCAGGCTACATACCAGTTGGAGACCCAGAACAGGTACCAACTGGCTAGTGCTGTCTGCACATCTGGTGAGCCCAGCCTCAGACAGCAGCTATGGCAGGGTGCAAAAGACAGGACAGCATTCTCAAAGAACAACCCCCACCCCAACCCGGCTGCCGCTCCCAGACCCTCCACAGGGGAGGAGGCACTCTGCAACCATAGCTGCCACACTCAACACCTCAAAATAGATTGATTGTGGATCTTCTTCATTGTCCTAGATGCAAACTGTCAGATAATGAGATAGTAAGTGGGAGTAGGTGTCCATGTTCAAGGAAGGCTCACATGGCCATGGGCCTTAGAAGAGGAAAAAGGCATCACGAGCACAGAGATGACAGCGTAAGATTTGACTTCAAGCTGACTTGTATTGGGTGGCAATACCATGGATCATACAGTATAACTGCTACATGGAGTTTTCTCGGCAATAATCTACACAAGTAGACTGCCAGGCCTTTCTTCCATGGCAAGACTAGATCTGCCAACCTTTAAGGTAGTTTCAGACACCAACTGCACCACCAAGGGACCTCAACAGCCAACTAAGGGGCCCTACTCTGCCCAAGTTCAAGATAGATTCACAACCAAGACAGCCAAGATCACCAGGAAATGACTGAAAGCACAAACCTCCAGCAATTTAGGATTACTAAAGGACTAACAACCTTGGGGTTTTGAGAAAGTGCAGGAAAGAAGAAGACCATGAAAAGGTCTAGAGTGTGTGAAGATAACACTCAGCTGGGGCAATCCATGCTATGTATTTCCTTGCTGTGACAAGAATTTAAATTAAGCAAATGCTGCTGTGTTAGAGTGTGATAGGTAGGTTTATTATGCCGACCTGGCCAATAGGAGCATGTGGGATTAATAAGGTCCCATTTCAATTGGAGGGCAAAGAGATAAGTAGCTAGGCAAGCCCTGCCCCTCTCGCTCTTGTTCTCTGATAACCAGACTGGTGTGCAGCTGCTTTAGTTAGTTCTCTGCCTCACCTTGTGAGCCATACTACTTGTGGGACAGCCAACCCATGGATCCTGTCACTAGATCATGAGGTTCCTTCCAGACCTGCTTCACCATGCTGTTGGTGTATACATTGCTTGAGCTTGAGGCTGTCGGATACTAAGTTAGAAAACTGAAGTGGCCAAAGTCACCAGGAAACTGCCTGCACCCCCATCCGATAACTCACTGATTCTATTAAGGTTTAATAAGGAAACCCTGATAAGTAAATCAGGAAGTCAAACCCTACTTGTTAACTGCTGATCTTCCTTGCCTTTTCAAAATAATAAAATTGTTTTCTAAGCCACTGATAAATTAATGCCTGTGTACCTTCTCATTAAGGCAATCATCTATCATCTCCTAAAAGTGTATTTACTGTCATCTCTCATAAACAGTTTCTCAACATATAAACTATTCCTAAGCAAAGAGACATACTCTGGTTATTCAACTCCAGAGAGGCCAGCAATGTCTAAAGGGTACATGAGTCCAGAAAATCTCATGGAGATAGTAGCCATGGCCACTCAGTTTCTGTGTGAGGTGGCTTGTGCAGCAGGGTGACGTTGGAAGCTTTGCCACTGATAATTCAAATACCAGCAAGGTCATCTACAGTGATCAGGCTGCAGCAGAATTTCCAGACTAAGAGGAAGAAAGACCTTGAAATCTACTTTTTAAACTATTGGGCCAGGAAACTTATGGGTGGTAGCAACAGAGCATTGCTACAGGTCATTATTATTAGTTGCTCAACAATGGTGGAATTATTTAATGAGACATGTTGGCACTTCAAAAAAGGTATAGATACCTTATAATAGACTTATGAAGTGGTGGTATTCAAGATCTAAAAGAGATTCGGGACACCTGAGGAGTCCTGGTGGGGGGAGGGGGGACTCCCTGTCTTCATGTTAATTCTGATTCATAGCAATTCAACTGGCATAAAAGAACTGCTTCTTGGGTTTTAGAGACCTTAAATCCTTATAGGAGCAGACAGTCTCATCTTTCGCCGGCAGAGCAATTGTATAGTTCAAACCACCGACCTTATGGTTAACAACTCAATTCGTAGCTACTACACCACCAAGGCTCTTTTGAAATACATTCTTAAGAAGTCTTGGTTCCTTCCTGTAGCTTTGTTGACTTTAAAACTAACTTTGATCAGATGACCTGCATATCCAATACTATGCATAGGTCCTCCAGTAATTTCACTCGGGTAATATTTTATTGTAACCATTATGGAATGCTAAAGCAATTATAAAGATAATACAGACTCTTTCTTTTTAAAGGTTGCTGTTGTCAATGTCGACTCTTGGCAGCTACCTGTGTGTGCTTCAGGAATAGAACTGAGGTCTTTCGGTAGTGGATCTCTGGCTTTTTTCCCCGAGGCATCTCTGGGTAGACTTTGCCAACCTTTCGTTTAAAAGTCAAGCTCCAAACTATTTCTGCCACCCAGGAACTAGGGTGTTTACAAAATATCCTGTTCTGAGAAGGAAAATTTCAGAATCAAAATGAAATCATTTAATTCTAAATATAACTTCAAACCCTGGAATGAAAATCAAGGATGGAAAGAGTCATCCTAACTAATTTTCAATGTCTTGATTCTAACATTCTTCAAGAATTAATCCTGCTGTTCTGAAAAAAATGTGTGCCCCCCCCTGCAAAAGAAATACTACTTGTCCCAGACCAGCACGCTTAACTTCTGGACAACCTTCTGTCCTAGAATCTACAAGTATTTGTTAGTCAGATCATCTCTCATTTCATTTGTCTGGTTCCCTGGCTCAAAAACACTGCATATTACTCTAAAAAGGCAGAATGCAGAGTACAATTCCTCAGAAGAGATGGGCAGACACACAAGAGACAACAAATGAGCCTGAGTGCCCAAGGGAGCAAAGACGGACAGAAGGAAAAAGACTATCTACAGGAGGCAGGAGTGCCAGTGCCACCAATTACAGGAGAAAAGAGCACAATAGTGTGTCTAGTGGCCATAAAAGGGCAATGTCTACCTCCTGACAAAGCACATCTGGCCAATCCCAAATATGGGAATGTTTTAGTTGAATGCAGAACTTTTCTTCTGTGGAATATAAGCATAGATCAGTCTCTTTCTCTATAATCTCACACTGGGATATCTACCCATTGTGAAAAAAAATGTACTAAATTATTATATAAACCACTGCCAAGGTTTATTTCCCCCAAAGTCCAAGTCTTCCAGACAGAAAAACACTTCTGCCCTGCCACCGTGATCCTAGAGCTTCAGTCTCCATGTTGGTAAAATAGCCAAATCTATTGCCATAAAAAGAGTCCTGGTAGTCTAGTGGTTAACTGCAAGGCCAGCAATTTTAAAACCATCAGTCACTCCAAGGGAGTTCTGTACCCATAAAGAGTCTCGGGAACTCACGGAGACAGTTCTACCCAGTCCTATAGGGTCACTGTAACTCACATTAACTCAATGGCAGTGAGTCTGGTTGCCATCAAGGGAATTCTGACTCATGGCAGCAACCGCCCTATAGGACAAGAAAAGAACTGCCCCTGCAGGGTTGGCTGTAATCTTCAAAGAAGCAGACAGCCACACCTTTCTGCCTTGGAGCAGTTAGTGAAATCAAACTAATCAACCTTTCAGTTGGGAGGCAAGCGTTACAGAGTTTCTGAAGGTTGGTGTATGATACGACATCCTGCAACCCAAACAAACTCATTACCATGGAGCCAACATGGATTTAGAGAAACCCCAATACAGAGTTTCTGTGACTGTAAATCTATACAGGAGCAGAAAGCCTCATTTTTCTCCTGAGGTACACTTGGTGGGTTTGAACTACCAACCTTCCAGTGTGCAGCCCAATGCCTATCCCACGGCACAATACCAAACTCATTGTCAACGAGGCGATTCCAACTCATAGTGATTATAAAGGACAGAGTAGAAGTTGATTTCAAACTACTGAACTTGCGGTTAGCAACCCAATGCCTAACCACTATGCCATCAGGGCTCCTGGACAACAACCCATGTTACACATTAAATATTAGTGAATAAGGATGAGCTATTATACACTCAGGAGTTTCTCTCCCTTTAAGAATCACCAAACCCAAACTCACAAGAGAGTTCAGTGATCAAAATTGTAAACATTAAGATTTTTAAATAAGATTATTTCCTTATAATATTCAGTCATTCAACTGTCAAGGATTTTATTTTACTTGAACCTACAATCAAAGGCCAGGGAAGCAGCAATGAAGACCGCCTATCACACTGGGAAAACCTGTTGCATAAGCTCTTCAAACCTACCTATAGGACATGGAATGTTGTCACAGGATGTTGGTTATATCTCATAATTGACCAGTAGTTCCCTTCCGGATCACCTTTTTTGTGACCCCTTTCCTCCTGGGAAATATCCCACATTAAGGAGTATCAGATAAAACCAGACCTGGCCTGCTGAGCATAAGTAAAAGGGCACAGTCACATGCAAACCTTCAGGCCACCACCAAACAAAGGAAATTTGGAGGAGGAACCAAAAGTCACTGGAGAGATGCCACCAGAACTATGACAACTTTAGAAAACTCCGGTCAGGAGTCTTAACTCCACCCTACTGCATATTCTTTCCCCTTTCTTTTGATGCTTCTGGCAACATGCAATATTTTACACACAGAATCTTTTAATATTGCAACTCAAGGCTTGGATTGTTCCCTCAGTTCTTTCTGCTTAAGATATGCTGGGCCTGTTCTTATGTTTAGTTTTCTAAATCTAGGTCTTTGAACATGTCATTATAATATTTTACTTTGTCTTCTCAAATGCCCTTTGAAGCTGTTTGGCTCTTTGACTTCATTTTTTCCATTTGCCTTAACTACTCTATGATTAAGAGCAAGTCTCTTCTAATATCTACTTTGATCTTTTCTTTCTTTCCTGTATTTTTAATGATCTTTTGGTTTCTTCATGAATAATGGATGGTCTTGATGTCCTCCCACAGTTCACCAGGTCTTTGGTCATGAGTGAACAGTGCTGCGACTCTTGTCTAGAGATGTTCTCAAAATTCAGGTGGGAGAGATATACAAGGTTTTGTTTTGGGTTTAATGGACTTGTTTCCATTTTTTTTCAACTTCAACCTGAACTTGCATATGAGCAACTGATGGTCTGTATATGGAGAAGAATGTGGTATCAGGATTGGAAGAAGGTTTATTAACAGCTTGCTATGCAAGTGACACAACCTTGCTTCCTGAAAGTGGGGGACTTGAAGCACTTAATGATGAAGATGAAGCTGCAGCCATTAGTATGGATTACAGCTCAATGTTAAAACACAACCAAAAAATAAAAAAGGCACAACTGGACCGATAAGTAACATCATGATAAATGAAGAAAAGGTGTAAAGATTTTGTTTACCTTGTCTATAATCAATGCAGCAGTCAGGAGATCAAAAGATGCATTGCAACGGACAAATCTACTGCCAACAACCTTTCTATGGTGTTGAAAAAGCAAAGATGTTATTTTGAGGAATGGAGTAAGCCTAACCCAAGTCATGGTATTCTGAATTGCTTCATAAGCATGTGGAAGTTGGACATGGAAGTTGGAAGTTGGATGAGGGAAGACCAAAAGAATCAAAGCATTTGAATTGCAATGCTAGTGAAGAATGTGCCATGGACTGCCAAAGAACAAACTAATCTGTCTTGCAAGAAGTTATGAGACAGAATGTTCCTTGGAAGCAAGTTTGGTAAGACTTCATCTCAATCAAGTCCTAAAGACTTGTTATAAGGAGTGTCCTGTCTCTAGAAATGGACATCATGCTTGGCCAAGTGGAGGGACAATAAAAAAGAGGATGGTCCTTGATGAGAAAGACTGACATAGTGGCTCCAGTAATGGGCTCAAACATAAGAACAATTTTGAGGATGACACAGGACCCAATACTTCGTTCTGTTGTATATAGGGTCGCTATGGGCTGGAACAGACTCGGTAACACCTAACAACAATGCACATCCATGACCACTCCTCAGAAAATCGTTACATACTCATAATCCCTTCCAATTTACTTCCTGATGTACATATGTAAAACTACAAATCCTCTTTTTTCAGGAGCTTGCCTCCTTAACTCTAGTCCCAGCTTGGTCAACCAAAGTAAAGCTTTCCCCTTCCACTTTCATCCGGTCTCCTTGTTTCTCAGCCACACTGAGCAAGACCTAGGCTGGTTACATCTAACCCTTAGTATTTTCAATTGCCTCATATGCATGAAAAAGCTGGGCAATGAATAAGGAAGATAGCAGAATAACTGATGTATTTGAAATACGGTATAGATGAATATTGAATGTACCATGGGTTACCAGAAGAATGAACAAACTTGGTCAGCAAATACAAGCAGAATGCACGGATGGCAAGTCTTCTTCTCACATACTTCATACAGGAGAGACCAGTCCATGGAAAAGGAGATCAGCCTTTGTAAAGAAGAGAGCCAGCAAGAGAGCGAGACCTTCAATAAGAAGGACTGACACAGTGGTTCTAACAATGGGCTCAGGCATAGCAATGACTGAGGAAGGCACAGGGCAAGGCAGTGTTTCATTCTGTTGTACACAGGGCCACGGAGTTGGGAGAGGTTCTACAACACCTAACATCAACTCCTGTTTGACAAGTAAGAGTGGCCTGTTTGGCCATGACTAGATAGGCATGTCTTTAAAAGCTACTAATATTAAAAATTGGGTTCATCCCATCCACAATTTTTTTTCTCACTAAGTGCCTGTTAGCTTCTCCCACAGGTGTCAGCAGGAGTTACCAGAGAAACACATTGTAGTCCCATACACATTTGCAGTCTAGGAAACCCACAGGGTCACAACCCATAGGAATCAACTGGATGGCAGTGCATTTTTTTTATGTTTGGGGTTTTTTTTGTGGGGGTGGGGGGAGAAGAGAATGGGCAGGGAAGGTTGAGGGCTAGAGGCAAGACTGAAAAACAACAGTACTCCACAGTCAATGTCATGTTATTTATATGTCACTTGCTGCTTAGTGAGAATTCTCAAACTAGCATTTCCACAGAAATTTCAATAAAGGAATTAATAAAACTAAATCTGATGTATTTAATTAATCTAGAAGTTGTAAAGCTGTAACCAGAGCACTTTTATATACATTATTCTCTTCATTGCCCATTCTTAAGATAAAACATGAAAGCATTCAATCAAAGCAAATGCTTTGACAAAGTTCTCTTTTCTATGATCAAAAAACCCAAACCTCACTGCTAGAGTTGATGCTGACATACAGGAACCTTAAAGAACAGGACAGAATTGCCCCCGTGGGTTTCTGAGACTGCAACTCTTTGCGGGAGTAGAAAGCCTCCCCTTTTCCCCAGGAATTGGCAGGTGGTTTCAAACTGCCTACCTCGTGGCTGACAGCCCAATGTGTAACCACTAGGCCACCATGGCTTCTATGCTCCAGACCCCAATTCCCTCCCAACCAAAACATTTCCTTCTCAAGATCCTTAATAGGTAGAATCCAGAAGTGGAGCAGGAGGAAGTAGTAATTACCCTCTGGGCCCATTGTTTCCCAGTTAGCACATTTTCAGTCTTGTTAAAAGAATTTGTGTTGCTGTGATCATCTCGTGTGGCGAAGGTCAACTAAAGGTAGAATTTCTTTGCCTACATCCAACAGCGAACAGCCTCAAGGATAACTAGCCCTAAAGTTTAAGACCAGACTTCATTGATTTCCCCACTGACCCATCATGACCTCACATTGCCCCTAGCTTCTCCAAGATTATAATCATTAAGGAAGCAGGCTGCCCATCTTTCCCCCAGAGTGGCTGGTAGGTTCTAACCACCCACTTTTGGATTAGCATCAGATCCCTGCGCCACTGCACCAGCAGGGCTCCTACACTGCTGATCAAGTCTCTAGAACGAAATCTGTAGTATTTTTTATACAGCAGTGGGGCTTATCAAAGAAATGAATGCATGCTCATCTTTCCTACTCGTCTACATCAGTGGTTCTCAACCTTCCTAGTGCTGCGACCATTTACTACAGTTCTCCTCATATTGTGGTGACCCCCCCCCAACCATAAAGTTATTTTCGTTGCTACTTCATAACTGTAAGTTTGCTACTGTTATGAATTGGGCGACCCCTGTGAAAGGGTCATTCGATCCACCCAAAGGGATCCACCCAGAGGTTGAGAACCACTGGTCTACATATTCCTCTTAGTCCTTGAGAAGCTCAATCATCCTATTAAACTTACCTCATTGTATTTCATCCACAAAAACTCAAAGCGCCTGAATCAATACAACAGGTCCCTATAGGACTGGGTAGAACTGCCCCTGTGGGCTCCTTCAGGGGATCAGAAAAGCTTTGTCTTTCTCCCACAGAGACCATGGTAATTTCAAACTAGTGACCTTATGGTTAGCTGCCCAACAAATAACCATTATGCCACCAGGAACATATTACCCGATTTTCATGGTGATTATTGACAAGGCATATTCCACTTTTAAATTGGGTTCTTACTTGAGGTAGAAAGTACATAAAGTATTCTTTAAATAAAATTTACCGATTTCCATCGAGATCTAAAATAGCACTGTTGTTCAAAATAATGAAAGAGAAAAGGGCTTGAAAATGTACTTTTAATGCCAGTAGTGCACTTTGCTCAAAACAGTTTTCTAAAACCTTTATCTTCACACTCTAGAACACCCCACCCCCCACCCCCGCGTACCAAATGGTCTCAACGTGGCTAATTTTCATTCTTGAGGGATGGTTCTGATTTTTTTTTAAGAACAACAACAAAATGTACTGCCATCCCATCTAGTAGTTAAAGTTATAATCCTGACCAGCTCCCTCTAATGATTCTCTGGGCGAGGTTGGAACACCATCTCTGGTCCTGTTGCTGCTAAGGGCAGTTGAGCTGATAATGACTCAGCCACTTCATATGACTGAATACAAGTGCCTCATAGGTATTTCCTGGTCATAATCTTCATGGAAACAGAGCACCTGGTCTTGCTCCTGGAAAATGATTGGGTGGGTTCGAACTGCAAGCCTTTCCTGTTAGCAGCTGAGCAATTGAGGGTCTTGTGCCACCAAAGCCCACTGCCAAGGAGTTGAATACGACTCATAGGGACCTTATTAAGACTGTAGAGACCTGCCTCACACAGGGATTCCAAGCCTGCATCTTTACAGAAAAAGACTGCCACATCTTCCCTCCTGACTAGTGGGCTCAAATTGCCAACCTTTCAGTTAACAGTCAAGTGCTTAACCATTGTGCCTCTCCAAAAAACCAAACTCACTGCCACTGAGTCCATTCAGAGTCATAGCAACCCTACAGGGTAGGCCAGAAGTGCCTCTGTAGGTTTCAGACTATTAACTCTTTACAGGAGAATACTCTGTCTTTCTCTTGTGGAGTGACTGATGGTTTTGAACTGCTGGCCTGTGGTTAGCAGCCCAATGTGTAACTTACTACACCATTTTAAAGCTAAACGCTAAGAGGAGAAAATAGAAGCTGCCAATAGAAAAGATGTGTTGCTCGCCTATGAAATGACAGGCAAGGGAAAAGGGCCCCAGGATCCAGCTGTGCAAAAACAAACACCACGTCACACCACACTGTGATTAGCTTCAACCTGGCACTCTCCAAGGGGTAACCAGCATAGGATGGGAAGTGGCAAGTGAGGAAATATGACTGCAGGGCAAGAGAAGCAGACTCTTCTGAAGCAAAGCCAACTTCTGCTACTGAAGTCAGAAGAATTCGGCAATGTGAGGTAAGATAAGGGGCAGTGGGGGGAGGAATGTGGGGAAAGAAGAGACTTCACCTCTTCCAGAAGCAACAACTTCCAGTGTGCACAGAAGCACAAAGAAGGGCAGCCATCAGCTAGGTGGGCACCCCATGGCTTAGTGTAGTTATTATTTTTCTACTATAATTGCAAAATATCATTTCTAAGGACTGTACCCAATTGGATGCCAGTTTAACTTAATTTCTAAAGAACTAGCCAGGAAAGATTATTTGTTTACTATCTTTTGCCTGCTTCCTCTTTTGGCAAAGAATTCCTCCATTCTTCCACTCCCAAGTGTAAAAGACTCATGTACAAATTCCATTGCTAGAAAATAACTTACCAGGTTTTCATTCTGTTACTCTTTCCTAGGCAGGAGATAGCTAGCTACTTTAGACAAAATCTTAAAACACATATATGCATGCCCATGGTGCCCTACTGTGAGGCCTTGTGTGTTTTAGTAGCCGCCAAAAACCATAATCACCCTCAAACAACTCACACAGCACGTATCTGCTGGTGAGGAAATTGTGGCAGGCACAGGCACTGATCCAAGAAAAAGAAAAATGTCTATGGGACTGAAATTCTCACAAAGAAGTGCAGTGCTCACATTTGACTACCTTTAAATGCATTAAATAGATCAAATTTATTCTTTAGTTTTTACAACATTAAATTTTACGTGTACATCCTCAGAATTTTCTAAAAATCTGTTCCCCAAAAAGTGTGTGTGCGCCCACACCCGGAAGGGTGAGGGAACACTGGAATGATCCAGGGGTGCTGCAAAAGCAGGTACCTATACTTTACCCTGGACTCTGAGGCAAACATTTGTACTGCTGGGGTGGGCTGAGGTTTTTTTTGTTTTTTCCCCTGAAATGTGGCAGTAGTGGGAACCTACGATTTAGTACATGAGAGTCCTGGAAAAATGAATTGTGTGGATTTCAATGTGACATTAGTTTTTTATTTTTGTATTTTGTCTAACTATCTGGGTCACTTTTATCAACGTAAATTAAAAGTACATTTCTCTACAACTAGGAACTACAGTAAACATTTTACTTTATGCATCTTAAAATATGTAGCAGAGTAAATAAAACATATACATTCACAAACCAAGAAGCCAACAAGAATCAAATACCAAGTTTTAGAACTAATTAATTGTTCCCAATCCCCAGGGATAAGACTATTGATTTCAAAATGCTGTCTGAAAACTTTTGTGGCTGAGGTCACTCCAGCACTACAATTCTTTAAGACTAGGTTTCATGAAGTTTCTAAGTTGATCATTACCATAAGTCACGTCTTTATAAATATCTAAGGCAATTTTCCAACTTGTTTATATGACAGCTCACAGTAAGACATATATTTATTTTACAGTGCAATTCCAGGCAAATCTGTATTATTAAAACAAAGTTTCACAAAACCATATTGTATGGATATATTCATGACATTTCCTGTTCATATTTTCAAAGGGTGGATTGGGTAGGAACTATTGAAATGAATTCTGGATGGGCTGACACTGGCAGTTTAAAAACCACGGATCTAGGCTTTGATTAACAGCACGTATGCCAAGGAACAGCAGCACACCAGAACCTACTTGATAAAACAATAACCTTGGTTAATGCCACCCAAAAGCTGTTGCTGCTGCTACATTTACATTCTCTTCACTCTTTCATTCCTATATATTCTCGCATAATAACCTTTACTTCAAACAAAAAATAGTAGGGACCCTTGAAGGTGATGTCATCCCAACAGCATCAGAAACCACAGACCACAACTTCCCAGCAAGGAGAAGCAATATAAAACTGGTAACTACTTTTTAGAGACATCTGTCACTACAGACCTGCCAGCAGCTCTGGAGACAAAGCTATGGTAATCTGCTGCTTCTCTGAAGATGCACAGTTTTGGAAACCCTAAGCAAGATGCAGTTCTCTCTGTCCAATATAGTCTTGGAGTTGGGGTGCTACCCACAAGGTCAGTGGTTTGATTCCACCAACCACTCCATAGGAGAATAAATGAAGCTGTCTGCTGCCGTAAAGATGTATAATCTCAGAAACCCTAAAGAAGTCAGAATTGCTTCATGGCCAATAGCTTGTTCTTTTAGTTTTAGTTTATAATGGGAGGTACACACACAGTAGAATAAAGTTAACAACAACCAACATACTCCTTTATGTTATTTCAGTATTTGCATTTTAAAAATTAAACCAAGTCTTATAACATACAATTTGGGGGGGTATCAGATACTACACATTGTAGTTCATTTATACTATCTTTGGGTTTTTTTGTTTTTTTTTACATGAATCCTGGTGTTGACTTGATTATGCATTCGACTGCTAACCAGTCAGCAGTTCAAAACTACTATTAGTCTCACATCCTGTGGATAAAGATGGTGCTTTCTAATCCAAAAAGTTACGGTCTTAGAAACTCACAGGGGAAGTTCTGCCCTGTCCTACAGGGTTGCAATGAGTTGGCACTGACTCGATGGCAATGGATCTGGATTAGTTTTTGAGACTGCATGAAGCTGATTTCTAACTAAGAACAGAAAATGCTCATTTCAAAAACATTAACATCCCTTTCTAACAGAAGACACCTATAGATCAATTACTAGTCACTAAAAACAAAAAGGTTGTCATCGGAGTAGAACTATCAGAGTAGAACTGTGTCCCATGGGTCTTCAGTGGCTGGGTTTTAAGAAACATTATCAGGCATGCCTTTAGAAGCAGTCAGTGGACTTAAACTTCCAACCTTTCAGCCAATCAATCACATTAACCACTGACACTACCCAGGAATTATTTCAATGATGAAGAAAGGCCCAAAGAATTAAAAAAACACCAATGAAATAATGATGGTTTATTGGACACTATTCAAGAGGGCAGATGAAGGTATCATGACTCAGGAAAAATGAAACAGCACACACCCACCAAAGAAGCCCTGCAGTAAGTGCGGGTAATCACTTTAATATATTGTAAAAATATATTGTAAAGCCCTGCTGGTTGAGTGGGTTATGCATTGGGCTATCCAAGGTCAGCAGTTCTAACCCACCAGTCACTCTATAGGAGAGACTTTCTGCTGTCATGAACATTTATAGCCTCTGGAACCCAAAGGGGTGGTTCTACTTTGTCCTATAGGGTTGATATGAACCAACTCGACAGTAATGGGTGTATATTTGTATAATAATATAAGGAACCCTGGTGGTGGTATGGGTTAGGTGATGGCCTGCTAACTGCAGGGTAAGCTGTTCAAACTACCAGCCACTCACTCATTGGAAGAAATTTGGAGCTATCTGCACCATTAAAGATGCAGTCTCCTGAATCCTATGTACTCTATATAAGGTCAATATGAGTCAGAATCAACTTGATGGCAATGTTGGTTTTTTCATACATTAACATGTTTTTTATATATTAATATATAAATTTACTTTCCTGTATTATACTCCACCCAGTCAACTCTCCAACTGTCACAGTAAAAGAAGATTAGATTTGAAACCATGGTCGGTTGACCCCAGTGCCTTAACCACTAAACTTTGTTGCTGTTGTTAGGTGCCATTGAGTTGGGTCTAACAGTACACACAACACAAGAAAACACTTCCCAGTCCTGCTTCATCCTAATTGTTCCTATGCTTAAGCCCATTGGTACAACCATTATCTCAATCCATTTCATTGAGGGTCTTCCTCTTATTCACTGCTGCTACTTTACCGAACATGATGTCCCTTTTCTCCAGGGACTGGTATGTTCTGACATGTCCAAAGTGTGTAAGACGAAGTCTTACCATCCATGCATCTAAGGAGCATCTGGTCATACTTCTTCCAAGAAGTTTTCTTGTCCTTTTGACAATTCATGGTAGTTTCAGTATTCTTCTCTAACACACAATTCTAATGCCATTGATTCATCTTCACTCTTCCTTATTCAAGATTCAACTTTCAGATGAACCATTATGAGGTACTGAGCTATAGAACAAAACCAAACTCACTGCCACTGAGTCAATTCTGAATCATAGGGACCCTATAGGACAGAGTATAACTGTCTCAGTGGGTTTCTGAGACTGTCAATCCTTATAGAAGTAGAAAGCATCATTTTTCTCCTGCGGAGTGATTGGTGAGTTCAATTGCTGACCTTACAGTTAGCACCTCAGGATGTAGGCCACTACACCACCAGAGCTTAAACACTAAGCTATAAATTCTTCTAAATAGAATTTTAAAGGAATTTCACTGCCAAGGGGTGGATTCTGATTCATAGAGATTCTATAGCACAGTGTAGATTAGCAACCCAACGAGTAACCCACTACACAACCAGGGCTCCTTCTAAATAGAATAGCAGTTCATAATTTTGACAGTGTTTTATTTTGTAAAGTCTGCAATGCTTTATAAAGTTTAAATAAAACAGATACTCAAGAGCTAGCCCCACAAAAGATTTTAAAGCTATAGCATCAAGCATTAGAGGTAAATACATTCCGTAAACGATGAAGGAATCAACCATGTCTCAAATCCATTATTGCATTTCATCAGAGAACTTCTGGAGAGTCAGTGTGATTTGGTGGTTGAACTGAGTGGGCAATAAGCATCTGGGTTTACCCTGAAACTAGAACAGATCATTGTCACTACAGGCATGACTTTTAACAGTAGTTTTGTCTTAGATTTAATAACTGAATCCCATTAAATCCAATCGGATTTAACTGCCGATATGGCAAACAAGATCTGTCAAATTCACCTATCCACGATTTAAACTTTAATTTTTCTAACATATTTTCCTTCATTGTCCAAAGGTGTAGGATGGAGAGGCTGGTGGAACAATAATCAGCTCAGTATCTTACCATGAGTTGTTTCTTACAGAAGTACTGGGCAGACTAGCACACTATACAAAATGACGGTTCCGGGGTCTCAGGTAATTATGGAATGGCTTTGACTACATCACTCCAATTAAATTTTATGAACAGAAAAAAGTTTATGAAGATTTCTAAAGGGCAAATGAGTATTACAAAGCCTCAACTCATGACTAGCAACCACAAACACACCAGCAGGACTACATAGCACCAACAAGAGTCAGTCACGGTACGGACAACATCACACTACTAATAAGGGGTCACTCCTCTTCCTCGCAGTGAAAATTCTTTATAAAATACAAGCACAAACTCTAAAAGGCCCAAATTATAATTCTGTTTGGTCAAATAGGCCCAACTGAAGAATTTATTCAGCTGTCTTCCATTCCAGTTACCACGCAATGACTGCATTGCGAAGAAATTAGTCCATGATGTAACCCAGAAAGATAGTTACAGAGTAACACCAAATAACCCATCAACTATTTGGTGAAAGAAATTACAAAAAACAAAGGGGGAGGGTATGCAAAGGAAAATACTTAAAACTAAGGAATGTTGTCTACCTCTAACCCAAGTGCCTTCTAATCTGAAAGAAAAACAACAAAAATCTAAAGGAAACAAAACCAAAAAAACAGAGGGTGTTATGTGCCCCTGTTACACATAAAAAATGTTGCCATTATTCCATAACCACATCTGTAATCTAAATATCACAATCTTAAAATATGCAATAATTATAGAACTGTGGGTGTTCATCCATGACCTTGGGGATCATGAGGGTTTCTAAAGCATACCTTTTAATCCACGCCATGGTACTTCAAGGACATGTTAAGGTAAGCCACAGCTTGGAACACTTCGATGCACCTCAAAACACCTCAGCCAGTGTATCTGTATCATTCTCCTTTCCTTTTGAGATCATAATGGCTCCGAAGAACTATAATGCTTCCATGTGAATGACAGTTTCATAATTTCAATAACTTAAAAAACAAAAGCAAAAAGTAGGACTTAAGATGTGTCAGTATGTTAAACTATTAGCGCAGAGTGTTAATTGCTGCCATGACTAAGAAAAAGCAAAGCTGTGGATGCTACTGCTATATGGACACGTAGTCCATTTTAAGGTGAACTGAATGAGCAACAACTGCCCTTGCTTTCTTGAAACCTTGCTTTGGAAACCTCAGAAATCTCTTTGCCCCCAATTAATTCTTCAGCTTACTTCTCAAGGAATGAAAACACGTAAAAAATAAAAACAAGACTTGAACATTTAGTAGGCATCAGAGTTCAGTATCTGAATGACAACACCTACTGTGTGAGGAGTGAGAACGGGAAAGTAACTCACATACCTGTAAAAAAGGGGATGGGGCAGAGGTTCCTTCAAACAATGCTCCTTCTGCTATTAATATTAAGGAACCATTTTGAAGGAGGAGCCATTAAATTTCAAAGACTTTGCTGCTAAAAATGACTTCCATTGATAGCATACGTGTATATAAATAACCAAGTTTTACTACCTTCTCTGGGACTGCCTTCTTCCCCACCTCACCCCATTCCACCTTTGTTACATAAAAAGCTTTGAAAAAAATCTCGTTATTCAAACGACACATTAGGTACACAATCTATTACGTTTTTTAAATCTTTAGAATTCGCAATGCTTTTGGTAATAATACAAGAAAGAACATTCAAGCTACACAAAGTAAAACCAACTGATAACTTATCAACAAATACATACACATTAACTGTCATAAACCAATTAAAAGTTCTTTTGAATGAATGAATGAATGGTCAGGAAAATGTTTAACAAAAGTCAGTCATAAAAAAAGACTTCTAGGAAAAAAGAGCAGGTGGGATGGGTTCTGTTTAACTCCAACCAAGTATGTGGAACAGCTCATGTAATGGTTAACAGACAGGGAATTGGAGGTTTCCAGTCAGCACCCAAGAGCACGTGCTGAAGGGAAAGTGGAAACTAGGTCCTGTTTCGAAGTGTGGGCTCAATTGAGGAAACCTCTCGGGTCCACTGTGAGAAAATGCGACTACTGAGCTGTGGCTT
This sequence comes from Echinops telfairi, assembly GCF_000313985.2. Classification (NCBI taxonomy): domain Eukaryota; kingdom Metazoa; phylum Chordata; class Mammalia; order Afrosoricida; family Tenrecidae; genus Echinops; species Echinops telfairi. Next base: position 94,488,470 of record NW_022111369.1, read on the forward strand.
TATTTAAGCCTATGTGGAATGCAAGGCTCCTGGGTGGTCTAAATAGTTTGAGCTTGACTCCTAACCCCAAGGTTGGTGATTCAAACCTACCTATTACAGTGGAAGGTAGGCTTGGTGATCCACTTCCATTAACATTACAAGAAAACCCTATAGAGCAGTTCTACACTGAAACAAAGGAGGTCACTATGAATTGAAATCTAGTGGATAGTTCCTACCAACAGCAATGGGGACTGAAGATTACGTGACCCAGCTTACGCCTCACTCCACCCTGATGACACCATCATGCCCACTATGGTCCAACTTTGTCCCGCTCAGATTTGCTCTTCATGTAACAAGTTCTGGGAAGTTTCTACAATAGTTGGGTTTTGTTTTTCCTGGGGAATCTTAGAAGGTTAAGTGTAGCAAGATGAACTATACTTCTTTACTCAGGACCACAATTGATATAGTCATCTCCCTTCTTTATCCATTCTAGACTCACTTCAATGCTAAATTGGTATTTCTGCAGGTCTCAATGGCTTTCATGGTAGGATGACCCAAACCCACATCTCTCGGAGGGTCTGAAGCCCCCGGCAGTATGCCCACTCAGACTGTGGCTGTTATATTTGCCCATTTATCACCAAAACTAAACGAGAGAACCAACAGTTGTCCCGGTGAGTCACTAGGTGTATTCTTCTCTGCCCCCATTGTATAACAGTAGCTCTACCTCCTCCTGCTGATCAAGGCCAAGTAGCCTTGCCTGGACATCTACAAGCAGCCTGAAGAGACAAAAGGCAACCATAGCTTCGCATTTAATGGGGTTATTGCTGGGTCACCTGCAAAAAGCACTACTTCTCTGCAACCAGGATCTCTCAGCCTACAAAAGTCATAGCTGGAGTGGAGATGGGAAGCCCAAATTCCCCAAGTGGATCACTTGGCTGCTAGCTGAATCCTCCAGTGGAAATGGATGAAAATTTTACAAGCCTGGAAGTCCTTTGGGTAGGTCTGTTGTGTTATATTTGATAGGGCCACTATGACTCCAAATCAGCTGATGGCAATTAAGTTTGGTTTGTTTCATGGCTCATTTTAAAGTGACGCTAAGGTACCATCAAGTTGGTTGTAGCCCATAATGACCCTATGCACAACAGAACAATTGCCTGGACCTGGACCATCCCTCACAATTGTTCTTATGCCTGAGCCCATAACTTCAATGTAGTAACAGCCAAATAGTGAATTATAATAGGAATGCCCATCAGAAATTCTGATGTGCATGTGCACACTTATTTTCACTGAACCAGCAACTTAAGCAAGCTTTGTCCCTGAGAAACACTATTAATGGCAAAATGCAGTTAAGTGCCTCGCTACTGATCAGAAAGTTGGTGGTTCAAATTCCACCCAAAACACCTAAAACTAAAAGGTCTAGTGTGAGCTTAAGTTCACGCGACGGTCATAGAAAACACTGTGGAGCATGGTTCTACCCTGATACTTAAGTGCTGCCTGAGTCATAACTCTTTAGTTTTTAGCTTATTATCCAAAGTATGAGCCTCCACTGTTTTAGGAATGTTGAATCCAACTTTTCCCAATATGAATTTGCATTTCCAGTGTTTTGGAGTTTTTTAGTTACTATGTCAAACGTTTAAAACTATACCAGATTTGGGGTAATTTTCAAAGTCTCTTTCTGACAACTGTAACTGATGTTGTTGTTCGGTAGGTGCCCTTGAGTTGGCTCTAATTCATGATGCCCCTGTAACAGAAGGAAACATTGCCCTGTCCTGCTGTATTAGTGTAGGTACTTTGGAGAAACAAATCCACAGCAACTCATGTATAAGAGTTTTATGTAAAGAAAATGTGCATCACGAAAACATCCCAACCCAATGCTGCCCAAGCCCACAAGTCCAACATTAACCCATTAACCCAACACCAGTCCACAAAGTCCTCCACCTCACAAAACAAGGCAATGACGCCGACTGCAGAAGGAAAGCTGAGTCAGTGAACGAACAAGCATCTCAGCACTAGCAGGGGTCTCCACACGGCTGCTCCAGCACCCAGGGCTGCATCGGGGTAGGTCCATGTAGCTTCTCCTTGGGGATGTCTTGTAGGAAGTCAATCTTGCAAGCTGAAGCAGGGAACTGCTAAGGCAGCTGCACCCGATGCAACCATCACAAAACAAGAGACCCAAGAAGTAGAAAGGCGAGGCTCATCACCCATTTATCCCTCCGCCTTTCAATTAGCCCCACATGTGACTATCGGCCAGGCTAGCACAATTAACTAACTCACCTGCCCAATCTGCACAGTAATAGGTATGTGTAAGGCCACTGTTGCAGCCATTGTGCTACTTGATCTGATTGAGGGTCTTGCTTGTTTTCATGGACTTTCTACCAAGCACAATATCTCCTCCAGACTGATCCCTCCTGCTAGCATGTCCAAAGTAAGTGAGACAAAGTCTTGCCATCTTCGCTCTCTTGATTTGTTCATTCTTCTGGCAGTCCATGGTATATGTTCAATATTCTTTGTCAACATCATAATTCAAAAATGTGTCAATTCTTCTTCAACTAAGAGGCTATGTTTATTTCAAAAGACAGATAAGGAAACTTAATTTCTTAAGTAATTTAGACATGGTAACAGGAGGGACCTTGGAGAAGGTCAACAGGCTTATTAGACAAGGAAAAGAAAAAAAGGAAAATCCTCAATGAGATGGGTTACCACAGAGGCTGCAACAATGGGCTCTAACAGTAATGACTATAAGCATGGGGCCAGACAGTGTGTCCTTATATTGTACATAGTGTTTCATGACTTAGCACCTATAACAAGCCAAAAGGCACTTGGGACCTCCAAACTCAAACCAAACCAAACTCACTGCCACCGAGTTAATTCCAAATCACAGTAACCCTACAGGACAGGGGAGAACTGCCCCTGTGGGTTTCCAAGACTGCCACACTTTACGGTAGTAGAAAACCCCATCTTTCTCTCTCGGAGCAGTGGGTGGTTTCAAACTGCTGGCTTGGAGGTTAGCTGGATACGGAACCACTATACACCACCAGGAATCCTTCACTTTCGACCTAGCAATTCTCAATCAGCTAATTCTACTTTGGGGGAAACTCCAAAGTAAGAATTTTTCTTCCTTAAATGTATGTCCTAGTTTTCTGTTACACGAAAATAAACTCATCATCAAAGTACCTGCTGATGATGCTCTTAAGGTAGCAAGAACCCAGCGCTCAACCAGAGGCAATCGGGTTTCTTTTTTCCTAGAGTTGTAGTTGACACAGCATGACAAGGTAGAACTTAAATATAAACGAATATATATACACCCCCACCACCACCACCAAAGTATCCTTTTTCAAATGGATTCATGTCAGCAAATTTGAGACAAACACATGTTCTGCTGTCACCTCTCTAGGGGAGAGGGAAAGGGAGAGGAAGATGGAAGAATAGTGACTCAAAGGACTAAGCAAAAGATGGAAGAATAGTGACTCAAAGGACTAAGCAAAAGATGTTAGGGAAGAGAAAATAGTGAATTAAGCAAAATCATCAACAATATGGAAGCTTCCTTCCTTCTTAGGATTTGACAAGGCACCACAGAACAAATGCTAAAGAGCCTAAATCAAATTCACCTCTATTTTTTGGCCTTCTTTAGATATATTTTTAAATTAAAATATTTGTGAGCGAATTAGGTCTCTATTGTTTTTCTCTGATATCTTAGTTGTTGTTTAGGTGAATTTCTTTGTGCATATTTTTTTTAAAGTAAATTTTGTTTTTTTCAATGATGATGAGGTAATAGATGATAAAGAACATGCAGTTCGGGTTGATGCGTTGGAGCCAGGTCACAAAGGTTAAAAATCCATTAGATGTGTAACTTCTGACGAAGCACAATGTCCATGAAGGTAATTCCCGGTAGTACTGTCATAGTAATTCTTCAATGAGATAGTGTACTTGCCACCATAGGCAAAAGCATTTATTGACTCTGAAGGCACAATCTGGTACACAGTTACTGCTAATGCTGCAATTCTAAAATCAAAACAACATTTTCTCCTAAGAATTTTCTGATTTAATGCTTGTGAAATCTGTTTTCAGTTAAAAGAAAGTTTCCACGGTCCTGTTTATCTCAATGATGTAAATGTCAATCCAATCTGTGGTTTTAATTCATGCCTTCAAGCACTCTATCCTTTCTCTTAAAAGTTCATTAGTTCAACCATTACTTGACAACCAACAATGTGTCCTTTCTTAAATACCAGGGCTACATCAATATACAAAACCTGAGAAAAATCTTTGCCTTCACTGAGCTCACCACCCTGTAATTAAAATGTATGATGGCCACTTTATGGCATGAAGAAAAGCAGACGAAAATAGGTAAGACAGGGAATGGAGTGAAAAAAATTTTTAAGTACTGATGAATTAAAAGTATATATTGTTTATTAAACAAGTGCTCTAATGAGCTTAGTATTTTAATTACACAACCTGTCGTGTGCAATTACTATGTCACATAGAAGAATACTTAAAGAAAATTCCTAATTATAGAAATTAAGTGCTCAGAAGCAACAAAGCCCACATGGAAGAAGCACACCAGCCTATGCAACCATGAGGTGTCGAAGGGATCAGGTATAAGGCATCATCAGAACAAAAAATCTTACCATAGTGAATGATGGGGGGAGTGCGGAGTGGAGATCCAAAGCCCATTAGTACTCCACTGGAGATCCCCTTGCAGAGGGGTCTCGGGGAGATGAGCCAGTCAGGGTGTGATGTAACAACGATGAGAAATACAACTTTCCTCTAATTCCTAAGTGTTTCCTCCCCGCTCCCACTACCATGACTTGAATTCGACCTTGCAAGTCTGGCTAGACCAGAGGATGTACACTGGTACAGATAGGAACTGAAAATCCAGGGAATCCAGGGCGGATGAGCCCTACAGGACCAGTGGTGTGAGTGGCGAAACAGGGAAGGTAAAGGGAGAGTGGGTAGGAAAGAGGGAACCGATTACAAGGAACTATATGTGACCTCCTCCCTGAGGGACAGACAACAGAAAAGTGGGTGAAGGGAGACGTAGGACAGCGCAAGATATGACAAAATAACAATTTATAAACTATCAAGGGCTCATGAGGGAGGGGGGAGCGGGGAGGGAGGGGAAAAATGAGGACCTAATGTTGGGGGTTTAAGTGGCGAGAAAATGTTTTGAGAATGATGTACAAATGCGCTTTACACAACTGATGTGTGTATGGATTGCGATAATTGATGAGCCCCTAATAAAATGTTTTTTAAAAAAAAAGAAATTAAGTGCTTTATTCCATTTCTAAATATTGTAGAAACAAGGCAATACGGGCAATTTATTCCATTAAGAATAAACTCAAAAAAAAAAAGAAAAAAGAATAAACTCACTGCTATCGAGTTATTGCTGACTCATAGCAACCCCGTGTGGGTTTCTGAAACTGTTTACAGGGGTAGAAAGGCTGCTGATGGTTTCGAACAGTCTACCATGTGATAGCAGCCTAACGCATAAGCACTACACTAACCTACTATCTGATGTCTCTAGACCAGTGGCTTTCAACCTGTGGGTTGTGACCCCTTTGGGGGGTTCGAATGACTATTTCGCAGGGGCTGCCTGATTCATAACAGTATGATCTTCATAACTAATTTTGTAGCAACAAAAATAATTTTATGGTTGGGGGGTCACCACAAAATGAGGAACTGTATTAAAGGGTCGTGGCATTAGGAAGGTTAAGAACCACTGCTTTAGACACTGAAGTACATCTGACTCAAGCCTATAGGTGACAATGAACTTTACAGGTAACATTTATAGTGCTTTTACTCAAAAACTCAAACTACTGCCATCAGGTCAATGCCAACTCAGCGACCCTGTAAGGTAGGGTAGAACTGCCCCTGTGAGATTCTGAGAATGAAACTCTTCAGTTTCTACAAGTTAAGTCTACCAAAAAACCTACTGCTGTTGAGTTGATTCCAACTCATAGGGACCTATTGGGCAGAGTAGAACTGCTCCCTAGGGCTCCCAAGGCTGTCTGGATCTCTACTGAAGCAGAGTGCCTCATTGTTAGTCTGTGACGCACCACCACCCTTTCAGATGACAACCTAAATCAACTCACTGTGCCACCAAGGCTCCTGCTTGCCAATCACCAAGGACATACTATTGATTGTTACAATGAGGCTAGGTGAAACAGCTTAACAAATCCAAAATATTCAATAGACCTTAATTAATCACGAAAGAACTACTTCATGTGTCTACCTGTTGCAACAACCCAAATATCCATCAACAGATAAATGGATACACAAAATATGTTAATAGCTATAAAGTGGAATCTTCCAAACCAAAACCAAACTCACAGCTGTCAGGCTGATTTAAACTCACAGCAACCCTACAGGTCAGAGAACTGCCTTAAAGCACTTTAAAGGCTGCAATCTATAGAAGCAGACTGCTCCACATTTCTCCTGCAGATCAGCTGGTAGGTTTGAGCCACCAAACTTTGGGCTAGTCAACTGCTTAACCAATATGCCACCAGGGCTCCTAGTGGGCTATTACTCAGCCATGACATGAAAGAACCTTGAAAGCTTTATGCTACGTGAAACAGACATCTACATGAACCCTATCATTCTTGTGGCAGCAAACATTTTCTAACTGTGGGTTGAAACATGAACACAGTGGTTTGTATAGTTTATTCAAACTCAATTTTATCTTATTTTATCTCCAACAATCAGTATTGTTTATTCTCCAAAGACTGGGTGGGGGGTGGGGGTGTAACTGCACCTAATGGAAGTATATCAGCAGCAGACAGTAACTTATTTTCTAAATTTACTTTTTTCTTTCCGAAATTTTCCATTTGACCTCAAATCTATTTCATGTTCTATTTTCATCTTCACACTGGACCACCTATCCAACGCAGCTGGTCAACTTCACTATCATGAGCTCCTCCTTCCCTTTAGTCATCTAGTCTCACAGACTGATTTTAACTCTGTAACATGCTTGTGCCTGATGCTTCCTTCTCATTTCAACATCTTCCTTAGAGCAAACTATCTTTGCTACAGCCTCAGAACCAATCTCCCACTCCCCAATCCCTCAACCCACCCCCCATCCCAGCTCTCAAAATAGAAAAAAACCTAGCCAGCACAACTGTTGCTAGTTGTCCTCTTGAAAGAAACTTCTTGTGCAAAACGTTTCAAAAGGCCCTCATTGTCTATTCAAATCTAAAGTTCTCAGTAACACATTAAAAAGTACTTTGTAAACTGGTCCATCCTACCTTTCTGGATTTCTCTTCCATAAGCCCCTCCTGCCCCCTATTCTCTACACAGCTTCGATAGTCACTTTCTTCACCGTATCCCAGGCTCTCCCATCACCATGACTTTACTCACTGCCTCTTCTTATCTGTACATAATTCCCCGCCTTCCAACTCCCACTGAAATCCAGTCATTAAGTGTCATCAATGACATAAAAATATGGATGTTACTATAGGCCTTTAGAGTACAACTTGACAGCATGTATCAAGACATTAACATATACTCCCTATTGACATTTCACCTTAAAAAGACACAGGTGCACAAAGATATCACAACAGCACAGTTCCTAAAAGAGAACATACATCTAAGGCAAATGAGAAACTGCTACATAAACTCTGTTGTGCCTGTATTACAAACAGATTACTAACAAAAATTCAGAGAAAAAAAATCACCTCAGAATGTAAAATAAAACTCAAAAATTAAACGCCAATGTACTATGCAAATTAATGAGGCCATTGGCCTGGAGGGAAGAGCACCCAAACTATATCTATGTAATGTGCATAAAACAGTATGGACAAATATATACCAAATTTTTTAAGGTGGTGGTGTTAGTTACATAATCTGGTGTCAATTTGGGGCTTGTGAGGATTAAGAGTGAAGGGGATCATAGCCAATGAGGCCTCTGTGTGGGTATTGCCCTCCCCTGAAGATGCTGGGAATTCCTGGATTTTCCTCCTTGGAGGAAGGGTGACACTTCTCTCTCTGCTCACTCCTGAGAGAGAGACTCTCTATTGACAAGACACATGGCACTATGCCTTGGAAGCTGGAGAAATCACATGGACCTATCCTGATACAACCAAACCTTTGGAGCCAGAGAAGCCACATGGAGACCCCTGCCAGCACTGATACCCTTCTACCGCTACTGACTTTGCACCCACTGGCCTGTGATCTTCTTGCATTCAGTGTCATTGCATATGGTTCATGAGTCTGACGAGGACTTTATAGATTGGTATTGGACATATGGGCTAATACTGGACTTATAGGCTTGATCTGGACTGGGCTGGGCTGTTTTCTCAATATTCAACTGCTCTTGTATATAAACCTCTTTCTTATACATGTGTGTCCATGAGTTTGTTTCTCTAGTCTACCCAGACTAGCACAGGTAGTTGCTACTGGGGAAAGGATTGGAACTGGGAACTTCAAGATCTTAATAATGTTTTCATGTTATTAAAGGTGTGGCATTTCGATACTACTACTCACTCACTCCTGACCCATTTGGCCTGCTCTATTCAGTGAATGATAAATAATTCAATAACTGAATAGAGGTGGTGCCACAGAGCAGAGCAAATGGAGTGGATCTTGGCCTGGCCCCACATTCCCTAGCACCCCTCACAACCGCCAATGATGCGCTACAGGCCAGCGCCAGTAGAGTGGAGAAAACAGCCACATTCTGACTGGGCCACTACCCCATCTTAGCTTCCCAGTGACTTTCTATTTTCTTCCATTTAAAGGAAGAAAACGCTGGGCACTCTTGGTTTCTGAACAAATTTATTCCCAGCAAGACTGGCAGGAGGAGCAAAGGACAAACTCAGTATCCCAGTATTGCTGAATGAACACTTGCTCCTGGTCCTGTCTCCAGACTACTGAATGCAATTTTGATGATCTGAAATGTAAACCCCCTAAGTTACAATTTAAAAAACCTGTTTATAAAAATAATTAAAACCACCAAGCATAATTAGCAAAATCAGATAAGTGTAAAATTATTTAGAAAAAAGAAAACTTTGTTAGTTGCCTTATAGTCTATTTCAAATCATGGAGACCAAAGGGGCTTAAATGCAAAGGCCATCTCTACTGTATCCTAGGGTCTGTTGGTATCTTTACATCACCAGGGCCTAAGTACACTATCCCACCCACTGCCAGGAATCAATACATAAATACCCTTTATGAGGTTTCTGAGGCTGTATACATTTTAAAGGAGCAGACAGCCTCAACTTTCTCCCAAGGAGCGGATGGTAGGTTTAAACTGCCATCCCTGCATTTAGCAATCCAAGGCTTCCCCGAAAGCACCACGAAGGTTATTTAAATATGATACAGCTTCTACATAGCCCTCAGATTTTTATAGTTTCCTGGGTGAAATCCTGGCCACATTGAAAATATAAATTTCTTTATTGTTTTGTACATTTTCCTTGTGACCTGTATTAGATGATAAAAGCAAATCCTGGGCTCTAGCATTCTGAACTTAAGTAAAATTAATGAAAATATTACTATAATTTGAAAATACTAAATTTGCTAAAAATGGCCTTTATCAGTATATTTTATGTCGTAGTCTGAGAAATACACCTACCCTTCACTTGCAGTTCATTGTCTGACATTTCAAATTTGTGGAAATAGTTGTTTTTTTAAAAACCCTATTATTTGACCATTTTGTGCATTAACGATGTGTGTATGCTACAATGAAAGTAGAGGTACAAGGCAAGGACAGGATAATACTAGCTGTGATAGGTAAGATTGTGTGTTAACTTGGCTGTGCCATGATTCTCAATGATTGAAGTTACGAAATGGTATAATTTAGCAGTTACTGTATGGCATGATGTTAGGGAGCCCTGATGGCCTGCATAGTGGGTTACGCAACGGACTGCTAACTGCAAAGTCAACCTTTTGCAGGTACCCTACCAGTCTCTACTTGCAAAATGAGGTACAGTCTAGGAAATAGACACAGGCAGTTCTATCCTGTCCTACGGGGTCACTGGGAGTCAGTATCAACTGGATGGTAGAGGGTTATTACTGAGTGCCATTGGGTTGGCGCCAACCCATAGCAATCCAAGGTACATGAGAACAAAACACTGTCCAGTAATGCGTCATCCTCATAATTGTTATATTTTATCCCACTGGTGCAACTGCTGCTGGGAATGGTTATCACATCAGCCAAAAAGAGATCAAGATGATTCAAGAAATTCTATGCTTATTTCTGGTAAGAGCTAGACAGAACAGTGGGGTTTGCTACCTCCAAAGTACTTCAAAGATGCAGTGAAAACAAGCAAGCTACCCTGTTTCCCCGAAAATAAGACAGTGTCTTATACTAATTTTTGCTCCCAAAGATGCACTAGGCCTTATTTTGAGGGGATGCCTTATTTTTCCACGAAGAAGAATACGGTACACATTTACGGTTTATTGTTTTATTAAAAGAGACCTTGCACTTCCTGTCTGCTCCGGCTG
>NW_022111369.1:94499009-94509280 GCF_000313985.2 Echinops telfairi
GGGGTGCTTTATATTTCAGCAAGAGGCAAAACTGTAAGTAGGTCTTATTTTCGGGGGTGTCTTACTTTCGGGGAAACATCGTATGAACCTTAAACTACGTGGGCAGTTCAGGGGAGATAATCAGCAGGTTTTACAATTATCAGGTGACCTCAAAACAATGGGACAAGGAAGCAATGTTCACAGGAAAATAGTCCCCATTTTCCCAGTGGATGACCTGACCATCTCTTTATACCCATGTTTTTTCAGGGGCTGTCAGACCTCCGGTGCTTCTCTAAATGGCTGAGCTTGCCTCCTGAGTTAGAACAACCTTATTGATTAAGTTTAAACGAATTTCTACTGCTGTTACATTTTAGGTTTTTAACAAAGTAAACCTTAAATTATGTTATATTTCTAGTATTTGACACCCTCTATCATAGCCACTGTGTCAACCCATCTTATTGAGGGTCTAACATTGCCCTTCCACCTTGCCTTCATGCTCTCGCTCAAATTCACTGCAATTCTGACTTATAGCAACCCTATAAGACAGGACAGAACTGCTCCTGTGCATTTTGGAGACTGTTTACAGGAGAAAGCCCTCAGCAAGGCTGGTGAATCACACTACTGACTTCCAGGTTAGCAATCCGAATGCCACCAGGGCTTAGCATGTATTTAATGGAGGAAATGAATGACTAAGTAGGAAAAAGCAGCATCTGTGTCCCCTGAAAGCCTTCCTTATAACAATAGAACCCTATCTTTAACCTTAACAAAAATCTACCAATGTCACAAGGCTCTGAATGAAGTAGGCAACTGATTAAACTGAAATGCAAATAGTGCTCTGGTGGCAACATTAACAAAAGTTCAAAAGTGAAGAAGTCAAGGAATCCCTGAGAGCACAGCAGAGTGAGAACCGCCTGGAGCAAAGCCGAATTTGTGCATAAGTCAGTTTTTCTCTAACGTCAGGCAAATGTTTGTCTTAGTATATAGCACAGCTTTCTCAGCATGAAAAACATTAAAGGAACACTTCCAAATATCCTAAAACATCTTCCAACATAATAAAAAAACCCACTGCCACTGAGTCGATTCCAACTCACAGTGCGACCCTACAGTCTCAGAGGGTATGAATCTTCACAGGGATAGATGGACTACAGTAGTAGTAATAATAATGCTTTGATGTACATCACAAAAGTAGTATCCACTTTTTATTAGGAGCTAGTGCATGAGCTTGAGATTTTTAACAAAATGGAGGTTGGTTTGTAACTGTACGCAAATCAGACCCTGGGAATCTGAAGACTGCTGTAATAAGAAGGGAAAGTATTCATTACTAAGTTATTTCTCTCACAGGAACATGTCACCTGCCCTGGGTATGAAAACTACATACACTTCCAACTTGGGGAAAGTTTCGAAGCTTACTAACGTAAAGTCACTTTCCCATCTACATCACATTCTATCAGGTGTAATCTTTCGAAAGTATACTGGCTGGTGTGATTAGGAAATCATCCAATATAAACTTGAACCTCAGCAGGCACTGTCAGGGACCAGTGCTAGCAGAGCCATCTGTTTGACAGAAATAATAATTCTACTTCCCTAGTGATTACAGCTTTACCAGTAACAAACTGAAATCCCAAGACAATGAAAAAAATATATAGCTGCTTCAAAACTTTAATTATTCATATAAACTAGCCAAGAGATTAAAGTTAAATGTTACACAAAGGGATTGCCAACCCACTAATATTTTCTGGCTAATTATTCCGTTGGTAGTCTACATCTGCTCTGCTAAAATGTGGTTATGAATCAGAAGTAATTTGCTAGGAATGCTTTTCTATCTAAAGTGACTATGGATAATAACTACAACTTTGCCAAGATTTGTTACTTTTTTAATGCACACAATTCTCCTGAAAGCGTGTCACACAATACAATAGATGGTTATTGTAAAGTTTACTCTTTCAACCAGAAAAAAATGAAATTAAGTTAACCAAAAAGTCAATTTTAAGAGCATGTAAAATGTTCCAACTTCTTCTGGAACATTTTCAGTACTGAGCGTTTTATGATCAGGAAGTACCTTTAAGAGAATGGTTAAAAAGTTAAAACTATTAGGAGGATTAAAACACGTAAATAGTATAAAATATGCATATATGCATATACTCTAGCTCTACTCTGCCCTACTGAGTCAATATGGATCAGAATTAATTCGATGAGGAGGGTGTAGTAGGCCTGGTAGGGCTTGATCAAGGGCAATGTAACTGGGAGGAATTACTGAAAACCAAATGAAGGCTGAGCTTGATAGTGGGACAGGAGGAAAGTAAACGGAAATAGAGGAAAGAACTAGGAGGCAACGGGCATTTAGAGGCCTAAATACAGGCATGTACACATGCAAATATATTTATATATGATGATGGGGAAATAGATCTATGTACATATATTTATAGGTTTAGTATTAAGGTAGCAGATGGACATTGGGCCTCTACTCAAGTACTCCCTCAGCAAGAACACTTTGTTCTATTAAACTGGCATTCCATGATGCTCACCTTCCCAACACGATCGCTGAAGACAAATGGGGTGCATAAGTAAATGTGGTGAAGAAAGCTGATGGTGCCTGCCTATGGGGTCTTAAAGGCTTGAAGATAAACAAGTGGCCATCTAGCTAAGAAGCAACAAAGCCCACATAGAAGCACACCACCTGTGTGACCACGAGGTGTGGATGGGATCTGGTATCAGGCATCAAAGAACAAAAAATCATATCATTGTGAATGAGGGGAGTGTGGAGTGGGGACCCAAAGCCCATCTGTAGGCAACTGCATCCCCATAGAGAAGGGTCCCAGGGAGGAGACAAGCCAGTCAGGGTGCAGTGTAGCAACAATGCAACATACAACTGCCCTCTAGTTCTTTAATGCTTCCTCCCCTCCTATCATGATCCCAATTCTACCTTACAAATAGGCTAGACTAGATGTACACTGGTACAGATAATAACTGGAAACACAAAGAATCCAGGACAGATGAACCCCTGGGGACCAGTGGTGAGTGAGAGTGGCCATACCGGGAGGGTGGAGAGAAGGTTGGGTAGAAGGAGGAAACCGATTGCAAGGATCTATATATAACCCCTTCCCTGGGGGGACATACAACAGAAAAGTGGGTGAAGGGAGACGCCGGACAATGTAAGACATGAAAAAATAATAATTTATAAACTATCAAGGGTTCATGGGGAAAGGGGTGCAGGGAGGGGGGAAAATGAGGAGCTGATACCAAGGGCTCAAGTAGAAAGCAAATGTTTTGAGAATGATGATGGCAACAAATGTACAAATGTGCTTGACACAATGGATGTAGAGATTGTGATAAAAGTTGTACGCGCTCCCAATAAAAATATTTTTTAATTAATTTGATGACAGAGAGTAATGCCTTCTGGCATTACAATTCAACATAGAACAATTTTGAGTCACGTATCTTCATCTGGAGGAGTCGTGGTGACACTGTGGTTAAGTGCTCAGCTGCTGACCTTAAGGTTGATGGTCCACACCCCTAACTACTCCAAGGGAGAAAGATGTGCTTGTCTGCTCCGGTAAATATTACAACCTAGGAAGCCCCAGGGGACAGATTTCCTCTGTCCTATAAGAATGTTGTTGGAGTCAGAACGTCTGTCATCCAGACTTCTGCAAACTGTGTTTGAGTAGTGTTTCTTTTTTGGAGACACAGGTTTGATTCCTGATGCACAGCCTCATGCACAGCCACCACCTAACTGTCAATGGAAGCTTCTGGGCTAGTACAAACTAGGAAGACAGGTTTGTTGGTCTACTTTCAAAATCATCTGGATCACGTGATCCTGGAGAGGAAGTGCAGTATCTAGCTAGATTCTGTTCTGTTTGTTCAGTTATGCATGGGGACCACCATAAGTCAGGCCCCCTGCACATCTACCAATAACAACAATCTTTTTGTTTTAATTATTGCTAGCCCATCTTCTTTTTCTAAACTAAATATTTTCTAAAATTCTTTTGAGAAATTTATCTTCTAGATATTTTTATAGAAAATATAACAGCTTCCTTATTTTGTAGTTCAGTTCCAGATGTGGTCTTGAGAAGGTTAACAATTGACCCTTGAACAATACAGGGGTCGTCAATGGTACTGACTTCACATACAGTCACAAATCCATGCATCATTTAGAGATGACCCTGGAACAACACGAACTGTGGTAGGACAATTTACATGCAGACTTTCCCCTCTTGCTACTGCAGTGAGTTCAAGTGTTCCCAGTATCTGCTTGGAACCATGTGAACCTAATTAGGAATGAATTAAGAAGATATTCGCAACACCGAAATAGCAAGAAAGTAGGGAACATAGACATATCTATAAACAAGTAGGCCTGTGCAGTTTAAATCCATGATATGATAGTCTAGGGATAACTATACTTTCAATGCTCATAATCAATTCTGGCATCTGCTCAATGATAAGAACCATTTTCTTTTACAGTAAAAATGTCTACACTGTAATTATTTTATTTAGATACATAAGCCAATCATATCAGTGAAAAATACTGAGCTCCACCCTAATTTAAAACATTTAGTTTTATTCACATTTGCCCTCATGAAGAGATCACTGAAGATATGGGTACTACAGCAAAGTGTGAAGAAACCAGATGATGGCCAGCAATCAGAAAGAACGGTGTCTGGCATCTTACAGGCTTGTCTTAAAAGCAGCAGCCATGTAAGTGAGGCGCGTCAGCTATTTCTACGGGAACGAAGCATACCAGCTTGTGTAATCCAAAGATTATAAAGAATAAAATTCATAACCAGAGGAGGGAATTATATTAGAGCTTAAATTTTAAGCACCCAGTTTGCAAAAATCTGTGGATGGCAGTAGTAAAAACCCAAACTCTATCTGTAGAATCCCCCCCAATGGAGTAAGCTTCCAATGAATCCACGGACTTCTGACCAGGGATATGAATGGCTTTGCTATCAGACTAAGAGAACTGGAAAAAGTGGATCAATACAGATGTAGTTAGGTTAAAATTTAACATCTTATCATTTGTTCTGCCCTTTGGTCTATTTTTAATTTGTGCTAATTTTTAGTATTATCTGCTTTTAGATTGAGGTTTTCCTGTTTTGTTATTTGTTATTTTGTTATTGTTGGGGTTTTTTTTTGTTTATGTTTTTCTTTATGGGAAATCCAGGATAGGAAAGTCTATAGAGGCAGTAGTTGGATTAGTTACTGAAAGTTTCATGGGGTTATGGCACAGGAGGTTGGGGGGAAATGGGGAGCTAATGAAAGAAGAAAATGTTCTAAAACTTGATTGTGGTGATGATTGCACAACTCTATTATATTTAAGTCACTGAATATATTTAATAGGCAGTAAAACGGTTTTTAAAAATGTTTACACTCATGAGTGGGCAGCTAAGGTGCAACTACTGGTCTTTCCAGGCTATAGGAAATAAAAATGAAGAAAACTGAGGGAGCATGGGAATAATTAGTCAAATGGGCTAATAGACCATGCAAATACCAGTCTTCACAGCCCCGAGCCCAGAAGAACTAATGGTACCTGGCTACCACTATCAACTTCTGAAAGTGAATATACTTGTAGCTCCTGGATGAAGTGGGAGAAAAATGTTGTGTAAAACTCAAAATGAAAAAGAACAGACTTTACTGGTCATAGACTGATGGAACCTCGGAGACTGTGTATGGTCGGTCACTCCTGAGATCACCACCATGCCTCAATCTTCAGCCACAAAAATTGACATGTCTATAAGGGAAACAGTAACACCAAGAAGGTACACACATCTTAGAATAATCAACTGTTTCTGGTCAAAGGGACAGTTTACCCACAGACAAAGTTCAGAAGGGTTAGGAAAGGAGAAGGAATGGAAAGAGAAACACAGGAGGAAGAGGGATAGGGATGTTACATTGTGGGGATTGCAATCAATGTCATGAAACAAAATGTGTATGAACTGAATAGAAAACGGATCTTCTATGTAAATCTTCACCCTATTTCACAAAAAGTTAAAAACCTACATATTAAGCAACTCAACATTTCTAGCTTTATAAAGCTGTAGGTAAATCAATACCCATAAGTGCTCCTACAAATAGTAGTTACTGGGAGAAATATTTAGTAGAAGACATGTTATACAACATCACAAAATTATAATTTATATTTACATATATCCAAGTAAAAAGTTTAGATAAAGAACCATCAAAACAGTCAAGTGAAAACATTCAAGATTCTATGAAGGCAGGCGCATGCCAGCAAAAGGGAGTGCTCCAGAGAGCAGAATAGAAAGGAAGACTCTGTACCATGCGGGCTCACCCATCCCCCCTCAGAAAACATTTGCCCTTAGGGATGCACAAGCAAGAAAGACAGAATTCATTGCAACTGTGCCTACAATTTATAAGCAGCCTTTCATTGCTCCAGAAAGACTCATCATTGTAGATGCTCATCAGTTTTTAAGCCGCCATCCACAGCTGCTATCTTTAGTTAAAACAACAAAATTTGACAGCAAAGAGCTTAAAATGACACGGAATAGTCTTATGTAAAATAAAACTTTAACTCCAGTGTAAATGGTACTTCCAGTGCAAAAACTTTGAGACTCTTCAGTCATTCTAATAGTAATTCACTTAAATGGCACTCATTTAAATGGTACTCCATTTTCTGAAGGAGTTTTGGAGGTGTCGCTTGTTACTAATGGCAAGATCTACAGTTTGAATGCACCAGCCACTGGGATGAGGCTTTATGTGCCCATAAAGACTGACATCCTGGGAAGTCTGAAGGGCAGAGTTCTACTCTGTCCTACAGCACCACTAAGAGTTGGAAACGACTTGACAGTGAGTTTGACATTTAGGAAACATTTTTTAATCTCTTTGATACACATGTTTAACTGAGCATCTACCTAGAGTTCTCCCCTGCACTGTGAAGCGGCCGTATCACTACATTTGTTACGAACACAACATGTTTCATGACTACCAGCCTCTGTTCATTCCAAAATTTCTCAAATTTTACTCTAAAATTCAGAGGAAAATCTCACAGAAATTTCCTCCCCCAGTGTAATGCCAACCCTTGTCCTGGGCTGAGGACAAGGGCTCCTCTGGGGACCATGCACACCACAGCCAGTCCCATGAAGACAGGTGACAAGCGCTTTGAGATGGACGCACAGTGGCACTATCACATGATGGATCACACACTCACTGGAAAATGTTTCATACTACCAAACATGATAAACTGGAGTTCCAATCTGGAGAAATGGGGCTTAAATTCCACCTCACCCTCCAAGTAGCATATGAAATTGATCAAGTTTCTGTAAAATGGGGTTACCACCTTCTTCGTTTATCTAATGCAAGGTCTTCTGACTGGACTGCTACTTCCACTAACATTGATTGTGAATCCGAGAAAAAAATCCTTGACAACCTCAACCTTGTCTCAATTTATCATGATGCTACCTTTTGGTCCAGTTGGAGGATTTTGGTCGTCCTTACACTGAATTGTAATCCATACCGAAGGCTACAATCCTTATCTTCACCAGCAAGGACTTCAAGTCCTCCTTATTTTCAGCAAGCAAGGCTATGTCATCTGAATAATGCAGGTTGTTTGTTAATAAGTCTTCATCCAATCCTCTGCATTCTTCATATAATTCTGCTTCTCTGACAACTTGCTGGGCATATAGATTGAAGACGTACGTATGGTACGATGCGCAGCTTCCCCGATCTTAAACCATGCAGTACCCTTGTTCTGTTTCCACAACTGCCTCTTCAGCTATGTACAAGTTTGGAATGAGCTCAATGAAGTGTTCTAGAATTCTCATTCCTCTCAAGGTAATCCACAGTTTATCATGGTCCACACAGTCAAATGCCTTTGCATAGTAATAAAACACAAGTAAATATCTTTCTGGTATTCTCTGCTTCCAGCAAAGATCCATCTGATATCAGCAATGGCATCCCTTGTTCCATGTACTCTTATGAATCCAGCCTGAACTTCTGGCAGCTCCCTGTCAAAGTGCTGCTGGGCTGTTTTTGGATGATCTTAAGCAAGAGTTTACTTGTGTGCGTTATCAATGGTATTGTTCTATACTTTGAGCATTCTGTTGCATCACCTTTCTTTGGAATGGGCACAAATATGGATCTTTTCCAGTCAGTTGGCCAGGTAGCTGTCTTCCAAATTTCCTGGCATAGATGACTAGGTGCTTCCAGTACTTCTTCAGCTTTCTGAAATGTTTCAGTCCATCGATTCCTAAAGCCTTGGTTTTCAGCTAATGCATTCAGTATACCTTGAACGTCTTCCTTCAGCACCATTGGTTCAGATGCTACCTCCTGAAATGGTGGACTGTGGTACAGTGACTCTGTGTATTCTTTCTATCTTCTCTTGATGCTTGCTGCATCATTCAATATTTTGCCTACAGAATCAATCTTTCAAAGTTGCAATTCAGCAGGTAAACATACTCAAAGAGGCAGGTCAAAGGGTGGGGATGTCATGAGGGCTTTCCAAACTTTTAAGTAGCAGTTGTCTGTTTGGTAGTCTGAAAAGCAAAATCCTTTTGTGAGCTCTGACCTAGCTCCTGGCAGTTAGGCTTTAAAGTGTCATGGGGATTGCAGATGACAAGGACAGAGAAATGGGAATGTAAGGACTGAAATCATCTCCATGTGTTGGGTGTTTGATTCATGCTGATCTTTCCAAACAACCAAACTCGGTGTTTGATTCATGCTGATCCTTCCAAACAACCACTCACTGCATCAAGTCAATTCTGACACTTGGCGACCCTAGAAGATAGAAAACTGTCCCTCTGTGGGTTTCTGAGGTTGTGAAGCTTTATACAGAGCTAAAAGCCTCATCCATCTCCCTTGGAGTGGCTCATGGTTTTGAACTGCTGACCATATGGCTAGCTGTCCAACAAGTAATCCACTACGCCACCATGCTTCTATTCTGCCTTAGTGTCTAAGATCCTTACCACACAGTAATATGATTTGATTTTTCTTGTTTTATACATTTCTGACCAGAGGAAAAGCACAGCTGAACCTATAACCATGCAGGCCCTATTCAGATAGAAAATGTTTTTCTCTTTTGTTATTGCCATCAGGTCAATTCTGACTCATGCGAAACCTATAGGAGAACTGCCCCAGAGCATTTCCAAGACTGTGTAAATCTTTGCAAAACTACACTGCACCATCTTTACTGTGTGTAGCAGCTGGTTGGCTCAAACCTGACCAAGAGCTTTAACCACTGTACCCCAGGGCTCCTTCCGGTTGATATTAAAAGTGTCAAATCTATCCATTCAAATAAGCAGAGTTTCATTTGGATTTCTAAAAAAATCTTTCCTAAAAATAGCAACCATGCCTTTCCTTTCTCAATGAGAAAGAGTACGGCAAGAGAAAAATCTATTTTCAGTCCAGAAGACTATCACCCACTGTAAACTGCCCATTTCTGGGAGTTGGGAATCTGGGTGGGTTGAGTATTCATGTTCCAGTGATTCAGTGTCTGACACAGTTTTCTCAACCCTCGCAGGATTTTAGGAAGGTGGCGGTTGCAGCACAGCATTTTCATTAGCCCAGTCCACTCCAATACGAAAGGCCCCCCCAACCTTCTTCCCAACCAGAAAGTGGTCTTTCCACCCCAGATACATGAAATCAGGAACCACATTTTAATAAGATCTTCCTGTAAGCCTTATCAATCCCCAGGTGATTCTGATGGACACAAGAACTGGTGCAACACCAAAATTTCGACTCATAGTGACCCTACAAAGGGTTTCTGGGGCTGAAAATCTTTTACAGACGCAATCAACCTCATCTTTCTAGCTTGGAGCAGCTGTTTGGTTGAAACCGTTGATCCTCCAATTAGCAAGTAACTCACTCCGCCACCAGGGTAGGGTGCCTTAAATAACAAAACCAAAATCCATGGAAACCATTTAAAACAAAACTAGGTCATCCTTGCTTCTGTAGCGCATATATAAAAACTGGTCCAATACAGAGAAGATTGGCATGATAATCTCGGTCATAATCCTCTCAAAAATTCTCACAGGATAGTTCCAGCAATCTCAAACAACTGTTCAGAAATGGCTGTGGAAAAAAAAAAATAGCTATAATACCCTACTGTGCTTCTGGGTGAACCCTCCCCCTTCTCCTTTCCTGTCCCATGTAGTCATCATGAAGGTGGCCATCCTGACATTCAATGCCTAGAAGTCAGAGTTGCATCCTACAACTGGCAAGGAAGAAAAAAAAAGGAAGCAACTTGTTTAGAAGAATCTGTTCTTCCCCAATGTTGTGTTAACATCAGCTATAAAACGGACAGCTCCCCCTTGCAGAGGGGTCTCGGGAAGGAGATGAGCCAG
>NW_022111369.1:94509713-94517941 GCF_000313985.2 Echinops telfairi
TCCTGGCCTTGTAGAATGTCCCGCAGAGAAAACAATGATGTGTGTATGGATTTGGTATCAGTTGTGTGTGCGCCCCTTAAAATGTTTTTAAAAAAAAAAATAAAAGAAAACCCTATTAAAAAAAAAAAAAACGGACAGCTCAATGTTTAAATGCTCAACCGCTAACCAAAAGGATGGCTCTTCAAACCCATCCACTCGCTCTCTGTGGAAAAGGAGAAAATCTTAAGGTGATGCTATGATTAGAAACTGACTTGATGGCACTCAACAAAATAACCATTTTTATTGCATAAAATCTGATTCATGAAATACAAGTGATCACTCATTGCAAAGGGGAAAAAGTACCGTAAACAAAATCAAAGTCAAGATAAATTTGATGTATTTATTAGCAAACAAGACATGCAAGGAAAACCTATAGTAAAGCTATATGACAAAGTGAGCTACAGAGACACTACATATATGGTAAGATCATGCTGAGAGGTTATTTAGCCTACTTCCCCCTTTTCAGAATAAAATTACTCAGTGTCTCCCTGACAATTAAAAACTTTTATACTACAGAGTCCAAACAAAGTGTAAGTGTTTGCCTTTGCAGCCTCCCTGGAGGGGTGGTCTTGCCACTTTGGGGAACACTGCTCTAGAGAAGGAGGAGGAGGCATGATTAGCTTTACATTTGAGGTAAAAATAATGGTGGCAAGGTCGCTGACTTGACAGTATTAGTGGCAAAGAGACATTAGGAGACTGTGATTATAATCTTGAGTAAGGAATAAAGCAAAAAAATTAAAATTAAAAAGAATAAAAAAACAAAGATGGAATGTTAAAAGAGCTATGGTTGCAATAGTCTGTTCCAACCCATAGGGACCACATGTACAACAGATTGAATCACTGCGCACAATAATGCACCATATCCTTACAATTGTTATGTTAGCCTATTGCTGCAGCCACTGTGTCAACCCATCTCATCAAGGGCTTTCCTCTTTTCTGCTGCTTCTCTGCTTTACCAAGCATAATGTCCTTTCTCTAGGGATTGATTGCTCCTGGCCAAAGTACATGAGATAACATCTCACCACCCTTGCCTCCAAAAAGCATAATATTCTAGCTGTACATCTTCCAAGACAGATTTGGGTTTTTTTGGCAGTCCATGGTACTTTCAAGATTCTTCTTCAGCACCATAATTCAAATGCATCAATTTTTCTTCAATCTTCCTTATTCAGTGTTCAATTTTCAAAAGCTTATGAGGTGATTCAAAATACCACAGCTTGGATCAGGTGCACCCTAGTCCTCAAAGTAACATTCTTGCTTTTCAACAGTTTATAGAGGTCTTGTGGAGCACATTTACTCAATACAGTTTGTCCTTTGACCTCTTAAATGTTGCTTCCATGAGCACTGACTGCAGATCCAAGCAAGCCAAAATCCTTGACAACTTCAATCTTTTCCATGTTTATCACGATGTCCACCCATTGGTCCAGTTGCGAGGATTTGGGTCTTTTTTACACCAAGTTGTAATCCATACTGTAGGCTGCAATCCCCGATTTTCATCAGCAAGTGCTTCAATTCCTCATTTTCAGCAAGCAAAGTTGTGTCATCTGCATACTACAGGTTGTTAATAAGTCTTCCTCCAACCCTGATGCCACATTCTTCATATAATCCAACTTTTCTATTTGATCAGCAAACAGACTGAATTAGTGTGGTGAGAGGACACAACCCTGATGCACACCACCATTCCTGATTTTAAACCATATAGTATTCCCTAGTTCTGTTCACACAATTGCCTCTTGATCCATGAAGTTCTCAATTCTTCCCAAGGCTATCCAAATGGTTTTCAGTGACTAATTCCTCAGAAGTGGACAGTCTCTTCCTTCTTCTTAGCCTGTTTCTCAGCCTGGAAGCCCTGCTGAAGCCTGTTCACTTCAGGTGACCCTGCTGGCATTTGAAGTACGAGTGACATAACATTCAGCATCACAGTAACACACAAGCCACCATAGTATGATAAACTAACAGACAAGTAGTGGTGGTGCCTGGTTAGCCAGGTTAAAGACCTATTGGTTAATAAATAAATTATGCAGTAAAATTAAGTAGACTAACGACTAAAATGAAATTTTAGCATGCAACACAAGTGAAAATATAAAAATGAAATTAAGAGAAAATAAATTTTAAAAATCAACATTGATTCTTAGAAATTATGGTTTAATCATCTAGTCCTTTGACATGCAAGCATTTTACCCTCCCAAGAAAGCTGAGATTCAGTAACCATTGGAAAATGGAGACTTCAATTATAACACAATTAAGAAACTTCCCCCCCAAAATCTGAAAACTGGTCTATAAGCAGACAAGAAATAAAACAAAAAACAGATCGTATTGTCATCAAGTTGACCCCAACTCACACTGACCTTGTAAGATGGAAAAAATGCTCCTGTGGGTTTTTGAGAGTGTATTTTTTTTTTAATCATTTTACTGAGAGCCCTTACACATACAAGATTCCATAGTTCAATCACAAACAGTATTGTACAACTGCTACCACAATCAGTTACAAATCATTTTTTCTTCTTGAATTCCTTGATATCAGCTTTTCTTTGTCCCTTCCTTCTCCCACCCTACCCACCAGGAACCTTCATTCATTCATTGATTTTTGTCCTATCTTACACCACCCACTATATACATTCACACACAATTCTGTAGTTCACTCTCCTCAAATGGGATTATACAGTCTTCAGTGCTATCAGCTGCCCCCTCCCCTCTTCCTGAGCCCTCAGGGCTGTAATACTTGGGGTATGAAGGGGATGCAAGGGTGGGCGGTTTGACCACTCATCAGCTGAGGAAGTCCTGGGAAACTGACTTAGCTCAGTATCCACAGCCAAGACCAGACAAGTATGCACAGAGAAGACAGGAGCTCTGCTCCACATCTCCGGCTTGCTCTGGATCTCCACCTAGCAGCTACATTCTCTTGATTTTCTGATCTTTAGTTTCACACTGTCTGCCATCTTGCACCTTCTAAGTTCAAAAAGTAGTCAAGTTTAAGTTTCAATGTATTTTTTAACAGATTTATTTTTAAAGAATGGGGCATGGAAGAAACTAATCTCTTTTGCCCTGAAAGCCTTGTGTAAGAACCTTGTGTTTCTACCTGCATGGTCTTATCCCCTAGCAGTGAGGCTGTAAACATTCAGGAAATTATCATTTAGGTAAAGAGAAAAACAAAAGCTCTATTGGTAAAGAATAAAGATAGAGAAAAGCTATGTGAACATAAGTTACTAAAACTCAGCTTGAGAATTCCTGTCTACAAATTGGAAATAGCTAACTCCCCTTCACAAAGCAGGTAAGAATAAAAGAACAGTTAACACTCAACAGAATGTCAACTCCCTGATCTCTTTAATAATGTTTGCTACACTGCTAACCAGAAGAAAATAACTTTGAAAGAATATCTCCCCGACTGTTAGTAAGTTATTTCCCAGTATAAGACTATAGGGGCTCACTTTATATATGCTTAAATATACTTACGGAAGCAAGTACTGTGGACTGACTAGAATAAACAAGTCAGTCCTGGAAGATATACTCACTGCCGTGGAGCTAATGCTAACTCATAGCAACCACCTGTGGGTTTCTGAAACCGTAACTGTTTACAGGAGTAGAAAACCAAGTCGTTCTCCCAAGGAGCTGGTGGTTTTGAACAGCTGACCATGGGGATCGCAGCCCAACATGTACCCACTATACCACCAGGCCTACATGGAAGATGTATAGCTGGAAAGAATGCTCCCTGGAAGGGAGGATGGCTTATGGTTTATCTTATGGTCTTTGGACCTGTTTTCAGAAGTGACCAGTTCCTGAAAAATGACATTATGTGTGATAAAGCAGAAGTCAGTGAAAAGGAGGAAGAAGTTCAGCGAGACGGGTTGACGGAATAGGTTCAAAGACAGTAATGATTGTGAAAATGGTGCAATGGTTGGTAGTGTTTCTTTCTGATGTATTTAAGGTCTCTGTGCATTGGAAGAACCAATCTGATAATGCCAAGCATTACTTTTTAATTTCTTGTATCAAATGTATATATGTAGATAAGACATTAACTAGTAAGAAAAAATTCATATCAAAGATAGACATTTATCTGAAGAGCTTACATTCTGGCACCTGAATTGCATAAGGGTATGGTATGGAGGGCAATAAGAACCCAAAATCTATTTGCAGTCCCCACGTAGATTAAGCCTCCACTGAATGCTTTCAGATCATTAACCAAGGATGTAGGATCACCTTGCCCTCAGGCAGAATGCCTTGGAGAGTGACTGCCTCCACCCCTCTCTGGTCACCACAGGGAAGGGCTTGCCTAGGAAGTCCTTGATGGAGGTCACCCAGCAGGGGTTCAAGGGGTCATATAGTCATATAGTCATGCTGCATCAGTCTCACCCTAACTGCCTTGCTTGGAAGGCGGGCCAATCTTGTATGTCCCTTTATCTATGTCCCAATCATGGTCCCCTTCCAGCTTCTGTAGTCCCACCTGTAATTGTGATACATTGATCTGCCACCAATAATGTTTCAGTGACCACTTCCTTTGCCCCCCCCATGCACGGCTCTTTTTTAAGGGCTGCATCTCAATAAACCTTGGGCGCCATTTTAACATCATGTTGGTGGCCTCACTCATCCAAATATGTCCACGTCTTTGTCTCTTTTATACCATTATAAATGTTCGCCTCAAGTAGTATTTGAGATTAGGTCGTCTCTTTTGTACCTTAGCACACTGACATAATTACGAAAACAAGCTAAAAGTGAGATTTCAATGTTCAAAAAAGAAAAGTCCATTGTACCTAAGCTACTATGTAAATTTAAAATTTGATGTAATTTAAGACTTATTGAATACACCAGCTGACAACTTTCAGGAGTTAACGGGTATAAAGCCTAAGTAAATGACATACTATTAATTCCTACCAGCAAAATGTCTATTAATACACTACATATTAAAGGAGAAGGCCAGGAGGAATAATAATTTAATTACCAATGAGGTAGCCTTCGAAGGCTATAGGTGAACAGGCTTTTTGTGCTGCCGTCTTAAATATTACAATAGCAAAGCAGCAACTCCCCCAAATCATTCATGATTATAAGCTGAAAGCATATTACCAAATTATTCTCACTGCTATCTTGGGAAGGCTGAAATGGATTTAGTTCACTTTCTTGACATTTGAATAAGGACTTTTGGTAGAGACTAGTAAGATTTAATGAACTCCATGGCTAAAGAAGTATTATTGTCTTGGCCTAAACACTATAAAACAACTGCTGGAAAACCATTAGGGTCATAATTAAGCCAATCTTTCAGGATAAATTTCCATGTAGTGGGATCTTTCCCTGTATGGGAGTCTTCTCTTTTCTCTCACCTTCCCTTCCCACCAGAATCCCTGGTGGTGCCTTGGGTACAAATTAATTGGGCTGTGATCTGCAAGGTAGACAACAGTTAGAAACCACCAGTCTTTCCAAGGGAGAAAGATGGGGCTTTGTACTCCTGTAAAGAATTAGTCTCGGAAACTCAGAGGGGCAGTTCTACTCTATCCTATAGGCTATTAGTCGCCACCCATTTGATGGCATTGAGTTTGGTTGGTTTTTATTGTTTGGCCAGGGGGTGGGGGGTGGGGGGGGTGTCCCTTCCTCCTCAGTCCTTCTAGAGCAGCGGTTCTCAACCTGTGAGTCGAGACCTCTTTGGGGGTCAAACAACTCTTTCACAGGGGTCACCCAGTTCATAGCAGTAGCAAACAGTTATGAAGTAGCAACAAAAATAATGTTATGGTTGGGGGTCACCACAACATAAGGAACTGTATTAAAGGGTCGCGGCATTAGAAAGGTCTAGAACCACTGCTCTAGAGGCTTTGGGCACAACCAGATGTCATTTCATGGAAGTCACCAGTAAGGCAAGGGACAAGAGATTGGGGTGCCCTAGGAGTGAATGGGCCCTAGCACATTTAGGGTACGTAGAACTAGAGCAGATGGGGTAAGGGAATGTTCAGTAGGGGTAGCCATGTTCTTAATGAGGCCAGGTGGCCAGTCGGAGACTGGGTGGGGGGGGGGCGAGTAAAAAGTATTGCTACTAGGGTTTCAGTTCATACGTACACACTTATTCCCAAAAAAAGGTTCTGAAGCATGTTTCCATGATGTTCTGAAGCATGTTCTGAAGAATGTTTCCATGAGTGGCTACAGACAAGTAAGTTCTCTCAGTAATCCTAGTCATGTTTAAAGAGCCAGCCCTGTTGGCATAATGGGCTATGGGCTGGGCTGTTCACAAGGTCAGCAGTTCAAAACCACTCTCTACAGGAGAAAGACAAGGTTTCCTGCTCCCATAAAGGGTTACATTCCCAGAAACCCACAGGGGCAGTTCTACCCTGTCTTATAAAGTTGCAATGAGTCAGAATTGACTCAAAGGCAGTGAACAGTCTTGCTAGGATACATCAAAATGGTTGGTGGCTTTCAGAGTCTGCTGGGTCAGTTAAACCTAAGGCAGCTCAGAAGGTTGTGGCATCTATTTTCTGAGGACCCCAAAGGAGTAATTTGAATAATTTTCCTTGCAAGTCCCAGGACAATTATGGGATGCACCGGGAAGAAGTTTTAAGGAATTGAGGGCTGCGTTTGGGAGGAAAGTGCCAGCAAGTTGTGCTGAGGAATTTTCCCCCCATACTCACTATTCTATGGTAGCAAGGACTGCACCATGAAAATTTCATTTGGAAACTTTGTCCTCCACCCTGTCCTGATCCTGTCCCTTCACACTTCTTTTGGTTCCCAAAATTCAAGAAACATTTAAATGAAACACAACTTGAGCCCCTCAAGGATGCCCAAACTGCCATTTCAAAATGAGATAAATTGAAGAGTGCAGAATTGTTTGGGGGAAGTGTTAGAGTGATGGAAAAACCATCCTCAGAAGTGCATAGACCTAGATGGTGCACATGCAACAATATTTTCACATTTTGATATTTTTGTTTAATAAAGGTTTATAATTTTATAGCACTGTTTTTTTTAACTTTACACCACCCTACCCCACTAAGACATAGAATATTAGCAATATCAAGAACAGGAAGACAGGTAAGAAGGAAAAGCACAGTTGCCTCAGAGCTGACCATTTATTAAGCAACCCTGGCAGCAGTGCTCCACCAACCAGACTTGGGAGTCGAGAAGTTTGTGTTCTTGGTCTAAGTTCACACAAACAGGACTGTTTAAAAAATAAATACATAAAGTGCATATATAATTAAATGACAACTGAATGGTATAAATAGAAAAGAATAAAAGAACCAGAACAAATAAGCCTCCTCACCAATAAAACAAACCTATTAAGAACTGGTCCCAGCTCAACTGGTCTGAGCTATTGGCCAACAATAAATTATTCAACATGTCTGTGCCTACATTTCTTTGCATTTAAAATGAGTGGTTACCTTAGAGTATATGATTAGCAAGTTCTTTCTCAGCTCCGAAATGTCCTGAAATCTAATGGGTTTAATATATAATACTTGTCACAGAGGATGTAATTATCATCTTATGATGTAACTCCACAACAAGGAAAGTACAAGGTACAGGGACATAAATAAGAGAATACAGAATCACTTTGTTACCATCTTTCATTAAATCTTCTAAAGGGAGAGACATTCTTACAGGTTACTTCTTAAAAGCAATTCACAGTGTTAATAAAAGCCAACGCCTAATCTCTAACCACCACACTTCACTGTAGGGGGATTAGGTCACTTGTGAATTTCAGGATCTTCCTTTGGATTCTTTCGACAGGGTATACTCTAAAGTCATTGCTTGATATATGCTTCAAAAGTATAGGCAGAAAACTGAATACAATCCAGAGGGTCAGTTAGCAAAGAAAGGTTATAACCAGAAACATCAATCTACCCGTAATGTCATACCATTTAGACTAAGTGCCACCTAGTGGCAAGTGTTATATAAGCAACAAAGCCCGCATTGGAAGAAACACACCAGCCTGTGAAACCACGAGGTATCTAAGGGATCACCTTATCAGGTATCATAGAACAAAAACTATCACTGTAAATGAGGGTGAGTGCAGAGTGGAGACCCAAAGCCCATCTTGTAAGCAACTGGACATCCCCTTACTGAAGGGTTGCGGCGAGGAGATGAGCACGTCAGGGTGCAGGATAGCAACGATGAAACATATAACTTTCCTCTAGTTCTTAAATACTTCCTCCCCCCACTATCATGATCCCAATTCTACCTTACAAATCTGGCTAGACCAGAGGATGTACACTGGTACAGATAGG
>NW_022111369.1:94518185-94525452 GCF_000313985.2 Echinops telfairi
AAGGGTTCATGAGGGAGGAGGAAGTGGGGAGGGAGGGGAAAATGAGGAGCTGATACTAAGGGCTCAAGTAGAGAGCAAATGCTTTGAGAAGGACAATGGCAACCAATGTACACATGTGCTTGACACAATGGATGGATGGATGGAGTGTGAGAGGAATTGTACGAGCCCTTAATAAAACGATTTTTAAAAATATACTGAACCCATTCAAGCCACATTCATTCAGCAAGTAGCATTCTGGCAGATAGTTGTTCAAAAGCATGCAAGGTAAGAAAGGCACGATTCTGACCCTTCTGAAGCTGTTGGTAGCGAAGTAGGTGGGGAGGAGGGAGGACAGAATAGGAAGGTAGGATAATTAGATACATAATTTTTTTAATTGCCATCCAGTTAATTCCAACTCATAGTGATCCTATAAGACACAGTGGAACTGCTCTCCACAAGGCTTCCATGACTATAACCTTTCTTTCTCCTGTGGAGCAGCTAGTGGGGTCCATGTGTGGCCTTTACAGTTAGAATGTGAGCACTTAACCACAGCATCATCAAGGTTCCTTTGACAATCAATAGATCCGTGAGCTGCTGTATAATAGCAAAACCATATTAGGTGTCACAGCAGAGGTATGCAAAAATAAATCTCCAACATTTATTAAGAATGTTAAAAAACCAGTTTTGGTAGGCTCTCTTAAATCCATTGCTTGATATTTGCTTTAAAAGTACTGGCAGACTGTGTGATCATGAGGTGTCGATGATATCAGGTATCAGGCATCAAAGACTCAGAGCAAAAAATCATAATGTGAATTGGGGGGGTGGGGGAGGAGTGCAGAGTGGAGGCCCAAAGCCAATCTGTAAGCAATTGGACATCCCCTTACAGAAGGGTCGTGGGGAGAAGATGGGCCAGTAAGGGTGCAGTGTAGCACAGATGAAACATACAGCTTTCCTCTGGTTCTTTAATGCTCCCCACCTCCACCCCACAACCATGACCCTAATTCTACCTTAACCAATCTGGCTAGACCAGAGCACGTACATGGGCACAGATAAAAGCTGGCAACAGGGAATATAGGACAGATAAACTCCTCAGGAGTATGGCCCACTGAGAGTGGCCATACCAGGAAGGTAAGGGGACGGTGGGGAGAGAAAGGGAGAACCGATCACAATGTCCTACCTATAATCCCCTCCCAGGTGGATGGAAAAGAGACAAGGGGGTAGAGGAGACAATGGACAGTGCAAGATATGAAAAAATAATAATTTGTAAATTATCAAGGGTTCATGAGGGAGGGAGGGGATAGGAGGGGGGAAAATGAGGAGCCCAAGCAGAAAATGCTTTAAAAAACGATGATGGCAACAAATGTACAACTGTACTTGAGACAATGGATGTATGTATGGATTGTGATAAGAGTTGTACAAGCTCCCAATAAAATGCTTTTTTTTTTAAGTACTGGCAGAAAACTGAATACAATCCAGAGGGTTTTCAACTCAGAATTTGTCATTCCCTTTTTACTTTAACACCACAGGTTTCAACTGTTGCTCCACCAAGGCCACCTTCCGCCACTCCTCTTCCCTATCTTCCCCTTTAAATTTTATTTCACTAAAGGGAAAGCAGGGTGCCTCTCTTGGGCACTAGAAGTAGTTTAAACTAGGTTCTCTCTCCTTCTAGAACACTTATCTAGTCCTTATCTCACTTAATCCTCCTAGCAATATCATGTAATATTATTGAAGACTAAGTCACAGTCCCACATCTACTTGTAGTGATAGTACCATGAAGAGACTATGAGCTCCAAAGGCCCCAAGCTACCCTCCTTCAAAAAGAACTGCTGTGCCTACACCCTTCTGTTTCACTGTTTACATTCAGCCTCACCCCTTCAAAAAACTCTTCAAGACTCTTACACCCATGTCCCTAAAGGATACTCAAATCCTTCGCTTAGCACTCAAGGTCCTCTGAAACTCCCTATACCCATATGCCAGCTTTATTTCCTACCCTCCACATATCCATTAGAAACAAATAGCCATTCACACCTGTGTCCCCAGCAACACTACCTTGCACATCTGTGGCAGCACTCATGTAATCTCCCTATGGCAGTTACCTGTGTACTTTTCACTACATCATGAGGCGCACCAGATGATTACTTAGCCATTTCACACAGCAGTGCCTCGTATCTAGCAAGTGCTAAACAATTGTTTCTTCAATAAATATCTTATCATTATAACACTAGAAGCAGAGCAATTAAAAGCAACACTTTGCTCCGGTTTCCCTTAGCCTTTCCTTCCCGTGCACCAAGACCTGCAGGCAGCTGCTTACCCTAGTCAGGAGTTTTATACGAAAACTATAGAATTTTGTACATGAAAAGTTACTTTCCTACACTCTCACCAAATGTTAAACAGTAGAAAAAGTATATCTGCACAATAAGGCAAGATCTTGGTGGAAGCAAATATTTCTGCTCCTATTATGCAAACAAGCCTAGAACTAGCATGTTCTGGTACAAATCAGGTGCATTAAAAAATAAGTTGCTTATAATACATTGTAAAAATACACATTGGTTCTATACATTGTACACAACGAACGCTGCAGCTTTATAAACACAATCTTCACCACACTAATAAAGAGCAACACGGTTTTATAAAGTAATAAACATTTTTCCTGGTTACATAAAGTTTTTATGAGAAACTACTCTTATTCTTTACAGCTCTGTTTATCATCCAATTTACAACACACAAATAAACATTAGCTCGAAGGTCAAAACTGTTGCACATAGACACGTGAAATGTGGGCTAAAAGACAAGGGTTGACTCGATTTTCTCGTGTATTCCACTTCACAGTCAACGGGGGTAGCACTTGCATTGCAAAGCTCCTGCAATTTGAAAAGCAGCAGTGTTTTCCTTTAGTGTAAACTTTAAAAAACCATAAATACTTCCCCAACTGCCCATCTGATAAGAAGGCTGTCATGCTTATCACTAGTTTCAGCACCACACACCTAGTACAAATATTTATACAGACAAGCAATTATCACGTGTACACACCAAGGTAGGGTCCCTTGGATGGCCTGCTTTCCCCAGCAGTGAGCTTGATATTTGAAGTGTCCAGGAAATGCATTACCCCTTCCAGACTACTGGAGTACCATTTCAGTCTGGAAACTGATGCTGGTTTAACAAGGTGTAAGCACCACGACACTGAGTCAGGTCCAAGGGGCAGCCAGAAGTGCGGGCAAACTGTCTGAAAGATGGGCGCAGTTTGGCATCCAACACCCCTGCATTGGTATGGTTGTCCAAGTAGCAGGAAGAACAGGAAGAAGCAGAACCCCAAAAGTTGGGAGTGGGTCAATGACAACATCTGTAGTTAGGCAATTTACCAAATATGTCTGCTCAAAATGCCAAAGCACATTTCAGGGCTTGCGGTCCCCAGCACTGAGTACACTGCTGCCTTCCTAAAACATGGCCCACAAACCACAGGTTGCAGGAAAAAAAGTCCATTCTGAACCCTGCCCATGAAAGGTTACAGGGAGAAACTGATAGTTAAAATGAAAATGTTTGCATAGTGTGCTTTACTCTGTACAAATCATTCTCATATACACGGCTTCATCTGGCCTTTATAATGACTTTCAGGTCTATTACCTGAGAGTCACAATTTGCCAGGCATATAAGATAATAAATATAATCACTATTCTGTTTATGAACCTAAAGCCTGAAGGAATTACCTGGAAATAATCTGTCCACTAAGATGTGAGTATCCTTGTTCACAGATTCCCAACTTATCTGGCCTATCCCAGTCTTTCAGAAAAAAATTACTCAGCACTCCCCTAGCAATGGAAATTTTGTGCTATAGCCCATCATCTGCTTTTGCAGCCGCCCTGGATCCTTCCAGAGCCCTACAGGAGATGGGATCGCCCACTTTAGCCAAGACTGCTGTAAATCACCACTTTACTTACTCTTTGGATGGATCCCAAATCAAGATCGTGAGTGAGGTTTCAAAGCAGTCTATAATCTCCTAAGATTTTATGTGGAACGCTTTGCATCTGCAAAGTACTTAAAACACTTAAAAATAATGGAACTTCTTCTCATGAGGGAGGAGGGAGTGGGGAGAGAGGGGAAAAATGAGGACCTAATGACGGGGGCTTAAGTGGAAATGTTTTGAGAATGATGAGGGCAATGAATGTACAAATGCGCTTTACACAGTTGATGTATATATGGAATGTGATAAAAGTTGTATGAGCCCCTAATGATTAAAAAAAAATGGAACTTCTTGATCACATAGGGAAAAAAAAACCAAAATGTAAATTTAAACTTGTCCTGGTTCATAAACAATATAATGTACTATTTTCTACTAAAAAATTTTGCTTAAAAGTCTTGCTACAATGCTGTTCTCAGGGACTGTGAGACTGCTGGTTG
The DNA here is from genome assembly GCF_000313985.2 of Echinops telfairi. NCBI lineage: Eukaryota > Metazoa > Chordata > Mammalia > Afrosoricida > Tenrecidae > Echinops > Echinops telfairi. The sequence continues at coordinate 94,522,560 of NW_022111369.1, forward strand.
TGGAAAACATCTAGTCCTTTGGGTACTTCAGCAATTACATTCCCTACTGAAGCCAAGTCATGTGCATATATCCAGTTCTGCCTATGTGAGGATACTGCATCAAGATTTCAATGGACTGAGTCATTTAAGGAGCCCCGGTGGCCCTGTTGGGGTAGGCATTGGACAGCTAACCACAAGATCTGCAGTTTAAGCCCACCAGCTGCTCTATGGGAGATTGAGGCCATCTGCTCTTCTAAAGATTTATAGCCTCTGAAACCCTATACAGTATAGCACTGGTTCTCAACCGTGACCCTTTCATACAGTTCCGCATGTTGTGGTGACTCCCCAACCATAAACTTATTTTCGTTGCTACTTCATAACTGTAATTTTGCTACTGTTATGAATTGGGCAACCCCTGTGAAAGGGTTGTTCGACCCCCAAAAGGGTCACAACCCACAGGTTGAGAACCGCTACTATACAGGGTCACCATGAGTCAGAATTGACATAGCAGCAAGTTTGGTTTGGTATTTGGAGGGGTGGGGGCAGGAATAAAGGTCTGGTAAGCATTAGGCTGCTGACTACAAGATAGCAGTTTGAACCCACCAGACACTCCAAGGGAAAAAGATGAGGCCGCCTGCTCCAGTAGTGTTTTAAAACCTTGGAAACCCTATATGAAGTCACTATGAGTCAAAATCCACTCAATGGTAGTGGGTTTGGCCTTCGTTTCAGCTAAAAGCCATGGAGTATGACAGACAATTACACTCAGTATGACATAGCCAAGATCCTGTAAAAACACGAGGGGCCACTCAATTCAGCCTGGTAGATCAAGTTAGAATGTCCCCTGACCAGAGTCTTGAGAAGTAACCTACTATGCACCCGCACTATTCATGTACAAACCCCACTGCCATCAAGCCAATTCTGACTCATACGCCTACATAGGAGTAAACAGCTCTCTAGCTCCCCCCCCCCCACCCCCCCCCACCCCTGTCTCCCTCCCTCCCTCCCTCGGAACAGCTGATGGGTTTGAGCTGCCAACCAAGCTTTGAGCATTCCAATACTTATCCCACAGCACCACCTGGGCTCCTTTCCCATGTGCAAGGAAGCACTAGAAGTGCTGAGCCCATGCAAGGAACTCCCAGCTCTAAAATAGGGTCTGGAGCACTGAAACCGACAGGAGAAAATCAAACCATTCTGCTGGCCAAGAAACCAATAAAACACTTGAGCACTTTCACGGGCCAAGATGGAGACAGATGAAGTTGTGTACTCATAAAGAGTTATAGTCTACAACATCCACAGGGGGAGTTCCACCCTTGTCCTATAGGATCCCTATGAGTCGGAATCCACTCAATGACAATGAGTTTGGATGTGCCAAGCATCATGCTAAATGTTTTCATACACTATCTCATGTAACCCTCACGCTGACCCTAGAGATGTTCCAGGTGATTGAAGATGTTCCAAGTGATATTATTAGTGTTCCACCATCACACCCCCACTGCCATCAAGTCAATTCAGACTCAGAGCAACTCTGAAGGACCGAGTAGAACTGCATGCTGGGGTTTCTGAAGTTGTTAACTCTTTGAGGGCAGCAGTAGACAGCCTCATCTTTCTCCCTTGGAGCTGCTGGTGGATTTCAACCACCAACAGAAAACTCACTACCTACTGATCAATGTTCAAGGTTTAAACAGCTGACAAGAATTGGAACCCCATTCAGATAAAGTCCCTAATGTGAGCTGTGAACTCCACTCTGCTGCCTCTCTCAATCATGGCTGCTAGAGGGAGCCACTGAGAGGTTTTAAACGTGGGCGTGAAGCGGTCAGATGACTAGATGAAGGAGGTGAGTGAGGCTCAGAAAGGAGGTTGTCAACACATCTGCAGTATCCCTGGTGAGAAATGATGAGCACATGAATTGTAGCAGTGAGGATGAAAGTGAAGGAAGCAAGACATTTTTCAGGAGGGAAAAATGTCATTTCTGTACGGTTAAACGTAAAAGATCGGTGTGAGAAAAGAAATAGAATCTGGGCTTGGGAACTCATTAAGGTATAATAGTACCACTTAGCAGGAATACAGTCAACAGTTTCATTCATTCCACATATACTTATAGTGACCCCAAATGAAAGCACTTTTCTGAGGCCAAGATTCAAGTCTGAAGATACAGTCGTAACTGTTACCAAAAAAGAAAGAAAAGCCTCTTTAGAGCTAAGGAGAAAGCATCAAAGTATCAGGTGTGTTTAAAAGTTGTCATTCCAAGGGAGCAACAAGTGGTCCAAAATCAGTGGCGAGGAGGGTGCAAGAGGCCTGGTAGGGTGTGAACAAGGGCAATGTAACCGAAAGGAATTACTGAAACCCAAAGGATGGCTGAGCATGATAGTGGGACAGGAAGAAAGCAAATGGAAATAAAGGAAAGAACTAGGAGGCAAAGGGCATTTATAGAGGTCTAAATACAGGCATGTACAAATGCAAATATATTTTTATATGATGATGGGGAAACAGATCTATGTGCATATATTTATAGGTTTAGTTTTAAGGTAGCAGATGGACATTGGGCCTCCACTCAAGTACTCCCTCAATAGAACACTTTGTTCTATTAAACTGGCATTCCCCAGGGTGAATGATCCCTTCAGAACCAGTGGTGTGAGTGGCAATACTGGGAGGGTAGAGGGAGAGTGGGTTGGAAAGGGGGAACTGATTATAAGGATCTACATGTGACCTCCTCCCTGGGGGACAGGGCAACAGAAAAGCGGGTGAAGGGAGACGTCGGACAGGTCAAGATATGACAAAATAATAATGAATAAATTATCAAGGGTTCATGAGGGAAGGGGGAGCGGGGAGGGAGGGGAAAAATGAGGAGCTGATGCCAGGGGCTTAAGTGGAAAGCAAATTGAGAAAAGGGGGAACCGTTCACAATGATCTACCT
>NW_022111369.1:94525552-94530069 GCF_000313985.2 Echinops telfairi
ATGCCAGGGGCTTAAGTGGAGAGCAAATGTTTTGAGAATGATGAGGGCAATGAATAAACAAATGTGCTTTACACAATTGATATATGTATGCATTGTGATAAGAGTTGAATGAGGCCCTGATAAAACTATTTTAAAAAAAGAACCATTCAGGTCAACTAAAATTAATTAGTTAATTTTAAAAACTGGCATTCCATGATGCTCATATTCCCGATGATCCCTGAAGACAAAGCGGGTGCATAAGCAAATGTGGTGAAGAAAGCTGATGGTTCCTGACTATCAAAAGAGATAGCGTCTGGGGTCTTAAAGGCTTGAAGGTAATCAAGCGGCCATCTAGCTGAGAAGCAACAAAGCCCACATGGAAGAAGCACACCAGCCTGTGTGATTATGGGAATTCCATGGGATCAGGTATCAGGCATCTAAGACCCAGAACAAAATCATACCCAATGTGAATGGTAGGGGAGGCTATGGAATGGAGACCCAATGCCCACCTGTAGACAACTGGACATCCCCTCACAGAGGGGTCTTGTAGAGGAGACAAGCCAGTCAGTGCAGTGTAGCAACGACGAAACATAAAACTTTCCTCTAGTTCTTTAATGCTTCCCCCCCACACACACACTATCATGATCCCAATTCTACCTTACAAATCTGGCTAGACCAGAGGATGTAAACTGGTACAGATAGGAACTGGGAACACAGGGAATCCAGGACAGATGAACCCCTCAGGACCAGTGATGAGAGTGGCAATACCAGGAGGGTGGAGGGAAGGTGGGGTAGAAAGGGGGAGCCAATTGCAAGGATCTACATATAACCCCCTCCCTGGGGGACAGACAACAGAAAAGTGGGTGAAGGGAGATATTGCACAATGTAAGATATAACAAAGTAATAATAATTTATAAATTATCAAGGGTTAGGGAGGGATGGGGCGGGGAAGGAGGGAGGGGAAAAAATGAGGAGCTGATACCAAGGGCTCAAGTAGAGAGCAAATGCTTTTGAGAATCATGATGGCAACAAATGTACAAATGTGCTTGACACAATGGATGTATGTATGGATTGTGAAAGCCCCCAATAAAATGATTTTTTTAAAAGTTGTCATTCATTACTATTAACAGACTTGGCCAAGAGTCCCACGAAAATATTTGATGCTGGCACTTTTTAAAATGCTACATGAAGAAAACAAATCAACAGAAAGGCAGCCCATAATTTACAGCTATTACATTTGAGTTTGACCGATCTTTATACACAAACACCGGCACACACAGTCTGTAATTTGTTTCACTTGTCCTTCTCCCTCATGTTCTTTGTTTGGGTGTGAGGGGTGGGGGATCTGTTTCACTGACAAAACCATAATACTATCTTTTTTTAAAAAATTTCACTATCACCACTGTAATTTGCCAAGAACTGAGCAGTTCATAACCTACTTGACTTCCTATAAAATATGACCTGCTTCACATTAACTTATTTCAGTAAGAATTCCTACACCTTATCACCACACCTTTCATCCACAGATGCTCTCCGTACACAGTCCATACCCAGCAATCCTGTGCAGATGTGGCAAATATTACAATTCTCATTTTACTAGTTAGGAAATGGGCCCAGGGGAAGTATAGTAACTTGGAAATAATCACAAAGCAAGATGCCAAAAATAACTTTTAGTTGATCCATGAGAAAACACTGTCCCTAGTTTAAATAATATGAAATTTAATATTACAAGGAGGCAAAAAACAAAATAATACTTTAAATCCAGGTAATCTGTCCTATTTTTTTTAATGCTCAAACACTAGAATAAAGATATGTCCGAACTTTAAAAGTATCTTTTCAATTCCTCCATGGTTAGAAAGATTATTTAAGGCGTTAGATCTGGCAGGATTGGCTTTTTAACCCAAATCAAACGTTTTTATCCTCACCACTTAAGAAATCTGACAAATGTGCTTGACACAATGGATGTATATATAGATTGTGATGAGTTGTATGAGCCCCCCAATAAAATTATTTTAAAAAAAACAACAAAAGAAATCTGTTGATAGAGAGTAACAGGTAGCTTAACAAGCTTGTTTAAATCTGAATGTCTAGAAGCATACACTACAATGTTCAGAAAACACTGCAAATGAACTGCTTACAGACTTATCTGCAATATTCAGGCATAAGAAGTTTGAAAATTCAAGTCGGGGGAGGGAGGGAGTGAATAAAGGGGAACAGATAACAAGGAGTTCAAGAAGAAATAAAATGTTTTGAAACTGATTGCGGGAACAATTGTACAACACTGCTTGATGTGATTGAATTATGGAATGTTATATCTGTAAGAGCTCTCAATAAAATAGTTTAGAAAATTCAGGTCACTATTCAAAATAAAAATTTCCCACCACGATCCCTCTTTTATATTTCTAAATATACTGTGGCTGGGTATAGTTTAATGTCACAGTTCTAACTGTGGGAACTGGTTTTTTTATGCTTTCACGATCATTCTCCTGTGTACAGGTCAGCACAATAACTCAAACAGTTACTTGATATTTGCACTTTGCTTCTAGTCGGAATCAATAGTGTGTCCTCAAGATTTTACCTCTACACACCTGCTTTGCACTACTGAAGAACAAGTAAGGAAGTAAGGGTGTGGTTAAGCAAGACAAGGCCAGCAGTTAGAAGCTGCAACCCTTGCTTAAGGGAGAAAGGTGGCTTTCTACACCAGTCACAGTCTCAATAACTGAGGCAGTTCTACCCTGTCCTTATAGGGTCGCTAAGAGTCAGAAGTTTGGTTTTTGGTAAGAGTGACAAGTGCTAATTCCACTCATAGAACCCAAATTGCAAATTTTCACAAAACCTCGGGTCAACCATGAAGCCGGCTATCCTTTCCATTAAAGTCCAACTACTCATTAGAATCACAGTCTTCAGACAAAAAGTATATTTTCTAATGTACCAGTGGTGTCCTATCTCCAGCCCAAAACAAGTCCACTGCACTCAGGTCAATTCCAACTCAGTCCAGTTTCTAAGAGCGTAAATCCTCATGGGGGCAGACAGCGTCAAATTCTCCCCTTGGCGGCTAAGGGTTCCAGTGCTTTGGTTGGCAGCCAACCACTATAACCATTGCGCCACCAGGGTCCGATTATCCTAACAGAGATGGCAAATTACCTATCAGTGTGGCCCCTTATGTGGCGGCACTTAAATTTACAAGTGAAATGTCATCTCAAAATGATTTTATGATCTTATCTATGAAAAAAACTGATCACCTAATACAGGAGGGAAAAAAACTCTTAAGCAATATATTCGGTCTAAAAAACCTTAGTAAGTCTAATATTTCATATTCCAAACACCCCCACCCCCATAACAGTACCAATTTGGACCAATCTCGTATGTGAACCGAACCGAGTGTCTTTAAGGCAAACTGCCTGTAAGTTGTCCTTACTTCAGGCTACTGCTTAGGTATCTGACATACTCGCACCCCACAAAAAAATCCGCAAACAATACTCATCAACTAGAAACTGTACTCGGAAGTGCGCTCTTCTATTTCCACCCCTTCTCAGAAAAGACACAGAACTGGCCCAAATCCACAGGGCAAAAGCAAGTTAGGATGAAACTTCTAGAAACTAATGGAAGCTAAAAAATGTTACTATCCAACCGATTCCCGTGCAGAGACTACCTCCCTTTTCCTTACGAAGAGGGAGCTGGAAGGCAAACTACGGATCTAGGATTCCGGGGAAGCCTGAGTTTTTAAGCCTCACAATTCGCTCACATCTTACGCGATACGTGAAAATGCGATGTGGGACTCAAAAACGATTCCCCAACAGCAGCAGTACCCGGCGCCTCCCTCTCACCGGCCTCCCCCCGCCCTCAGGTAACCCGGGCACAGCGCGGCCGACAACTGCCCTTGGCCTAGGCCGTCAGAAACCGCGGGGTGGGGGGCAAGACCCGCCGAGAGGCCACAGCTTTCCCCAGCGCTCCCGTCTCCAAGCAAAACAAGCCCAGGCCCAGAGCGACGGCGGAAGCAAGCTGAAGGCGCTGCCTGCAGTCCCGGGGGAGAGGGGTGCGGGGGGAGGCGGGGTGCCGGGCGAGCAACACAATCTCCCCACGCAGCGCTGGGGCACGCAGGAACAACAACACCCCGGAGGGGGTGCGCGCAGGAACGCCAGATGGGAGTCCCCGGGGCAGAGTCCGCTCGGCGGCCCCGGGATGGGCGGGGGGTGCCGGGGGCAGAGACGCCTCTGGCTGGGGGAGACAAAGCCTCTGAGGGTGCGCCAGGACCGCACGGAAAGGTGAGCGGGGAAACGCAGAAGAAGGGCGAGGGGCGGGGAGCACGGGAGAAAAATTAAAGGGCAGAATTGTGCTGCCTGGGCTGTGCCAGGTCACTGGGTCCCCGAACCGAAGGGGGCACAACAAAGACGGTCCGGAGGCAGGGCTGCGGAGGAGAGGCGACGGAGCACGGATGCGGGGCGCCACCGGGCAGACAAAGCGCCCGAGGCGGCGAAACAAAGGGCCGGGGGTAGAGTCGCGGGGGGCAGCGGGTACAGACAGACAAAGCGCCCGGG
>NW_022111369.1:94530411-94556843 GCF_000313985.2 Echinops telfairi
AGCCCGCCGCCCGCCTCAGGCTGCGAGACGCCCGCAACTTTGCCCGTTCCCACCGCTCCGCTTCCCTCAGACTTACCCTGTCACAACAGGCGCCATCTTCCACAAACTCTCGCCAAAACTCCAACCCTCGCGAGATTCTCCCCGACGCTTTCCCGAGTCCCTCTCCCCCGCCCTTCCCTTTTTCCTCACTCCTCGAGTCCACCCAGCCCCCTCGCTCCGCTTCCCCTCTCTGCCGCCGCGCAGAGCCAGACGCCTCGCGCCGCCCGCGGAGTAAAGGGATCCTGCTCGCTGCCTTTCCCTGGAAACCTACCCAAGCGATGGAGCATGCGCAGGCGGCGCCTCCGCGGGCGAGCCCTCCGTGTGGTCCATGGGGAGCGCTCCGGTTTATCCGGGTTTTGGGACGCACCCTGAGGGCCGTGCGAGGAGACTGAGGAAAACCGGAGGGGATTACAACTGGGACGGGGAATGAAGGGGTCAGGAGGCGGGGCCGAGGGCAAGGGAGGAGGGGTCCTGGGAAAACCGACCGCGTTTCACGGGCCTACGCGAAACACCTCCTCAAATGGGTGTTTTCCAAGTGTCTTCCCGCTCGCTCTGGGTTCCCAGCCCTTTCCATTCATTCAACTGTTCAATTGGATGCCTGCGTTTCTGCGTTAGGTGCTGGAACGCCTGAAACACCTGGGGTCGGGGGAGTGGCATTCCAGAAGCACCTTCATTCATTCCGCCCCCAGACTGATGGGAGACAGCCGCGTTGGCGACGTGGTCCGACCCCTGCGGAGCTTGGGACTCGGACAACTTTGGCCCTTGAGGGCTGTCGCCCGAGCTGCCTCCCCTCTGGGTGCGAAACGAGGTCAAGCCAGGCCTCTGGCAATGGCACCCATCGCACGTGCAAGCCCCCGAATGCCTACTTGTTTTCAGAAGTGAAAACTACGTCGGGATCGAGAGCTACCACAGCGCGCTCCCCCCTGACCTGGGTGCGCCCTCCAAGCTCGCTCCCCACCCTGCGGCGCAGAGAACCGCGGGCTGAGCGAGCTTCTAGGTCCCCAGCCCGCAGCTGGCAGTGTGTGACCCCAGGTGACTATGGGGCCGACAGGGCACTGGGCCTACGGTGGACCTGGCACTGCCGGACCTCCGCCGTACATAAAGGAGGAATAAGCTTGAGAGACCCCAAGCAAACTTGACCTGCCTGGGAATTTAACGGAAAGGTGCGGGGCCCCCGAACCGCGCTTCCCTCCCTACCTGCCACCCTCCTCTCCTCCTACTCCCGCCCTTTCCTTTCCTAGAGATTCCCAGCGCCAGCTCTGCCTCCCGCAGGGAACCCCAAAACCCGGAGAACTGGAATCCTCCGGCCGAAACCTGCTGACGGCGCTGCAGGATTGGCGCGGCGCGCGTTAAAGGCACTGCGCATGTGCCCGATGCGGGCAGCCCAGTCTCACGCTACACCTCCTTCCACTACGCTCGCAGTCTGAGCCTCAGACACAACACGGGCCGTGGGAAATTTCCTAAGCCTCGCGAGAACGCGCCCGAGCGCTGGCGGGACAGGTGTTTGCCTCGTGCAGCTTGGGGCGCTGTTCGCGTAGCGCGTGCCCGGCCGCCGGGTGGGGTGGGGAAGGAGGGAGAGGCTCGCGCGGAGGCGGGGCCGGTGGGCGCGTGGCGGAGCACGCGGGGCGCAGGTCGCTTAGGCCGCAGGCCCGACGCCCCCTTGCCACCTCCCTGACGCTCAGAGCAATTAATGGGGAGGGGGACCTCGGGGTAGTAGAACTGCCCCCGGTGCGGTCAGACACCAGGGCAGGAGGCACCTCAGACCCACCTCCCGGGGAGGTTTCCTGCCGCCCTCCAGGAGTCTGGTACTTTCCTCCAAAGTGTTAGACGCCGTGGTTTCCGCCTCCGGAGCTGACGGACAGTCCCCAGCGTCTCCTTTGAGTCATGCATGCCCTCTGAGTCAACTAGCAGGGCCTCCACTTCACCAATTTTCAAACAAGCCCTAGTTGCCTTAGCTACTTTACTTTCCTCCAGCAGTTCTCGGTCTCCTCTTCTGGGCTTGTACATTAGGGTGGGGTCGGGGTGGGAATGGCTGCTCTGCCTCCCACCTTGTAACACTGTAGACCCTACTTCCCACTTAGGGTTACTGGTCTTTTTTTTAATCATCCCTTCCCCAATCCCCTCCCAGCCTTTTTAAATGATCCCTACATATTACTTTCTGATTTTTGTTTTGTTTTCTCCCCACGATTATGACATCATTTTGGTTTACTTTCCTTCCCCTTTCCTCTCTTTTTGGTTGAAAGATTCCATTGTAGGTGATATTTTCGCAGATGCTTCAGTGACCTACTGTATAGCCATGCCTTTCTCTTGGATTCTTATTTTGTCCAGGAAGTCCCTGATTACATTCCTCCATCGGACTCAATGCACATTGGCCCTGAGTGTGGTGTCTGTACCAGCCCAGCTTAGCCTTTTATTGTCTAGGAATTGGTGTCTTGCTGAGAGCACATCCTTGACTTGCTAATGAAGACCTGCATGGAATTTTCATTCCTGAGGGACTGTGAGCCCTAGTCTAGCCGGAGCTCAGGCCCTGTTGTGGACAGGCAATTGAAATGTTTTCGTTGTTAGGTGTGCACAAGTGTGCATGCATTGTACTTGCCTATGTCTTGGGTTATTATTTCACACAAAAAGAGACGCTACAAGAGCATTTAACGTTACAGTTCTGCTGTTTAATGTCCACGATAACATTTGGTGAAATGGGATATTATGTGATTTGGACATTGTGTGAACTGTCTCTGACTCACCAGCAATAGCATTCCCTGGCTCTCCACCCTCGTGTTGTTTAACTTTGGTCTCATTTCCAAACCAAGGTTTCTCCTTTGCCTCTTGCTGCTGCTATCACCAGCACTGGCTTTGCCCTATTTGGGAGTCATGGTGTACTTTACAATAATATTTTCGAAAAAGAAATAAACAGATAATGCTACAAACACTCAACAGGATACATAGCATATAGTATATCATTTCTTAGTAGGGAATATTCACTTCAAAAAAATAATAGAAAGTACGGTATACACACAAGCCACTAACATAGGTATTCATTTTAACTATCAAGACATAAAAATTATAGGTTGGGGGCCGGGGTCAAAGGGCTTCAAAAAGTAGAACAATGGAATTTACAGCTGATGAAAGATTTTCATGAGCTTTTTAAGCCCCCTTGTATATGAACTGTACTATTACACACTTGGCAGTCAATCACTTTGTATACAAAAGATAGGAGAAACACATGTTGCATGTGGGAAGCTGTTGTGTGTGCTACATCTGGTTCTGTCCACTACATTCCATTCTCCTATCAGGATTTTTGAACTGTTATGAGACCATGGATGTATATGCGGTTGGATGTTGTCCGAACAGGCACTAGGTGTCCATATCTCAGAGTAAGGCTTAACTCAAGAGGAGCACAAGGCCTTTTGGACCCCTCCTCTGAGCCTGCCTTTCAAGAAGCTGTTTGTACTATGGTCTAGGCCCCTGATCTGATATGGAGCCATGGCCCTGTGAGAGCTGCAGTGCCCTGGAAAGCAGTGATAACCACAATGATGATCACTACATCACCCTAAAAGCTTGCTCTAAACTATACAGTCTGTAGTAACCTTCTCAGAACTCAGTAATGACAGCGTGATCCTTCCAACTCTTGAGCCAAGAACCTTGGGATGAACTTACTCACGCCCCCCACACACACACCTTACACCCAACATCCACCAGTCTCAGAGAAAATCATGCTAGTGCCACTCTCAAAATATACCCACAAGGCCATCTCAGTCCTTACCTGAGTTCAAGAAGTGCCCAAGTTGATCTTCTTTCTACTCTTGCCTCCTCGCAGTCTGTGCTCAACAGAGGATGCAGAGGGGTCCTGTGCTCAGACCTATCCAGACGTTCCTCATTTCACAAACTGGCCTGCTGCCAAAACTTCCTGACCTCTGACCTTACCTCATCCTGTCTTCCAACCCTTGCCTACTGAGTTCTAACACTCTGGCTTCCTTGCTCTCCTGGGACACATGAGCACACCCTCAACTCTGGACCTTTGCTGTGCCTGGAGTGTCACTACACCTTGCTCAAGTGTCACCTCAATGAAGTCTTCTCTGACCACCCTTCCAAAAAGCGACTCCCCATAGTCCATCGATCCCATCCTTTCTTTGTTTCCCACAGTATTTATAAGCCAACACACCATTTATCCTTACTATTTCCCATCTCTCTTCTCCTACTGTCAGGGCATCTTAATGAGGGCAGAGACTTGTCTTGTGTTCAAGCTTCAGCCACCAGAGCAGGGCTGGGCAGGTTAGGTCCTTAGTATGAGCAGGGTATCTTCCACTTTGGGATAGATTAGGATCATGAAGACTCACTCAGCCTTCTAACTGTTGAAACAACATTGGGGAAATCCAGTGATGGGTACCCTTATAACCAGCCTGGCTGAGTAGGGGGACAAAGTCTACAACGTAACCAACCACCTGTGTTGACTTGATGCAAAAATAAAAGCTCTTACCCTTGTATCAATACCTGTGCTTGCTGGAAGTGAGGAGCACTTAAAGCATTTGCTGATGAAGATCAAGGAGCCTTCAGTATGGATTACAACTCTAAGTGTAAAACAGAAAACTAAGAAGCCCAAAATGCTTACAACTGGAACAGTAGGTGACATCGCGATAAATGGGAAAAAGACTGAAGTTTTCAAGGATTTCCTCTTGCTTGGATCCACAATCAGTGCTCATGGCAGCAGCAGTCAAGAGATCAAAAGGTGCACTCTGCACTGGGTGAATCTATTGCACCAGACCTTGTTGAAATGTTGAAGAGCAAGGATGTGACTTTGAGGATTAAGGTGTACCTGACCCAAACCATAAATCGCCCCATATGCATTTGAAAGTTAGACATTGAATACAGAAGACCAAAGAAACAGCAATCCATTTGAACTACATGTTGGCAAAGAATGTTGAAAATACTATGGACTGCCAAAAGAACAAACAGATCTGTCTCGGAAAAAGTACAACCAGAAGGCTTCTTAAGAGGCAAGGATGGCAAGACTTCCTCTCACATACTTTGGACATGTTGTCAGGAGAGACCAGTCCCCGGAGAAGGACATGATGCTTGCAAAAGTTCAGGGGCAGCGGGAAAGAGGAAAGCCCTTGAGCTCAAACATAGCAATTATGAGCATGGCGTGAGTTCAGGCAGTGTTTCCTTCCGTTGTGAGGAGGGTTGCTCTCAGTTGGAATCCACCCTGTGGCACCTAGCAGCCACCACGGCCCTTGAGCTAGACCAGCAGTTCAGTGGATAAGGCCACATTTACATCACGTGTTTCCTTTACTCTTGAGAAATACAAGGAAGGAAACACGGTTGACAGGATATATGGAAACAAATTTTTGGAAGACGCAGAAGCAAATTGTGAAGAAACCAATATTCTCAGAGGTTTCCAATGGGCGTGGAAATGGGAAGGACACTTATCAAAAACATTTTGGCGAAATTTATCACTACTTGCCAATCCTACTATTCCGCCTCCAGAAATTTAGTCCACAAATATTTTCACCTCTGTGAAATCACCAATCTGCTGCATTAAATATGGCATAACCCTCTATGTGGCCATCCAGAGCTATTTAGATAGGAAATTGTGATACATTCCTAGAGGGGATACATTCATAGAGTCTGCTAATAAAGAGAGGCTGTTTGTTATGTGCTTATGTGGAAGGCTCACAAAGGTAGATGATATTTTAGAGTCGATGAAGTTAAAAAACAAAATCACACTGCCATCAAGTCGATTCTGACTCTTAGCAACCCTGTATAAGGTTGCCGAGACAAGGCAGGGTTTCTAAGGTGGTCAGTCTAAGGCAGCAGATCACCGTGTGGTTCTCCCGAGGACTGGCTGGTAGGTTTGAACTGCCAGTCTTGTGATGAGTAGTCAAATGTGCACTGAACAGCACCAACAGTGATAGATAAGTAAAGGGCTGTGGGAGCTTCAAAATCTTCGTGGGGAAATTCCACGATCTCTTCATTCCAAATTTCAGGAACTTCCCCCAATCCCCTTGTACGTACTTCTTCACTGTATATGTCTAAAATGGCTCTCTGAGGACCAGGGAGGTCACCGAGACTGCCTTTGCCATGAAGGATGTGATGACTGGAGGCCAAAGTCGCGGAACTCTTCTCTTGGGGCCTTGGAGTTCTGTACCATCTGTGGGGATTGCCTATTTAGAAGGGGATTGCTAAAACATCAAAAGGACCCAATAAAATGATTTGCTTTCTCCAGCTTCCTCATAGAATTCTTTGCTAATGAAAGTTACACATGTGGTCTGCATCACAGTAGAATTCAGGACCACAGACCTGCCGCCTGTCTCGCGGTACTGCACCACAACCTATTATTGACCCAGCTCTTGTCATCCCTACAGACAGCCTGCTCAGGTTACCTGCCATGACATGTCCGCCATCAGCTTTTATGTGCCAAGTTGGATAAGGCAAAGAAAGGGGGACCTCAGGAACTTCTCTGGTGAACAGAAGACCCAGGCCCAACGCAGAGCAACTCCAGGCTGGAATAGGAGTAGGAGTTTGATAGCACTGGGTGCCCAATGGAAGAAGCCGCTAACTCTTGCCTGATGGGGTCAGGGAAGGCTTAGCCAAAGTGACTTTTGAGCAGACTCTTGAGAGAGTAGGGGCTGAGAAGCCCCAAAGAGGAGGTGTAAACAGAGCCAGGGAAACACCATCTTTGGGCCCTGAGGTGTGAATGTGCATCTTGGATGCACAGGAACCCCAGGTGCGGTTTTGGTGCATATCAAAGAGGGACCTGGTAGAACTGTGGCCCCCAAAAGTCAGGGTACAGCAGAATCATCTGGATCCCATTCCCTGAGACCAAAGAGTACATCTGGGGCAAAGCCGGGGAACAGGCATTTGGAGCAGGTTGCTCAGAGATGCTGGTACAAATTGTCTGTGGGAGGGAGGGGGAGAAAGAGGAGCTGATACCAAGAGCTCAGGTGGAAAGAAAATGTTTTGGAAATGATGATGGCAACATATGTACAAACATACTTGATAAAATTGATGTATGGATTATTATAAGAGCTGTAAGAGCCCCCAATTAGATGGGGCCCACTTTCCGCTTGACGCTTCAGTGTGAAGGCCGGGGTGATGGCATCTGTTGCCATGTCTTTTATTTCTTAAAGCAATAAGTGAAATGTTTTAAAATCAACAGAACAGGATGTATGTATGGATTGTGATAAGAGTTGAGCCCCTAGTAAAATGATTTTTTTTTAATCAACAGAACATTTAAAAATTAAGAGGGAGGCAAACAGACATGTGAAGCACTTGCAGGGTGCTCTGGAGGGGATCCTGGCATTTTGCTGCCATGTTTTAAGCCCACTGATGGTGTAACAGGACTCTGTCTGTAATGTATGCCGTCAGAGGATCCCGTGGCACTGAGCTTTCACTAGGCACCCTCACGATTAATGATGCACTGGGAACCACGAGCTGGGGACACAGTGACTGGGATCAACCAGACACTGGGACCTTAAAGTCACTCACCGCCGACTCACCAAAACTGCCCCCTGGGATCCTGAGACGTCCCTTCTGTTGAGAGCAGACAGCCTTTGCTTTCTCCCAAGGTGGATCTGAGCAGTTGATTTTGTGGTCAGCAGCGCAGTGAGCAACCTACTATGCCACCAGAGCTCTTTAGAAACATGACTTAACCTGTCACTGCCTCAGTTTTCCTTACCAATAAAACAGAGGCAATAAACGAGAGCTAATGGATGGGACAATTTTGAGGGTAGCAAACAAACATTGCCACCAGGTCAATTTGACACACATGAACCCCACGTGTTACAGTCACAGTGACCCACTGGGTGTTCTGTATTCTTTAGGAAGCAGGTTACCAGGCCTTTCTTCTGTGATCTGATTGACTGCGTTCAAACTACTAACCATGACATTAGTACCAAAATAATTAATTCACTGCCGCTGAGTCAATTCCAATTCAAAGTGGCCCGACACTGGGTCTCTAAGACTAAATCTCTTCAGGAGCAGACAGCCTCATCTTTCTCCCTCAGAGCAGCTGGTGAGTTTGAACTGCCAATCTTGCCATCATGTTCATCGGGTTACCAATCTAATGCTTAATTCACAGTGCCACCAAACCCAAACTCACTGCCATGAAGTCTATCCCAATTCATAGCAACACACACACCCCACCCACCCCCCATTAGATGGGATAGAACTGCCCCTGAGAATGTCTGAGACCATAGCTTTCACGAAGGCAGAAAGCCCCGTCTTTCTCCCGGGGAGTAGCTGGTGGTTTCAAACTGCTGGTCAAAGAGTTAGCAGCCCCACTGAGAAGCACTATGCCACCAGGACTCCTACAAAGCACCAACTAGTTTTGACACCCACTGACCTCACTGTAAAGATGAGAAGAGTTTGTCGAAGCACCTCGAAGGATGCCTATCACGTAGTATGACTGTCCAAGGATTCGCTTTTTGTTGTTATTCAACAAATCTATAAAATGCATTGATCTCACCAAGGTGCTTGTAGAACATGTCAAAATACATCTAACCTTTCAAAAATCAGTGCTTGGAAGGCCAAGTGACGTGCTGATTGTATCCAGATGAGTGTTAATACGATTCTTGATGAGATTCCGCTCAGAAATGATGATGGCATCGTTATTTAATTTCTGAGAGGCTCTGAGTCCTGACAGTTAGGGAGAGGGGCTGTCCCTGGGCAGTGAGAGCCTGTGTGTGTGTGGGGGGTGGGGGTGGGGGGTTTGAAGCGGTTTGACTTGATCCCAAAGTGGCTCTGCTGGAGCTACCCGGATAACCCTGTGAGCGATTCAGACGCCCTTCGTCTGCAGATGTTTCTTAATTCATGGCTTGCCAGCTATCTCCGTGCCGCCCTTGTATTTATAGGGTAATCCCTATCATTTTCTACTGTGCGTTAATCAAGGTTAATAGAACGTGTAGGGGATTGAAAGACCATCGAGAAGGCTTCCCCCAGACTATACAATTCAATAAGGAAAGCAAGCTCCAACTCCAGGATTAAAAGAACGAGAACTCAGAAAATGAGTCACGGAGGGCGGGGAGGGAGAACTGGAGAAACAAAAGTAAATATCTATCCTTCGCTTCCCAATTGTGTTTGATTGGCACGGTTCTTTGGCCCTGGACATGTGACTTTCTGTCCTTTTTTGCAGGCTGGAGTTAAGCTTTGCTTCGCTTGCTAACGTGGAGGCAGTTCAAGAAAGCCAAGCAAGGAGGGGGGCTACGTGCCCTCGGGCTGTGAGGGGCATCAGACGCAGGGCGGTGAGAAGAATGTGCGTAAATTGAATAATTTGTCCAACGTTTTCTCAGTGTGAAGGCCATTGGCAGAAAATGTGTTCCATGTGTGATTGATATATTTTGTTCTTTCCCAAAATGAAGATAAAGCCAGTTAACACTCTCTGTACAAGGAAGGGAAGTGCCATGTGCATCATAAAACTCTCGCTCTCTGGATATAAAAGACTATGGTTAAATCTTTATTTCCTCAACTTTGCCCTTGGTGGACTGTTTCCAGCCAGGATTGAACACCCAGTTTAAAAGAGAGAAAGAAAGCAAGGTATCGAGAAAAGAGCATCGGAATCCCGATCACCGTGAAACCCGCTCTCCACCACTGACCAGCTGGCTAACATTGAACAGGTTTTAAGTTTTCCTCATCAGATAGGGGGAATGGAAAGCCTATTAGCACAGGATCATTTTGAAAATTCAGAGAGATAGTATACAGTAGCAAATAATAATACCATCCATAACAATTGGATGCGCAGTAAACCAAACCAAAGCCATTGCCATCAAGTGCTTCCCCACTCACAGTGACCCTACAAGACAGAGTAGAACTGCCTCTGGGTTAGAAACACTGACCTTGCAGTTGGCAGATCCATGCATAACTCACTGCACACCAGGGCTCAGTACCAAAGAAGCAAACCACCCCACTGCTATTGTGATTCTCACTCCTAGAGACCCTACAAGGCAGGGTAGAACTGCTCCCATGGGGTTTGCAAGACTAAATTTTTGTGAGAGTTGACAGCAAGTTGAACTCCTCTTGGAGTGGCTGGGGGATCAAACTGCTTACCGAAAGCCAGCAGGTCAGTATGTAACCCATTATGCCACCTGTTCTGGACTTGGTTTTTGTTTCTTTGTTTTAATTCTCCAACCCATACCTACCTCCAGTTTCCTTAACCATCGTGGATTAATACCATTTGTCTAGAGATTCCTTGCAAGGATCCAATAAGCTTATGATGTAGGTAACTACATGGAAAGATTTATCCTCAAATGAGTTCGTGGTATCTTAATTTGGGTTGGCGCTTGTCTTTGTAAATATCTGGGTTTTTTTAGCAAAACGTTCCTGCACTTTTTCCTCTGATGTGTGTTATTATTAACCTTGTGCACACTGGCCTTTTACCAGCTTTTCAAAGAAAGGCAACCAGAGGCCCAGAAAGGTTTCATTCGTTCTATTTATGTTGCTTTGTGTCACAGATAGTGTAATGATAAGCATCGGCATGCAGTTATGACCTTTGTGGCTGGCACCCTTGCCCAAAAGAGAAAATAGACTAAGGACTAAGAAAACCAGCTTTGGAACCAGCCTGTCCACACAGTGTCAAGTAGTGAGAGACATTCTGGTGAATTCTAACTCTGTCAAAGCTCGCTGATTAACCCACAGGGCCCTCCTATCTCATAATCAAAGTGCAACGTTTCCTTGTTTAACGGTCACCATTATGTCCGTATGCTAATAGTTTTATGTTTCCATTCAATGTTGTCTAGAATGGGGAAATTGAAAAAAAAAAAAAAAAGATAAAATGAATGCTAGGAAAAAGAATCCAAAATATTTCTATGTAAGCTACTAGTAATGGAGCGCTGGTGGCATAATGGTGGTGTGCTGGGCTGCTATCCACAAGGTCTGCAGTTCGAAAGCACCAGCTGCCCCCAGGCATACAGAGAAGGCTCTCTGTTCCCATAAAGAGTTACAGCCTCAGAAACCCACAGGGGCAGCTTATAGCCTGTCTTACAGGATTGCCGTGAGTCAGAATTGACTCGATGGCAGTTTGTTAAGTGAAGTAGAGAGGACAGAGTTGGTTTTATACAATGGGCAGGTCTGAAAAGTGTCATACCAATTTCAGAGTGGAGTGTTTCAGGGATCATAATGCCCTACAGAGGCTTTCTATTTCAAGGAATACTTAAGGACTTTATGTCAGATATTATAACTACTATTGTCCTGTATGTAGTTTTGCTACTTAAATTGTTTAACTGTAGTCTGTCATGATTATCATCCTATAGAAGTTTATGTGTGTGTGTGTGTGTGTGTGTGTGTGTATATAGTAACATTATATATATGTATATTAAGGTGTTATGAATGCCCTGATAGTGGGGAGAAAAAACAAACACTTCTTGAGATCTTAATCCAGATTGCCTCCCAGCTAAGTACTTTGGATGACTTGGAAATTTATGCATGCTTCGTTTTTATGTCTTTCTTCTTCCAACGTTCCAAACACTTGGCCTAAATCCTACCCTCTGAGTGGCTTTTGACTTCTGGGAGAGTTATGACCGTGGTCTGGGAGAAGCATTTGGCTCTTACTTTTCCTTTCAAGTGTAAAGCTCTCCAGAAATGTTCTTATGAAAGCCCAATCTGATTTCCATCACACACTTTACCTACCTCGCATCATATTTTCCTTCCCCAGCAAACACGAAGTATTTTTAACTAGCACAGCTATATCTGTATTTTTATGGTACTTTCCAAGTTTCCAAAACAGGCACCGAATCAGAGAATCTCAGCAGAGGAAGAAGGACTTAAACACGGAAAGAGGACTTCTGAAAAACAGCTTATATACAGATGTATTTCATTGTATGACGTGTTTTTTGAGAAGCTGTAGATCAATCTAGCATGCAATAGCAAACTGCATATTGAAAATGATTCTGTGCTATCTAAGTGGTGATGCCACAATAAATAAGGTTCTGAGACCCTCCCCTGGCATAGCTCGTCTATCCTCAGGACCGTGCCGTGGAGCTATGGATCCGAGGATAAAACTCGAAGTCAAATTGTTATCAATGAGTTGTTTGTTTCTTTGTGCTGTTGAAATTAGAATTATATGTGTACTACCACCTGGTAGTGTGCATCTGGTATCAAGTACTCAAGAGTTTTAGATGAGAATTTTAGGAGATTATTTTTTTGCATACATATTATTTTCAAAATCAGTTCCAGTAAAGACAAAGACATCGCAAGAAAACTGTCGACGATTGCAATGAGCGAGCTGAATCCGAATGTCTTTGAATTGTTGGGCGTCAAACTAGGATCTGCGCTGAAGGCCTTCACCTAGTTCACAATTAAAAAGTTTTCTTAAAAAAAGAAATAAACCTGAAGATGAATGCCTCTCACAAGTTTAGACACAAAATCCTCAGCAAACACTGGTAAATACCCCACAACTCATGAATAAGAGGAAACTTCGGCAAACTGGTAAAAGACATTGACAAAAATTCCCAGATAGCATCAGGTGTAAAAGTAGAAGACTGGATTCCTTTCCCACCCACCCACCCCACCCATCCCTGCCCCAGCTGCCAGAAAGAAAGCGAAGACTCCCAATCTCACCACTTCCCTTCAGTGTTGTGCAGGAGGGTCTGACCAGAGCAATTAGGAGAGAAAATGAAATAGAAGTAATGTGGGCTAGCCAGGAAGAAGTAGAAACATTCCTATTTGGAGAAGACATGTCCTTGTAGATAGAAAATCCTAAGGAATACACACACACACACACACACAACTATTAGAAATAATAAACAAGTTCAGCACTGTTACAGTTTATAAGATTAGCTTGTGAAAATCTATTCTATTTCTAGACACAAGGACTCATCGGAAAATGTCATTAAAAGGACATCAGTGAAAATAAAGCAGCTCCTCGAAATAAAGATCCTACTCAGGTACAACTGAAAACCTCATGGGATTTGGTTTCTTGGCTCACAGGTTTAGGGCTGTGGTTTTGTGTGTCTATCCAGATGCTTGGCAGATGTTATCATCAGAGTCTCTGTCGTATCCTAGTTCACGGAGTAGTGGACTGGTTCTTAAAAGCTTGCAAGCAGCCCCTCAACATACAATCGGTCCCTATTCACCTACAGCAATCGAAGTAGACTTGAGAATCGGAGAAAGAAATGGTCTACAGGTCTAATTCTATCCAGAAGTGACTTTGTCCTTTGCTGTGAGACCAGAAAAATAAAGGATGCTACCCTGATACCTTTACTGAATGTTTTGCTTAAGGATGTAAGAGATGTTTTCTGATCAAAAGGTGAACATAAGTGGAACAGAAATTTAAATTCTCATGGAAACTAAGTTTACTTGATCCATTGAAAGCAGTTGAATGAACTCCTGAATCTCTTATTGCCTGGAAATAATTTTTAAACCTTGAACTAACACTACCCATGAAGCCATTTTATAAAATCATTTTATTGGAGAGCTTACAGATATTATAACAATCCATAATTCAGTTAGATCACGCATAATTTTCCAACTGCTACCACCAACAGTTTCAAAACAATTTCTTTCTTGAACTCTTTGATATCAGCTCCCCTTTATCCCCTCCTTCCCCACCCAGGAACCTTTATTATTATATATATATTTTTTTTATTATTATATTATATACTATGATTTTATTTGTTTGTTTGCTGTATCTTATATACCATCCATTGTATCCTGTAATTCTGTTATTTGCTCCCCTCGAGTGGGAAGCTAAATAATACTTTAGCTCAATTAATAAAAAATGTTTGCCTTCACCATGGCATTCTTTTAAAGAATTACCTGTGTGTGACCAACAGCGTGACAACAGTAACCCTACGGTGAAGATGAGCATTGCCAAACCCACCCTGAAGAAAGAGCAAAGTTGGAAGACCCACACTGACCTGTTTAAAAACTTACTACATCGTTACAGCAATGAAGACCTAAAGACGCCTACAAATCCATAGACTAGAACTGAGAATCTAGAAATGAGTCTTCACGTTTATAACCAATTGACTTTCAACAAGGGTAGCAATTCATTGGGGGAAGAATGGTCTTTAGAACAAATGGTGCTGGGACAACTGTATACCCGCATGCAAAAGACCAGATTTGGACCCAAATATCATACGCTTGACAAAAATGAACTCAAAATGGATCAAAAGCCTCAATGTAGAAGGTAAAACTAAAAACCCTTTGGAAAGGTCATTTAGTAAATTGTTGTGCACATGGATTGGGCAATGGTTTTTTTGTGAGGTGAGTGGTTTGAATGACAGTTAACTGCACATGAAGCAATGGCACCAGCTTAGCTAGGGCACCAGCAGCACAAGTAAAAGAAAAAATTAAAGAGTAAAATAGGCTTCTGCGACTATATATCTTTACAGGAGTAGAAAGCCTCACTGTTCTCCTGTGGAGTAGCTAGTGGTTTTGAACAACTGACCTTGAGGTTAGTAGTCCAACTAGTAACCGCTATGCCACAGGGGCTCCTCTAAATCCCATCTTAGGCAACAAATGTGCATATGTGCTTGACACAATGGATGTATGTATGGATTGTGACAAGAATTGTATGAGGCCCCAATAAAATGATAAAAAAAAAACAACCTACCTTATTGTGTGTGGAGTTGCTGTAACTCCACAGCAGCTAACAACCACCACCTTGGGTATGTCCCTTAAGTTTCCTCCTTTGCAAAAGCAGGATATTAATATCGCCTCATGCATTTTTAGTAAATAAGTACCACATGTCCCTACATTGCAACAGGCGTGGCACAAGGTAAGTGTTCTGTCCACAGAGTCGTCCTCTGTTTGGATGAATGTTTTGCGCCGTTCACCTGCAACTTTGTTAGACCTTGACCATGATGAGTTCCACCAAGAACCAGAGCTGGGGAAACCAAAGTTGACCTCAGTATAAGTGCCTAAATTTTTCATCCAATTGTCTCTTTATTGCCTCTACTGCACCAACTACATATGTTACTCAGGACTTTGCTGGGTCCCATCCGGGCACTGTTTTAGGCACTGTTGAGATGGGGCTGAACTACTAAGACAAGATCAGGCCTCAGGGTACTCTTATTCAAGTACAGGGACAGATAACAAAATGGTAAACAAACAAGGTCATTTTAAAAATGATACTCCCACCTGCTAGTTCAGTGGTTCTCAACCTTCCTAATGTCGCCACCCTTTAATACAGTTCCTCATTTCGTTGGTACTTCATAACTCTAATTTTACTACTGCTATGAATCAGGCGACCCCTGTGACAGGATCGTTCGACCCACAAATGGGTCGCGACCCACAGGTTGAGAACCGCTGTGCTAGTTGGTTGTCCTGGAGTGGCTTGCATGTGGCTGTGACGTTGGAAACGATGCCACTGGCATTTCATACATGCGCAGGGTTGCTTGTGGTGGACAGGTTTCAACTTCTAGACTAAGATTATACAGAAAGGCCTGGCAAACAAATTCTGAGAAGTAGCCAGTGAAAATTCTGTGGATCACAGCAGAATACTGTCCAGGCAGTCCTAGAAGATGAACTCCTTAGGTCAGAGAGAACTCAGCTCTACAGTGGGCCCAACAATGACTCTGAGTAGACCAGCCATGGTGAATGTGGTGTTGTGCAGGACCGGGGGCCACTTCATTCTCTTGTACCTGGGGTCCCCGTGAGGGCAACTCAATAAGGATGACAGTAGTAATTTCAACAGAGCAAAGTGGCTTGGGAGAAAAAAGCAGAGGCCAGCTTTATTTAGGTCATCTGTCATCTTAATAGGAATTCCTCCTCGGTGCATTTAAACTACTCTTAAGTACTTTATTCTCCTTTTAAAAAAATCCTCCATTTCTAAAAGACAGCTTTTCAAACAATCCAAGTGTAAAGCAACCACCTTTACAATTTTAAGCTCACGAAGTAGTTATCAAGGAGTTCTCCTGGCACAGTGGTTATGTGTTGGTCTGCTAACAGCGAGGTTAGCTGTTAGAAACCACCAGCCACTCCTCAGGGGAAAGATGCGGTTTCTACTCCCGTAGAGCTCTTATCTCAGAAACCCACAGGGGCAGTTCTACCCTACCCCATAGGGTCGCTGTGAATTGGAATTGGCTTAGTGGCATTGAGTATGTTGGTATCAAAGGAGCCCTGGTGGCGAAGTGAGTTATACTTAGGCTGCTAACTGCAAGGTGAGCAGTTCAAACCTACCACCTGCTCCCCTGGAGAAAGATGATGCTTTCTGCACCCCTTAACACTTACAGCCTCGGAAACCCAAAGGGGCAATTCTGGTCTGTCCTATATGGACACTACTATGAGTCTTGGAATTAACTTGAGGGCAGTGAATTTGATCTGGATATCAAGGAACCCTGGCACGGCGGTAAGGAAAACATTTGACTGCTAACTGCCAGGTCAGTGGTTCAAACCTACCAGCAGCAGCTCCTCCAGAGAAAGACGGGGCTCTCTGCTCCGGTAAGATTCATAGCCTCAAAAGCCCCTATGTAGGGTCACTAGAAGTCAGAATTGCCTCAATTGATGGCTGTGGGTTTGGTTTGGGGTTTGGTATGTAAATATCAAAGTCATTCTGAAGCATAGGTTTGATACCAAATCTGCGACAGTGGAGTCAGTTACTCTACAGGGCTGAGAAGAACTGCTTCATTGCGTTGCTAAGACTAATCTTTCTCCCAAGACAGCTGGTGGGTTCGGTTAGTAGCAAAGAGTTTAACCACTCTGCCACCAAGGCTCCTACACTGCCATCACCAGGGCTCCTAAAACCTGACTCAAAGAGGCCCCAAATGGAGTCACTTGGGCTCAGTCCCATATCAGCAAAGCCAAACCTAAGTCGCTGTTCCCTGTAAATGCCTCATTTCTGGGAAGTCCAAATCCAAGCCAATCACTTGAGTTTACTAGGTGGATACCTAAACCAGCCTAAAGCCAAGACTGTCAGAGCTCCCCCTGACCGCCAAATAACCAAAGAAAATGCCAGCTGGCCATTCCAGAAACTGCCCGGTCTGTCTTGCTGTCTGTCAACTATTTCCGCCAGCACCACCTGTTAGACCACACGTTCCCTGGCATCCAGCTGTATTATAAAACTGATGAATTCATATCCAAATTTAAAATTGAGAAAATATTATTTTATTTTGTTTATTTGAGACATTTTTATTTTATTGATTTTTATTTAAGATTGAGAAAATATTATTTTACTTCGTTTATTTGGGACATTTTAATTTTATTGATTTTTACCATAGGTAGGTTGTCTTTTCTTTTTCTTTTTAATATATTTGAATATTGCTACCTTCCTTTGGTAACACGCTGTGAGAACTGGAAAGTGCGAGTAATCAAAAAGCAGTGCCTCAAGCTATCTAGTGACTTGTACTTATCACCCCCTGACAGCCCACCCATCCAGAGCAATGTAAGGTGGGCATTTTGATCCCTTTTATAAGCGAAGAAGCTGAAGCTGACCCAGAACAGAAGTGGCCACAGAACTCTGAAGCCACACAGCATTGTCTCATTTGCCTGCTCTGCGAAAACCCTGGTTTCTCCATTAAGAAGCTTTTGCTTTAGAAAGAAAGGAACTATGATTTGATCTTCCTTCTGACGCATTTAAAATTTGTTCCAGTTTTCAATAGTTTGTGCTTTCTTCTCCATTGAGGTTTAGCTCTGTTTTACTTTGTAATTGTTGTTTGTTTTAGAAATGTTTTTCTGTGTATGAAATCCAGGATAGGTAAGTGTATAGAGGCAGTAACTGGTTGAATGGTTTCTTGCAGGTGGGACAAGGGAGGTTGGGGGGAAATGGGGAAGCTAGAGTCAATGGGGGCAAGAAGGGAGCAATTGTCCTAAAAGGGATTGTGGTGACAATGGTACCACACTGCTTAAGACGATTGAACCATACTGAATTGTATGATTTGTGAATGATATGCCAAGAAAGATTTTTTTTTTTAAAAGAAAGACAGAAAGAAGGGGGAGAAGGGGAGAATGGAGACAGAAGGGACTTGGGTGCATTGAGATTTGGTCTAAGTGTTGAGGATATATATCACAAAATAACTCCTTCACTTTCCACTTCATTTTGCCTGGGAGGTCACAGACTATCAAAGCTAATGTTCAGAGGAAAGTCTCTGTTTGCCATGACAATAAGGACTGCATGATCTTAAAAGCGGTCTTACTTTTCTAGGGACCAGATTGTTGGGGCGAGAATAATATAATTCCTGTTTGTGTATTGTAAGCTTAGAGAACATTTGTAGGCAGAAGACACCTTGCCCTTGGTTCCTCTCCCTCCGGGCAGTGATGCATTTTCATGCTGATTCAAAGCAAAACCGCCTAAGATGCTATTTTGGTGCACAACAATTTCTCAGAATGGTGTATTCAAACCAAAACAGAAACCGCACGGTGGTGGTAGCATACTCACATTCAATTATTTGTGGACAGAAAAATCTAAGGTACTAAGGGGCCTTCAGTCCTATGCCATATGTTTAAAATGATATTAAAAATCAGCATGATGCTTAGGGTGAGTCCCTTTGATAACAATGGCCTCCCTGCATTCTTTAAGACAAGTTTTTAAAAGGTGATAGATGAACCCAAGAGGCAAGCGAATTTTGGGAATGATGAGGGCAACAAATGTATAGATGTGCTCTACACAATTGATCTATGTATTGTGATGAATTGTATGAGCGCCAATAAATTGATTAAAAAAAAAAAGCTGATAGATGTGTAGACCTGGTGGAATTAACTGATATAAAATGAAAAACATGTCATATATTATTATCACATTAAATTCTGTGCAGAAAAATCATTTCAAAATCTGACTATCTCCCAACTTCTTAATGAATTCTCCCTTCTTCTTCCCTATTCCCAAATCTTCTTTTGGTGGAGTTAAAAAGTTCTCATTTTCCTCATTTTTATTTTCTGGGAGAACTTCTCTTTCTTTTTTCTTTTGAAACACATTTTTCAACTGTCACAGCTTGCATGTTTTAAAGGAACTAATTAATACAACTTCCTTGGACACACCTTTTCCTTCTAAAAGCCTAGGTTTTAATGTCCTTTCAATTTATTCTTCTTACTCCTAGGTAAATTAATTTTGTAGCATGATTTAGTCTTTAAAATGCATTGTAGAATATGACTTTGCTTTTCAAGAACTCTACTGGTCTGCCTGCCTCTAGAATTTGGTTTTATCTTTTTTTTGGTGGCATGATTTTTGACATGGCCCCTTCTTGTCCTCTCCACCCACCCCACCTCCCAACCCTGAAACAGTCTTAACTGTTAATAATACCAAACAAATGTGGTACCGATAATTCTCGTCCAGCATATTGCTTTGAACTTGAGTTTTATAGGAATTTATAAGCCAAACTGTTTCCTCAATTTATGATCACAATGAACAAATATTAGTTATTACGAAGATCCTTTTAAAGCCCCTTCTTCCTCTCCAGTTCCTGTAAAGGGCTTGGCTTTCCCTTGCCGTGTTCACTGACAGGAGACAGAGTTGTGCTCATCTCGTGCAGATCCTCTGCAGGGTTTGCAAAACTACAGCCCATAATCCCCCCTTGAAAAAAGCACGCTGATTATTTGTACTGATGCTAGTTCCAAATATTACAATAGTTCCTGGAACTCTGCCACATTCCTCTCGAGATAGTCATTTGGGAGACTTTGTTGATGATGTGTGCTTTGAATGAAACTTCTAAATTCCAAGACCACAGAATACAGGACTCAACTGTGGCTTAAATGTAATTCTGCTTTCTTTCTTTCTTTCATTCATTCATTCTTTCTTTCTTTCTTTCTTTCACTCATTCATTCTTTCTTTCTTTCTTTCATTCACTCATTCATTCTTTCTTTCTTTCATTCACTCATTCATTCTTTCTTTCATTCACTCATTCATTCTTTCTTTCATTCACTCATTCATTCTTTCTTTCTTTCTTTCATTCACTCATTCATTCTTTCTTTCTTTCTTTCATTCACTCATTCATTCTTTCTTTCTTTTGTTCGTTCTTTCTCTTTCTCTTTCTTTTCCAAAGAAACCTGCTTAGACTAAAACAATATCAAACAACCAGAGAAGGTATGTCCTGTCCTCCCCCCACGCCCCCTCCAAGGATGAGATAAAGTTTGCTGTTTCTAAGGATTGGGGAATGTTGTCAAAAATAGCCTATGGCAAGGTACAACCATTGTGGAAAGCAATATGGCACTACCTCAAACGATTGGGAATAGAAATCCCACATCAGCCAGAAAAACCTCTGCTGGATATAAACCCTAAAGAAGTAACAGCCACAACATGAACAAGCTATGCACTCCCATGTTCATCGGAGCACTGTTCACAACAGCAAGACGTGGCAAACAGCCCTAATGCCCATCAGTAGATTAAGGGATAAAAACTTTGGTAAATGTATACAATGGAATACTTAAAACAACAACAACAAATGATGAAACCACAAAACATCGGACATAGATGGACCTGGAGAGCATTATGCCGAGTGAAGCTGGTCAATCACAAGAGGACATTGAATGAGACAACACTATAAGGATAAAAACCAAAGCCAAGCCTTGCATACCGAAGGGAATGGACTTTGGAGATCCCCAAAGCAGGAAGGGCAAGGGTGGCAAGATGAAGCCATGGACTAGAAGGTTGAGAGGTATTGACTTGGGTGAAAGAGAGGATCGAGATTCATCAGAGGGTGAAGAAAAATCAGTGGGCTAGAACATAGGAGGAGGAGGAGGAGGCTGATGAGGGCTTGAAATACTGAATGCAGAGTTGCTGGTCTGAAATGTAACCCTCCCCATCTAATTCACAATAAAAATTCATTTATTTAAAAAATGACCTGTAGCATTCAGTTTGTTAGTTGGAATGAATTAAAGCATTAAATGGTTTCCTAGAAATCCAGAAAAATGTTTCCTGTAGTGAGTGAGCAAGCTTAATGTGATTTTTAAAAGCATACACAAAACCCTGAAATTAAAATAGAACTTCCCTCCCTTTTACCCCAACCCCACCCCTTAAAAAAAAACCCAACCTTTAAAAAAAAACCCCAACCCCAACAATTAGGTTTATAAACAGTATAATAGCACTTTTTTCTTTAAATTTTAGACAATGTTTAGATAATAAAGCTCCCCACGAATTTTTTCCTTTTAATTCCTTCAGCCCACCCCCTGATGTTGTTTGTTTATTTTAGAACTGGATGCTCCTTCAAAGAACAAAATAGTGGGAGGGTTTTGTTGTTATTTTGTTTTCATGTAAATTTAGACGTGTGTGTGTGTGTGTGTGTGTGTGTGTGTGTGTGTGTGCATCTGATGACAACCTCAGGAAGTTTCCTAACTTTTCAAACGATAGACTTCCTAAGCAGGACTCAATAAAGTATCTGGCTTTAATTGGGTTTTGATCCTGGCTCTTTAGCTCATTGCCACTTAAGTGCACTTTCTTTTACCCTCCACTGCTTCTGCAGCTGGTAACAGAGAGTGAGCACAGTGTGCAGCACCTGTGAGCAACGCCGGCATCATCTAGCAAATTCTCTTTCACTCTAATCAGATGGCTTTCTCTTCAAGATGTTTCCATTTACATTCTCTCTATAATAACCACACACACACACACACAACTTTTTCCAGACACAACCTTTCTGGAATTCCATAAACACAGGATATGAAACATGGGTTAACCACTTGAAAAGAAGCAGACAGTTGCCCACAGAACAGATCCTATGTTTAGGCGACTGTGCTTGCCAAGCCAGGGATCCCTCTGATGCTCTGCCTCAATAATAACAGGACCTGAGAAGACCACCGCCTACTTTGATGGACAGAATGAATTATGGCCTCAGTATGAAGCAGTTCTTAAGGCTGACCTGAATCTTCAGGGAGGGTGGGGCAGGCAACCAATGCAAAGTAGAAAGCTCTGTATTCGAACACCACTTGGTGGGGGAGGGAGTGGAGATCCCCATTATTGTTACAATATAATCATTTGTTATTCATTAATATATAGGAAACTATAGGGATCCTCCACTTTTTGAAGGGTTGGAAACACTTACTGATGAAGATCAAGGATTGCAGTCTTCAGTATGGAGTATAACTCAATGTAAAGAAGACCCGAATCCTCACAACTGGACCAATAGGTAACATCAGGATAAACAAAGAAAAGATTGAAGTTGTCAAGGATTTTGTCTTGCTTGGATCCGTAATCAATGCTCATGAAGATAGTCTGACCCAAGCCATGGTATTGTCAATCGCCTCATATGCATGTGAACGTTGGACACGGAATAAAGAAGACTGAAGAATGGATGCGTTTGAATTATGGTGCCATGGACTGCCAAAAGGACAAACAGATCGGTTTTGGTTCTGTCCAACCAGAAATGGTGAGACTTCATCTCACGTACTTTGGACATGTTATTAGGAAAGACCAGCTCCTGGAGAAGAACCTCATGTTTGATAAAGTGAAAGGGCAGCAACAAAGAGGAAGTCCCTAGACGAGATGGATCGACACAGTGGCTGCAACAGCGGGCTCAGACAGTACCATTGTGAGGATGGCGCAGGACCAGGCAGTGTTGCCTTCTGTTGTGCCGACAGTCGCTATGAGTTGGAACCGATTTGACATCTAGCAGCAATGCTGCTTCTTGAAAGTTTGCTTTATGTCACTTAACGCCTACCTTAGTACCTCTTTTCACTAACTGGAAGAACTTTGAAGAGGATGTCCACTTTTAGGGAAAAGGACAAAAAGCAAAACTCAACTTCATCTTGCAGTGAGTCAGTCAAGAGGGAAGTCCAAGCAGCAATGCCGCTAAACTCGTTCCCTGGGAACCACACTCAGCCTCTGGTATCAAGCCCGCTGAACGTTGTGAACACTCTCTGTTAGTGTTAGTTAGATGTTCTATGTTACTTGGTATGATTTTGTGGGTTGTTTGTTGGGTCTGAGGATGGTCAAGGAATTTCTCCCCTTAGAAACGACTGGCAATGACTTCTCCTTAGGCCAGTTCAGCTTATGATCACCGAACACTACTTTCCAATCGCGGGAGAAACTTGTATATTGCAATACTTCCTGGGCACCAACCACCTGAAAACCTTTATGAAATAGAGAGGAGAGTAAGCAAACGCCTGAAGGTTTGGCTTTTTTCCTCTCAGCTCCCTCTACCGATAGGGAGCCCGATGGGTCTTGTCTGGATACAGGAACACCACCCTGAGCTATGTTCTGCAGCCACATTCAAAGCACCGTCTTAGGACTGAGTCAAGCCCCACCTACCGAACGTGGAAAGAGAACAGAGCACAGGTGGGGACGAGGTTAACGGCCTCTGTTCCCGTAGTTATGATGGGTGATCACTGCACTAAACCATCAGCAACTTCTCTTTCTACCGAAGAGGTGACATCCGGGCGCTCTGCTAGAGCTGCTGATGACAGAAACTGCCAGTTTCAAGAGTCAGATAACCGCTCCAAACTCCACTTAGCACAGGTGCCGGGAATCTGTCCAAGAATCCTTCCAGTAATCCTCACTGGAGGCCCAGAGAGAGAGCTCTCCTGGTCTTTACACCTTCGTTAGTTCAAGGTGTGAGCACAGCAGTCCTTTCTGCCTGGGAAGAACAGTTTGCACCATCAGTGATACTGAACGAATGTGGCAGGAGTACAAGGACTTCCTGTGTTTATCCAATCACTCCATTCTCCTCATTTCACCCTTGGGATAAACTCCATGCCCAGGTTTCCCAAAGGGGACCAGACTGCCCCCCAGGGGGCTGCTGGAAAGATCCAGCGGGCCTTCAAAAGCAGGTACCCACACTACATCCTGGATGATGGGTGGCAGTATCTACAGTTTATAATTACCAGGAGGTTGCTGCACAATTAAAAAAAATTTTTTTTCTGAAAAGGGGATGGTAAATGAGATAAGTTTGAGAAGCCACACTTCACACACATCAAGATCTGAGGGTGCCAATAATAGCAATGACAAGAAAGAAGAAAATGATGGGAACATCGATTGTGGTGTTGATGGCACAGCACTTCTTTCTATGATTGAACTATTGAATTGTATGAACGAGTAGTGGTTATCCATTGGGCTGGTAACCCACAAGGTCCATAGTTTGAAACCACCAGCTACTTTGTGGGAGAAAGCTGGGGCTTTCTACTCCTCTAAAGAGTTACCGTCTCAGAAACTCACAGGAGCGGTCCTCCCCTGTCCTATAGGGTCACTATGAGTTGGCATTGATTCAATGGCCGTGAGTGAATTATAGGCCAATTTTTAAAAAATGGGAGTGTGGACTCCGCAGAGAGATTCAATTCATGGCACTGAAATAACTCCTCAAGATCCTTCTTCCTTGAAACATCCGCCAATCTTCTGATTATTGGACCAGCGGAGACCCATGGTGCCACAATTCTCTGAATGAGGTCTGACATTGTTCACTTGTTCCCTAAGCCCCAAACTCGCCTTCTGATGACTGTAGAAAACCCAGTGGGGGAGCACGAATAGAACTCTCCTTAAGCAACCTGTTTTGACATGGACAGCTCAGAAAACTGGGTGTCACGGGGAAGAGTATGCCTTTGAAATCCCTCCACCTTCTTCAACCTCTTCTACCGGCTACCAGTGGTCTTCTTACGCTCTTGTTTTGGCCCAGCACTCCAATACCACAGCAGAGCCAAACTCTGCTTTCTAAAAAGACAACTAACTAGCCAGATAAAGCAATTCATAATTCATATTGTGAATGGGAGAGAGGAGGTACTTCCATCATGACTTGTGTTGGCACAGGTATGTATGTACACACACACACACACACACACACAATCTTTCTGCCTGGAAAGCAGTCTCACTTACCATCTCATCCAAGAAGTCATTCTGATGGGGGAAATGTTCGCCTGAAGAAAGAGAAGCAAAATGACCTTGTTATTCTTTGCTTAAATATTTTGAATTATTCATATCTCCTCCGCGAAAAGTCCAAAGCTATTCACTCCAGAGAAAATCCCTAGGAGGTATCATTCCTAACCAGGGCACAGACTGGTGAGCAGGGAAGCACACCCACCCCCCAGGGGCTCTGATTTATCCTTGAGTCTTCTCTTTTCCCCTACGCCATGATTTCCAATGCGTTGGCAAGTCCTGTCAGCTGTATCTCCAAGAGCCATCTTCCTCTGCTGTGTCTTAATCCACAGCACCATCCTCTCTCTCCTTGCTGCCATCAAGGTGATTCTGAGTCATAGGAGCCCCACTGGTTTCAGAGCAGAACTAGGGGGTTTTCAATGGCTGTGACCTTGTGGCAGCAGACTGTA
Organism: Echinops telfairi; assembly: GCF_000313985.2. Lineage (NCBI taxonomy): Eukaryota > Metazoa > Chordata > Mammalia > Afrosoricida > Tenrecidae > Echinops > Echinops telfairi. Next base: position 94,555,555 of record NW_022111369.1, read on the forward strand.
AAGCCTATCTTCAGTGGCTCTTTGGGATGGACCCAAACCAAACCAAACCACCATCATGCAGTTCGAGTGCCAACCACCTTCCCCACCCAGGAGCCCTCCCACTTACTGATGAAAGTCAAGTACTACAGTCTTCAATATGGGTCACACCCCAACATAATGAAAACAAAGTCCCACACAACTGGCCCAGCAAGCAACGTCATGGCAACCGGAGAACAGATTGAAATTGTTAAGGATTTCATTGTATTTGGATCCACAATCAATGCCCATGGGTGGAGCCGTGAAGAAATCCAGTGATCTGTTGCCATAGGGAAACTGTTGTCAAAGATCACTTCAATGATAAATTAGCAAAGATGTCATGTTGAAGATCAAGTGGTCCTGACCCAAGACTTGGTGGGTGCTTCCCATCACCTCATATGCATGCAAAAGAAAGCTGGATAATGAATGAGCAAGACTGAAGAAGAAAGAAGACTTTGAATCACAGTGCTGGGGAAGAAGACGAAATATGCTATGGACAAGAGAATGAACACGTCTGATTTGAAAAGGGTGCAGCCAGAATGTGCCTTAGTACCAAGAACAGTTAGACTTCATCTCACATCCTGGGGATGTGTTTTTAGGAGGGACGAGTCCCTGGAGAAGGATATCTTGTTTGATAAAGGAGCAGAGGGTCAGCAAAAAAAAAAAAAAAAGGAAGACCCTCAAGGAGGTGGATTGACACACAGGCTACACCAATGGGCTGAAGCATAGCCACAACTGTGGGCTGTGAGACTGGCACAGGCTGTGATATAGTTATGATTCAGGATGGTGTTATAGGTATAATTCAGTGACACCTAATAGCAGCAACACAATATCTAAATAAAATGCAGTTATCTACTTGTTTGGGAGTATTTTTCCATTAATTGGGAAGACCCTCACAGAATTAGTGTTTGAGAGAAGGCACATCATCATTGGAGCGGAACTTTAGTTCTTTTAGGATAGAACTGAACAGCTGCTTGCACCTGCCTATATATATTTTTTCAGACTAAAGTTATCTATTCCAGGATCATGTGTCATATGGTATAAAGCTTCTGTTTCAATCAGTCACTAATACAAGAGCTTGGATACATTTGAAATTCCTTGGGGCTAAAAATTGGCTGAGGCTTTGGACAGCATGGCTTCTCATAACCAGGCTTAAGTGGGCTGGCTTTCCACGGGGGCAAGAATGCATATTGGCTCTCATCCTGCATGCCACAGAATGATAGCAATGGGGCCCAAGAAAGAGATCTTGTGCTCAGTGGATGTTCCACGGGGGT
>NW_022111369.1:94556943-94570352 GCF_000313985.2 Echinops telfairi
AGAGATCTTGTGCTCAGTGGATGTTCCACGGGGGTAAGAATGCATATTGGCTCTCATCCTGCATGCCACAGAATGATAGCAATGGGGCCCAAGAAGGAGATTTTGTGCTCAGTGGATGCAGTTTATTCCACATGTTTCTACAAGGTTACATTTGCATTCCTTGCTCTCTTCAGTTGTTGTTGTTAGATGCCATCGAGTCTGATCCGGCCCATAGCAACCATATGCGTAACAGAACAAAGCACTGCATGGTCCTCCGTCATCCTCACTATTGTTCCTGTGCTTCCGAACATTGTTGCAGCCACTGTGTCCATCATCTTGTCAAGGACCTTATTCTTTTTGCCGCCCCTCTACTTTACCAGCCACGGTGTTCTTCTCCAGGGACAGGTCTTTCCTGATAACATGTCCAAAAGCCAAGAGATGAAGTCTCGCCATACTTGCTGCTGCTTCTTTTTAAATTCTTCAACATCCTTGCTTCTAAGTAGTATTCTGGCTATCCTGCTTCCAAGACAGATGTGTGTGTGTGTGTGTGTGTGTGTGTGTGTGTGTGTGCCCCCTTCGGACAGTACACGGTACTTTCGTCATTCTTCCCCAGCACCATTCAAATGCCTCCGTTCTTCCATCCTCCTTGTTCAATGTCCGCCTGTCTCACGCAGCACTCAGGAGATCAAACAGCGCACTGCACTGCGTGAAACTACCGCAGGATTGAAAAGCAAAGATGTTACTTTGAGGACTAAGGTGCACTTGACTGGAGTTACAGTATTTTTAATCGCCTCATATACATTCGGTGACAGTAAATATCCCCAACCCCTGGTTTAATTGCGAGTATCAGTGTTATGAGTGCCTGATGGAGGGTGTCAAGACAAGTAATGAAGATTTAGCAACTCCTACAAGCACTTTCATGTATTACTCCTGAGACCTACGGCAGTCCCACAGACACACTTAATCATTCATTCCTGTGTACACTCCGAATCCTATCCCTTTCTTTAGGAAAAGAGTCAGAAAGCTAGGGTCTTGAGTCATCATCCCTGAGCCACTTGCTCAAGTGCCCTCACCAGCCAAAAAGGCAAGGTCTGACCAAACAGTCTCCTACCAACCATCTATGTTGACAAACAGGGTTGGTCGGAGACTGTACAAGCATCTATATTTGAACCAGCCTGATGAAAGGTACTGATCACAACAATGCCAAGTGGTATAATCTTTACACAGATCAATGTGATAAATTGCTACTTGAATTTAGTTTCTGGCACTGTGAGCTTGCTCTTGTCAGAAGAGAAACCTCCATGGCCTGTCGTGTTTCTCTTTGCAGCATGGCTGCCAGAAACATCTCAAGCACATGTATCTTCTTGTGTTGGAATCTGATGGACTCTGCTGCCTCAATCTAGCTACTCCTCCTGTCTTCTTGGACATGTGATTTGAAAGTGGCTTCAAATCTTCCCAGGAAGGCTGGTGGGTGATACCTGTGCAAGTTGGACGTGGATAAGGACGATTGGAAAGAAAATCAAGGCATCTGAATTATGGTGCTGGTGAAGAATATTGGCAGTACCGTGGACTGCCAAAAGGAAAAAAAAAAACCCAAATCTGTCTTCGAAGAAGTACAGCCAGAATACTCCTTAGAGGCAAGGATATCGGGATTTCATCTTATATAGTTTGGACATGTTGTCCGGAGAGACCAGACCCTGGAGAAGGACATCGTGCTTGGTAAAGTAGAGGGACAGCAAAAACGAGAAAGAGCTTTAACAAGATGGGTTGGCACAATGGCTGCCTTGGTCGACTTAAACTTAACATGGGTGAGGGTGGCACAGACCAGGCAGTGTTTCATTCTGTCGTGCATAGAGGTCGCTATGAGTCCGAACCAACTCGACGGCACCAAATAACAGCAAAACCAACTCACTCTCTCATGCCCATGGAATCGATTCCAACCCATAGTGACTCTCTGGGACAGGGTAGAACTACCCGGTGGGTTTCTGAGAGTGGAACTCTTTACGGGAGTACTGCAGAGCCACTGGTGATTTTGAACTGGACTAGCGGTTAGCAGCCCAACGCATAACCACCATGCTACCTGGGCTAAATTCACAGCTAACTTCACAACTTGCTGAGTAACTTTACAAACCTCCTAGCCTCTAGTTCTTCACAATTGAAAACTCTGAAACAAACCAAACCCATAGCCATCCAGTCTATACCAACTCACAGCAACCCTACAGGACAGGGTAGAACTGCCCTTGTTGAGTTTCCAGTGCTGTAAATCTATATCGGAGCAGGCAGCCTCATTTTTCTCTTGTTGAGCAGTGCCTGGTTTCAAACTACTGACCTTGTGGTTAGCAGCCCAACTCGGAAACTCCACCAGGATACCCTCATTTTTTTTTTAAAGCATACATAGTAACACTGTTGCTCAAATGATTCATCGTGAGAACCAAAGGAGAAAACATGAGGAAATGCTTTCTAAACAATGACTTAGTCTACAAACACAATTGGTTCTAAGTTCTATCCTTCCTCTTGTTGTCCCTGGCCCACTATCCTTCCAATACATGCTGTTTATGGGTTATTGCTGTTGCTTTTTACCCCTGTATTGCACAGGTGGAAGTCGACATAACACATGGGACTCCACCTCAACAATTCGCACAGAATAACTGCTCTGTGACATTAGCTACAACCCCCATAACACGTGTCAGCACTCTCCCCATTTCCACCCCGAGTACCCCATTTGCTCCCCTCCAGTTTCCTGGACCTTCCTCGCCTTCTCCTCTTTGCTTTTGGTCAAATGTTGAAGCATTTTGTGTCAGAGGGTTGACTCCTCCAAAGAGCACATTCTCCGTGGTGCCACGGCCTGTTTGAAGGGCCAGACCCTCCTCTGACTTCCGGCAGGAATTTCCCGTCCAGGTTAAAAGGTATCACGGCACACTCATCCCAGAATTCCTCAGGTCTCGGTCAGTATGGTCCTTTACAGATGAATTGTAGTTGTGTCCGACCGTTTTCTCTCTCATTCTAACCAGGACCTCCTTCTATTGTGTCTCTGGACAGAATAATGGGTGGTTGTAGCCAGGCACCATCTAGATCTTCTGGTCTCTGCCTGGAAGAGGCTGGGGTTCAGGTTGAGATACTCGACTCATTTCTTTCTGAAGTCTTAGGTTTCCTTCACTCAACTTTGCTCCTGACGGCAGGAGACAGGTGTCTGTATCTGAGCTGGCCATTCGTAAGCTTTGAAGACCCCAGATGCCACTCCCAAAGTAGGATGAAGAATATTATGAATTACATTGTAGCAATTGACCCAGTTGTTCCCTAAGTGTCTGTGGTGGTTTGAAAATCACCTCACACAGTGTGAGCCCAGTGGAACGGAATCTCTTTCCCCTAGAGCAGTGGTTCTCCACCTTCCTAATGCTGCGACCCTTTCATACAGTTCCTCATGTTGTGGTGACCCCCCCCAACCATAAAATTATTTTCATTGCTACTTCATAACTGTAATTTTGCTACTGTTATGGATCAGGCAAGCCCTGTGCAAGGGTTGCAACCCACAGGTTGAGAACCGCTGCCCTAGAGGGTGGGCTGCAGTTGGTACTTCCTTTCTAGGGAATAGACTTGATGTGTGATTCATGAGACTAGGTCAGAAAAAGCTTCCTCCTGGCCCAAGTCAAGCAGCCTATAGGGAGGTCCACGTTGCAAGCCTCCTGCCTAGGATGACCCATCTCACAAGCAGATCTTAAAGCTCCAGCCAAATTCTCAGATGACTGCAGCCCCAGCCAACATCCTAGCCTAACCTCCGGACAGACCCTGAAGCAGAAGCACCCGACAAGGCCACTTCTGGATAGCTGACCCTCAGAAATTGCGTGAGAGAACAAATGTTTATGCTGATGTAGTCAGCTGCCCTTGAGTCCATTCTGACTCATGGTGACCACACACGTGTCAGAGGAGGCCTGTGCTCCTTATAGTGCTCTGAAAGAATCTTTCTGAAGTACTCAGTCAGGCGGACCATGCAGGGACTGCGGCCTTGATTTAAGTTCCTGCATTTAGGGAAGGGGGTCAACTGTTAACCAGTGATCGATAACCGAGAAGCAGCCCCCAGTGACCGATCCATTGCTTTCCAGGGATACCACTGAGGACAGAGTGATGCCAGTGTCAAGGGCTGCGAAATGAACGAGGAGCTCTGTCGGGGAAGAAGGGCAGCCAGATCGCTCCTAGAAGCGAGGGTGGCGAGACTTCATCTCTCGTACTTTGGACACGTCGTCAGGAGAGACCAGTGGCTTGGTAAAGTGGAGGCTCAGCCAGCAAGAGGACGAGCCTCGATGGCATGGACTGACGCAGTGGCTGCGTCCCTGGGCTCACACAGAAGGACACCTGTGAGCACAGCACAGGGCTGGGTGGGACTTCGCTCTGCTGCCCAAGGGGCAGTCGAAATGCCTTGGAACCGATCGGATGGAGGACCAGTAGCAGAGCAGACTGTTTCTAGCCGCCATCCTTATAAGAAATGTAAGTTCTCAAGCTTGTTGGCTTCGTTGAATTGCAAATGCCCAGTGAAGTCCCCTGACGCCATTCTCTCACATGGCAGATGAGAAAACAAAGAAGCAGAGAGGTCAAGTGAAGTGAACTGCCCCAGGCCGTTCGGGTGAATGTCAAAGGTGGGTTAGAACCAAACCTTCCATTTCCTTCCTTTTTAAAATCACTTTATTTGGGGCTCTCACAGCTCTTATCACAATCCATACATATATCCGTTGTATCAAGCACATGTGTATATATGTTGCCTTCATCATTTTTAAAACATTTTTTTTTCTATTCGAGCCCTTGGTATCAACTTCTCATTTTTCCTCCTCCCTTCCTCCCTCATGAACCCTTGATAATTTATATATTTTTTTCATGTCTTCCTTCACCTACTTTTCTGTTGTCCACCCTCCTGGAGGGTTATATGTCCACCATTGTGATCAGTTTCCCTTTTCTCCCCCACTTTCCCCTTACCCTCCTGGTATTGCAGCTCTCATTATTGGTCCTGAGGAGTTTATCTGTCCTGGATTCCCTGTGTTTCCAGCTCTTATCTGTACCTGTGTACATGCTCTGGTCTAGCCGGATTTATGAGGTAGAATTGGGGTCATGATAGTGGGTGGGTGGGGGGGCATTAAAGAACTGGAGGAAAGTTGTATGTTTCATTGGTGCTATACTGCACCCTAACTGGCTCGTCTCCTCCCCTTCTGTAAAGAGATGTCCAGTTGCCTACAGATGGGCTTGGGGTCTCCACTCCGCACTCCCCCTCATTCACATCGATATGCTTTTTTGTTCTAGGTCTTTGATGCCTGATCCCTGATCCCATCGACACCTCATGATCTTTAAGGAACTAAAAACCTCCTCTATTTTGAGCACAGATGTAAGGACAGTGGAACTGTTCAAAAACAATTCTATCATGCCATGCTCATTCCCTTACTTCCTCTCCCCTCCCTCCCTCTGGAAATGTACCAGTCAGTAGTTTTCAGCTCACATCCGTTTTACAAAAGCAAGGGTGCTCTTCAGGAAAGGAAATGGCCCAAGTTGAATACATTTCTATGTGAACTCCTGCTGTTTGCCGGTCCCTGGATGCAATCAAAGAGGATGAAATAAACCCAAATTCGGGCTCTCCAAGCTCTCACATGCTGGTAGGCACAGGATGTTCCAAGTGTAGTCAGACTAATGAACTATGAGAGTGGCGAATTGAAAAGAAGTTGGCGTGCCACCGTGGAGGAAGACGTGGCAGTCTGCTTCGGCAAAGACAGACCCTTTGGAAACCACATGGGCAGTTCCACTTTGTGGCCCAGGGTTGCTCTCAGTTGGGATTGAGCTGATGGTAAGGGGTTAAAGGTTTGGGAAGGCAGAGGGCACTCGTGTGGCCATGTGGAATAGAAAATGGCATCCTGGCTCTAGTCCACAGTACCACTTGCCCAGAGTGACGGTGAGATTCCTGCATGATGTAAAGCCTCTGTGCTTCGCTGCTAACTGAAAGATTGGTGGTTCAAAACTACCCAGTGTTATTATCCTGGACAATAATCTGTGTCCTTTAAGAGTCCAACTGAAAGAACCAAGCCCACTGCGATCGATCGAGTCCATTCTGGCTCAGACAGACCCTGTAGGACAGAGCACCCCTAGCCTCGTGGGTTTCTAGCACTATAAGCCTTTGTGGAAGCACACAGCTTCATTTTTCTCCAGTGGCACAGCTGGTGGTTTTGAACTGCTGACCTGTGGTTAGCAGCCCAATTTGTAACCCCAGGACATTCCAACCAAGAAAAGCACGCGCAGCTGTGAGTCAGAATCACCTTGCCACATGAGGTCTCAAGCCAGTGTTCCAGACTGATATGCTAGAATGAAAAAGTAAGCAAAACAGGTTTTTCATGCTTCTTAGAAAACATCCTAAGGCTCATCCCCCAGACATGTCCCTCCCCCCACCCCCCACGCCAGAAAAAAATTGCAAAAGAAAGAAAAGCCCTTATAAATACTCTTAGTGGGTCCTTTTACTCATTTATTCCACAAAGTACTATTGCTTCTCAGGCACCCTGCTGGCCTCCAAGCGGATAAACAATTACTTATATTCAGGCAGGATGGCTCCACAGTGTTTTTTGAAGGCGATAACCGTGAAGGTAGCTATCTGGTTGGAAAAGCAGTCCGGCGCTTGTATTTGGGAATCTGACATTTTTACATAGGGATCTGGTGTGGGATATGTACTGGTGACCATTCATCCCGGCCCTTGGGGCTGCCACTAATCATAGTTACTGTTACAACAGGGCTTACCTTTGGCGACAATTCATGCCCTTGGAACAAACGATCTCTTCAAAGTCTGGAAAGAACGAGTTGGTAATGTTTTTTAATGCTAGGTTTTCTGGTACAGAGCTTCGAGCAGACTCTGAAATGACGGTGCACACGTCAGCAGCCCTGACTGTGGTACACTGACGATGGGCTGGATGGAATAAGGTAGGGATGTGTATTGGACCTTAATTTCTGAGCACTGTTTGCAGGAGACTATGGGCCAAGGTGAAAACCCCAAATCCATTTGCAAACTCCCCACCTAGATTAAGCCTTCATGGAATTCCTTTCCATCATTAACTAAGGAGGCAGATAGTCTTGCCCTCAGGCAGAGTGCATTGGGAAGTAGATTACTTCTATCAGTCTCCAGAAAGCCCAGGGAGGAGAAGCCTCTCAGGAGCATGCCTGGCCTATCAGTCATAACCTGTCTGCCTTGTTGGGGAAGGCCCTGGACCAATTTTGCACACTCTCCTATGTAACATAACGTGCATGCCCCAATCATGATGCTCTTCCTGCTTCTGTAGTCCCACAGGTCTGCAACTGTGATGTATTGCTCCACCACCAGTCAGGAGTTTGTGGCGGTTCCGTTGTTCTACACCTTATTTAGCTAGCTAACATCCTGACTGCGACTCCTTGGACGCCATTTTGACCCCATGCTAGTGGCCTCCCTCATCCAGATGCCATGTCTGCATCTTTGTGTTGTTGCCTTTGTCTATTTTAAGACTTCATACATGTGCTCCTTAAATTATATTTGAGATTGAGGTCTCTTTTGTGCCCTGAAACAGACAACAAGTATTTATTGCTGTTATAGGCGCTTACTTTTTGGATGATTTGTTCTGAAGAAAAAAATAATTTAAGGAAAGTGGCAGATAATCAGATAATATTAGATCCACATCAACCGGACCTGGGTATTCTTAAGGGGTGGTAGTGGACGGGTGAGTCAATTAGAACAGTTGTCTGGGCCCGGTTGTGGAAAAGCAGAAGCTCCCGTTCGTCACTGAGCTCTATCTTTGAAGGAGCGTTTTTTTAGCTTAACCAGTGCAAGGGATGGAAACCACACAATAGGCTTCCCTATTGCAAACAGAAGAGAGCATACAGGTGGAGATGGCTCAGAAAAGATGCCCAACAGTGCTTTCAGTTTCTAATCAAATCATTGTTAGTCAGTTGTGATATGAAACCAAAAGTTCCTTCCACTAAATTTGAAGTTGGGGGCTGAAGCGGCTCACTTCCAGTAAATGATTAGCAAGTGAAAGACAGCCTTTAAACAGCCAACAATAAAACTGTTAAGGGAATTTATCATAGCTTATTCTGATGAATCCCAGTGTGAAGTCAGTAGCCCTGGCTTTGGGCACCATTTATCTCTTCCTCTTCGAGCCTGCTCTCTGAAGAAGAAAATAAGCACCATTAAGGACCTTTCCATGTATGCGCAAATAAGCACCATTAAGGACCTTTCCATGTATGCGCAAATAAGCACCATTAAGGACCTTTCCATATATGCGCAAATAAGCACCATTAAGGACCTTTCCATGTATGCGCACGTTCCTAATTCTTGAAGGAGCCCAGGTGCACAGGGCGTTATGCATTAGGCTGCTGACCAAAAAGGTCAGCAATTCAAAATCACCAGTTGCTCTGTGAGAGGAAAAGGAGGCTTTCTGCTTCTATAGTTACAGTCTCAGCTCCCCCTAGGGACAGTGCTACCCTGCCCTGTAGGGTCACTGTGAGTCGGATCTGACTCGAGGGCCGTACATTTGGTTTGGAGTTTTTCATAATTCTTGCCGTGTTTGATCCTGTACATTTGGATATAATGACTACTTGGATATGTTGAGAAAATGGAGACTCAGATGCTCGGTGAGATGCCTAATTTTGCTCCAACTTTTAATCTTCTGGACTCTTTTCCAAACCTCAAAAGTCATTGTATTAAAATATGTATTTCAATGTATAACTAGAGAGAACCCTAACGTCTTGCTCCTTTGACTTGAAAAAGAAAAACCTCATAAGATTATCGTTAATTAAAAAAAAAAAGATTCTAAAGTGAAACCACCAAGAGCCAATACTTTCCTGGTCTCAACTAAATATTTCATGTTCTTTCTTCTTTCTTTCTTTTTCCCCCAAAACCATTTTATTGGGAGCTAATAGATATAATATCATTCCATAGTTCATTTACATCCAGCAGTAGTGTATAATTGCTACCACAATCAGTTTCAAAACATTCTCTTCAAAACATACAATTTTCCTCTAGTTCTTAAATGCTTCCCCCCCCCCCCTATCATGATCCCAATTCTACCTTACATATCCGGCTGGACCGGAGGATGTACACTGGTACAGATAGGAACTGGAAATACAGGGAATCCAGGACGGATAAGCCCTTCAGGACCAGTGGTGAGAGTGGCGAAATCGGGAGGGTGGAGGGAGGGTGAAGGAGAAAGGGGGAACAGATGACAAGGTCTACATATAACCTCCTCCCTGGAGGATGGACAGCAGAGAACTGAGTGAGGGAGACATCAGATGGTGTAAGATATGATAAAAAAAATAATTATTTATAAATTTTCAAGTGTCCAGGGGGAGTGGGGAGGGAGGGGGAAAATGAGGAGCTGATACCAAGGGTTCAGGTAGAAAGCGGTGTTTTGAGAGTGATGATGGCAACATATGTACGAATGTGCTGGACACAAATGATGTATGTACGGATTGTGGAAAGAGTAATAAATGCTTTAAAAGAAAAAAAACATTCTCTTCCTTCTCGAACTCCTTGATATCAGCTCTCTGCTACTCTCCTCCTCCACTGTACACCGCCCCCCCCTATACTGCCGCCCCCCAAAAAACCTTTATTTTACTGGCTGCCTCTATAGGTTCATCAATCCTCCGTCGTTTTCAATGTCAAACTATTACTACATGTATCAAACTTATTGTACATGTCACCCACTTTCTTAGCAACAAAATTAAACTCATCAGTTTATTTTCTTTTATGGCAGATGATTATTTTCCCCATGTTTGTGTTCCCATACTTAATATGAAAGTGGACTTTGAAGCTCAAGGGTAACCTCTTGGTGGGGAGCTTGAGTGGTCTTTGGAAGAAGCTGCTCACTAAAGGTTGGTGGTTTGGAACTCCCGGCAGGGCCACCAAAGGTGGCCTTGGAGAATGGGTTCTTTAAAGATTAACACCTGATTCTGACTCAGAATGACCCTACATCAAGGTTGTCAGTCTTTAAGGAAGCAGACAGCTTCATCTTTCTCCTATGGAGCGGTTAGGGGGGGTGAACCTGGGACTTTGCAGTTAGCATTCTAACCTGACAACGCCACAAAGGCAACGATGGAGCCATATTACTCTGTTATGCATCAGGTTGTGATAAGTGAGGGCCAATTTGATGGCAGCTAGCAACAGTAAAGATAAATGTCATCCTAGCACATGGATGTTGACCTTTTAGCCCAGAAGAGAGAAATGAATCAGACACACACATGTACCTTTTCCAAAGCTGATCCTCTTAGTGACCTGGCCCTACTGCCCCTAGCAACATTCCGTGTTAGATGATTCCTAAGCAGGAGATACGCGTTACCCAAAAGGAAACGGGGAGGAAAGGTGAAGACCAAGATGTATATCTCAGAGTCCTTGGAAAACTTGATAAAACTGTGACTGTGGTCCCTGAATCAACACTTACACACACACACACATGCATCTGCATCAGGTGTGTATGAAAAATGGAAGGGAGGGGTCCTGCTGGATCTAGACAATTTGGAAAGGATGAAGTACTTTCTGGGACACAGTTTCATGCGAACCAAAAGGTTGTAAGGAGTATAAAGAAAAAGGAGCAGCTTTCCGTGAGGAGCCCTGGTGGTGTGCTCACGCATTGGCTGCTAACTGCAAGCTCAGCAGGTAGACACCCGGAGCCCCTCCAAGGGAGAAAGACTGGCTTTGCTACTCCTGTAAAGAGTTACCGTCTGAAAGATTCACAGAGACTATACCGTCACCACTGGCTCAATGGCAGTGAGTTTCGGTTGGGTTTTCCTTACGGTCAGGACTGTTGTTGTTTACATGCAGTGAAGTCTGCTCCACGCCATAGCGACCACATCCACGCACAACAGAGCAAAACACTGCCCCCCGGTCCTGGGTCATCCTCAGACCTAACACTGTTCAAACTCTTCTCTGCGCAGGCATTCTCGTAGGGTGAAAACTTCAATGCCTATAATTATTTAGATGTTACCAATTGAATAGAAGGCAAGCAGTTGACTTAATGGATAATTAATTTGATTTGCCTATTTAAAAAATATACATGCCATATTTATCTTATTTTTCCCTCTGATGCTAAATGCAGTCCATAAAATGTAAATCGTTTTCAGATGATAAATATTTCATAACTATAACAATAAACAAATAAAGGAACTTTTAAAGATCACATAGGACAGTGGCTTCCAAGATTTCTTTCTTTATTATGATTTTTAAAAATTTCTTTCTCATTTTAAAGCCAGACTCTGAAGCAGCACCCTAGGTCACAAGGGGTTAAAATGTCATTTTGGGTCGATCTTATTATAATATCATCCCAAAAAGCTGATTTTGTTTAATGCAAACATTTAGAGAGAGGGTTTAATGGGAAAGAATTATAGCCACACCATCCCCTTTTTTCTGCGTTTAGTTTTCGCCACTCGATATCAAGAAAATCCTGGCTTGAAGAGATAGTTGCAAGCAGCAATGCTGAGGTAGTTGTAAGAGGAAGTTGCAAGCAGCAATGCTGAGGTAGTTGTAAGAGGAAGTTGCAAGCAGCAATGCTGAGGTAGTTGTAAGAGGAAGTTGCAAGCAGCAATGCTGTTACCCAGGTACTTTCATCCACAAGATCCTGTTCAAGCACATAAAGATGGAAGCATATTGCTTAGAAATCCACGTTAAAAGTGGAATTGCACACAAAGTTTCCAATTTGTTACAATTTAACCTATAACTAGTATGAGTATGTAGTTGCTCTAAAAAAAAACCCCAACAACTGATTGTATTATTGTTGTTGAGAATATCCACAGGCACCCCCACCCATTCAACTGTTTCTGTGTACAACTCAGTGGTCCTGAGACACTCTTCAAGTTGTGCAACCGTTTTCCCCCTCCTGGTCAAGGCTAGAGGCAGCAAAACAGACGAAGGTCCTAGACAAGCTAGGGTGATACAGTGACTACACCAACAAGCTCAAACACAACAGCTGTGAGGAAGGTGCAGGGCCAGCATCAGGTCTTTGTGCGTCGGAACCATCTTGAAGGGAGCTGACAATAACCACATTCCCCTCCAAGGTCATCGCTGAAAGGAAACACCGTCCAGTCCGGCACCATGCTCACAATTGTCCTTATGGTTGACTCCACGTGGCAGCCACTGTGTCCATTCACCTTCTCAAGGGTCTTCCTCTTTTTTAGTGTCCCTCCACTTTAGCAAGCCATGACACCCTTCTCTAGGGACTCTCCTGATAACTGATCCAAAGTATATGAGACAAAGTCTCGCCATCTTGCCTGTAAAGAGCATTCTGGCTGTACTTCTTCCGAGACAGATTTGGGTTTTTTTCTTTTTTCTTTTGGCAGTCTGTGGTACTTTCAATCTTCTTCACCAGCACCATAATTCAAATGCATTGAATCTTTTTAATTCTTCCTTATTCATTGTCCAACTTTCACATGCATATAAAGCCACTGAAAAGACCAGGGCTTGAGTCCAGCACACCTTAGTCCTCAAAGTAACATCCTTGGCCTTCAGTACTCTAAAGATGTCTTGCGCTGCAGATTTACCTAATGCATCGAGTTGTTTAATTCTTGACTGCTGCTTTCACGAGCATTGACTGTAGATCCACACAAGACAAAAATCCTGGACGACTTCCATCTTTTCTCCATTTGTCATGATGTTGCCTGTTGGTCCAGTGAGAGGTTTTGTTTTCTTTACCTTGGGTTGTAGTCCATGCTATAAGCTACAATCCATAATCTTTATCAGCCAGTGCTTCAGGTTCTCCTTTCAGCAAGCAAGTTCACCTGCATTTTGCAGGTTGTTAATAAGCTGATAGGACACCCTTATAAAACTCTTTGAAAATAAAATTGCATACTCCCACCCCATATATGAAAATTGGACCAATTATCTGCATGTTAGAACTAAAACCACAAATTCTTAGAAGAAACATGGGTAAAACTTCAGGACCTTGTTTTTGGCAATGAGTTCTTAGAGAAAACACAAAAATCATCAGAAAAACGGCAAAAGAGCTAATTTCGGCTTTATAAAAATGGAAAACTTTTGTATAGTTAAGGTTTTATCAAGAACGTAAGTAAACATTCTACAAAATGTGAGAAAATATTTTATAAGCATATCTTTAATAAGGGTTTAGTACTATCTAGAATATATGAAGAACTCCTACAACCCAACCAGATGGATTGACACAGTGGCTGCAACAATGGGCTCAAACATAACAATTGTGAGGACCATGCAGGACTGAGCAGTGGTTCATTCTTTTGTACATCCCGTTGCTATTAGTTGGAATCGATTCCACAGAACATAATAACAGCAACAGCTTAATAACAAAATGATAAACAATGGAGTTAAGAAATAGGCAATGGTGGGGAGGGAGGGGGGAAAATGAGGAGCTGATGCCAGGGCCTTAAGTGGAGAGCAAATGTTTTGAGAATGATGAGGGCAATGAATGTACAAATGTGCTTTA
>NW_022111369.1:94570539-94578464 GCF_000313985.2 Echinops telfairi
TCTAAATACAGGCATGTACATATGTAAATATATTTATATATAATAATAGGAAAATAGATCTATGTACATATATTTACATGTTAAGTATTAAGGTAGCAGACAGACATTGGGCCTCTACTCAAATACTCCCTAAACACTTTGTTCTAATAACCCAGCATTCTGTGTTGCTCACCTTCCCAACATGATCGCTGAAGACAAAATGGGTGTATAAGCAAATGTAGTGAAGAAAGCTGATGGTGCCCGGCTATCAAAAGATATAGCGCCTCGGGTCTTGAAAGGCATGAAGATAAACAAGCAGCCATCTAGTTGAGAAGCAACAAAGTCCACATGGAAGAAGGACACCATCCTATGGGATTATGAGGTATTGATGGGATCAGGTATCAGGCATCAAAGACCCAGAACAAAAAAATCACATCAATGGGAATGAGGGGAAGTGCAGAGTGGAGACCCAAAGCCCATCTGTAGACAATTGGACATCCCCTTATAGAAGGGTCACAAGGAAGAGATGAGCCAGTCAGGGTGCAGTATAGCACTGACAAAACATACAACTTTCCTCTAGTTCTTTAATGCTACCTCCCTACACCCCCTATGATGACCCCAATTCTAACTTTACAAATCTGGCTAGACCAGGGCATGTACACAGGTACAGATAATCCAGGTACATAAGGAATCTAGGATAGAAAAACCTCTCAGGACCAATAATGAGAGTAGTGATACCAGGAGGGGAAGAGGAAGGTGGGAGGAGAAAGGGGGAACCAATCTACATATAGCCCCCTCCCAAGGGGACAGACAACAGAAAAGTGGGTGAAGGGAGACATCAGACTAAAACTTGAAAAATAATAATTTATAAATTATCAAGGGTTCGTGAGGAAAGGAGAGGGGGAAATGAGCCGATACCAAGGCCTCAAGTAGAAAGAAAATGTTTTGAAAATGATGATGGCAACAAATGTACAAATGTGCTTGACACAATGGATGTATGAATGGATTGTGATCAGAGCTGTAAGAGCCTCTGTAAGAGTTGTAAAATCATTTAAAAATGATTTTTTAAATCATTTTTTAAATGATTAAAAACAAACAAACAAACAAATAAACCAAAAAGCAGCGTTGGTGGGAACAGCGAGGAACTAGAACCCTGGTGCAGTACGAGGGGGGATATAAAATGAGGAGCCACTGCAGAACAGCTTGGTGCTTTTACAAAAAATTCAGCATAGAATTCCAATTTGACTAGCAGCTCTTCTAGATACAGATGCCCCAAAGCCTTGAAAGTAGGGACTCAAATGGATAAACTTGGCACCAATGTTCACTGCATCATTCCTCAGAGTCAAAGATGGAACCCAGCCAAAGGCACATTAACAGATGAATGCTGCGGGACAAAGAATGACATTTACCCTTTTGCATCTGCCTTCGGAAAATAGCCTGAGCACTTCAAGGACTTTGTCTTTCTCAAACACCCAGAGTGGTAGGGCCAAGGCCAAACTATACCGTGAGAACTGACTTCAAGAAGAGAAGGGTCATGATGCAGTCAATCATGCACAGTCATCAAGCACACGTATTCATTGGCTCATACATAGTCTTCACTCACACATTGAGATCCCAATGACTAGGGCGCCCTGGCCCTCGAAGCGCTCTCTTTGAGGCCTCTTGGATTGTAGAGAACCTCCATGTGGGAGAGGACGTGGCCCATCCCTCTGAGAGCTGAGGCTCTCAGACCTTGTAGTCTAGATTTCTAGTTGTAATAGCTGAGTAACTGTAGACTCCACAAACCCAGGATGGGGGTGGGAGTGGGGAGGTGCAATGAGCCAGTCGGACTGGGAGAACAAGGTTGAATTGTGTAACACCTTCTCTGGGTGGCTGGGTAAGAGAGAAAAGCTGCACAGGCAACTGATAAAGATGGAGGGGAGTCCTAGCTTGTGACCTGGACCCAGTGCACCAGAGAGAGTAAGAGGGAGGCCAGCTGGTCTTCAGGGATGGGAGCTGAATGGCTCCTGCATCTACAGCTGCTCCCCGCTGGCTTGGCTTGACTAGGTTGAGCCTGGGAGGAGGGCTGATGGAACTCTGAGTGGCTAGGATCTACATTAGAGCCTCTGTTGTGAGCTGTAGGTCTGCAGAAAGCTGTGGAGAGCCCAGGCCCTGAAGAAGGATGCTATGTTTGGTTAAATGGAGGGGCAGTGACAAAGAGGAAGCCCTTCCAGGAGATGGATTGACACAATGGCTGCAACAGTGGGCTCAAGCATAGGAACAATTCTGAGGATGGCACAGGACTGGGCAGTGTTGCGTTCTGTTCTATTGTGCATAAATAAGGTCACTATGGGTCAGAACCTACTCGATGGTATCTGGCAACAACAACAATAACAGTGGAAGCCCCAAATCCATCTGCAGTTTTCATGTGGATTATGCCTCCATTGAATTCCTTCTGACCCTTAACCTGGAATGTGAACAGTCTTGTCCTCAGGCGGAGTCTTAGGAATCAGATGACTACCACTCAGCTGACCAGCCCAAGCAGAGGCAGCTGCCCTTAGGGGCTTTCTTGGGCTTGTCCATGATGGAGATTGGGATTCTAGGATTTCATGGTCGTAAATCAATTCCTGACTAGTTTTGTTGGAGGGCCCCCAGAACAATTGTGTAGACTCTTCTGTCCAGCATAATATATGTGTCCCAAGCATTGCCCCATTCTAATTTCTACAGCCCTGCCTACAACAGCCCTTTATTACATAATCGCTCACCAATCATGTTTCTTTTTTGAATTAATAAATCATTTTATTGGGGGCTCTTACAGCTCTTATAGCAAACGAATCCTTTTTCTAACTCCTTCACCAACCCTGGTGGATAGTGGATGCCGACTCATCAGAGACGCGATAGCACAGGGTAGAACTGCCCCTGTGCATTTCCAAGACTGTAACTCTATGAGAGTAGAAAGCTTCCTCTTTCTCCCTCAGAGTGGCTGGTGGTTTCAAGCTTCTGACCTTGCAGTTAGCAGCCCAGGGTGGAACTCTTACATCACCAAGGGTCTTCCAGCACATATTAGGTTCTCCTTATATATCCAGCAATTATACATCCAGAAAAATACAAAGGGGCTTTTGAAAGTTTGTGACAAAAAAGAGTTGAGAGAATGGAGTTTTTCCACGTGCTTTTAGAAGCTCCCCTCTTTGTGTGTGTGTACATACATGTTTACATTCGTGTAATATATGTATGCACTCTGGCAAATGGTTAAACTCTAGCTGAGTAGTCACAAGGTTGGTGGTTCAAACCCATGTAAAGGGGCTTTAGGAGGCAGCCAGGGCCTTTGTCGCCCAAAACTCACAGTCCTGGAAACTAGGGAGCAGCTCTCCTCTGTCCATGTGTGATTGCCCCCACTTGGAATGAACTCAATGGCAACCAGCAAGAAGTGCATATTAACTAGCCCTAATCTAAGAACAGTTTGTTCTGATAACATGTTCCTTCTCCATACTCGCCTTCATGAAAGGATCACGGAAGATCAGGGTGCTACAGCAAAGTGTGGTGAAGAGAGCAGATGGTACCCGGCTATCCATCGGAATACTGTCTGGGGTCCTAATGGCTTGTACTCAAACAAGCAACCATCTAAGTGAGGAGTCAACTAAATCCACACGGAAGAATCACGCCAGCTTGGGTGACCCAAAGATGACAATAGCAAAATCCAAATATAACAAAGGGAAAAGTATCAGAACCTAAATTGCAAACATCCAATTTGTAAAAGCCTATGGAGGATGTGGGAGCCCCAAACCCATATGCAGAGTATATAACCTGATCCAGTCACTGGCAGATCCCCGCGAGATTCTTCTAGGTGCAAGTATTACTTGATTGTTGAATGACAAAAATTCCTTCCCTGGTCTCTTAAATATTCATATTGGTCTTTCTTACTCACGATTTGTATTTTTATCCCTGTATTATTATTCTTCTATCCTTACCACTTTCTTTTTTTTTCTTCTGTTTTATTTTTAATCTTTCTGTTGATTTTTCCAGTTTGCAAAGCACAGAAGTAGATGCAAAGAGATAAGAACTGATGTAAGCATTTATAGGGGAGGTGTGGGGAGTGTGATGGGGTTGAGGGAGCAAACAATCTATGGCGGAGGAGGGAGGGAGCACTCTCAAGAACCGATGATGATTACCCAACTCAATTCAGAAATCATTTAACCATGGGGGGGGAGAGAAAAAAAGGACACATTATACACATGTACATATATGTGTGTGTCTGTATATGTGTATCACACATACAAATTACATATATATGTGGAATAAATAGGAACCAGCAAAAAAAACACACGCACATCATGTAGAAATTAACATGTTAAGGATGAGAGCATGCCAAAGAATCCAATCCTTAAAAGCATGATGGAAACCTTGAGGGGAAACAGAATACATTTAAAAACACAAATAGTGCCAGCGAAATCCTTCCTTTGGGCTTTTGGGGCTAGAGAGGGTCAGGAGGAGGTTTCTCTCCGGAAAAACTTGAGCACACTCTCAGGCCAAACCTCTCCCTCCTGCAAACCTTGGCTCTCTTTTCTCTAATTACTGCCATCCTGTTAGCAGCCCCTAAGTGGGCCCCAGCCTCACAGCGCCTTGTGCATGCTGGGATGGGACCCTTGGGATCCAGGCTGACTTTGATCCTGCAAAGGAGAGGAACAGGCGCGCCCTTATCCTTCGAGGCCCTTCCACCCCTTGCTCCTCACTCAGCGGGTTTTCCTGACCCTGCTGCCCCCGCCTTCTTGAGCACCTGTAGCTTGGTCACGTTGGCACTTCCCTTGCACAACTCTCTAGGGCAGCGGTTCTCAACCTGTGGGTCGCAACCCCTTTGGGGGTGGAACGATGGGTCACCTAAGACCATCTTTTTTTTGTGAATCGTTTTATTAGGGGCTCATACAGCTCTTATCACAATCAATTGTGTAAAGCACATTTGTACATTCATTGCCCTCATCATTCTCAAAACATTTCCTCTCCACTTAAGCCCCCCGCATTAGGTCCTCATTTTTCCCTCCCTCCCGGCTCCCAAGACCATCTTTTTTTTTACCGTCTTAGGAACCAAGACACCGCTCCTCTATCCAGGTGGTCCGCCCACATGCAGATGCGCCCACCTACGATTACCCGGCCTGAAGACTGTTGTTACCCATGCTACACTATGCTTCAAGACAGAATTTCATTTATTTGTAATTAGAAATATATACTTCACAATATATCATGACACATTGTTTTTGATGAATCACTTACTATGCTTTAATTATGTTCAATTTGTAACAATGAAAATACATCCTGCATACCAGATATTTACATGACAATCCATAACAGTAGCAAATCACAGTTTTGAAGTAACAATGAAAATAATTTTATGGTTGGGGGGGTCACCACAACATGAGGAACTGTATTAAAGGGTCACAGCATTAGGAATGTTGAGAACCACTGCTCTAGGGCAACCCACAAGGAGAGTCCAGGCCCTGGCTCCCTGACTTGCAGCCTGGTCCTGATCTCAAGAGAGCAAGAAGTTCTCATCAGGCAGGAGTAAGGGGATTCCTAAGTCATAAAAATTTAATTTCATAGATGTTGTATTTTTCACAGGGTAGGAGGGCCTAGTGGCTGTACACTGGATTGTTCACCTCAAGATCCATAGTTCAAAACCACTTCCTCAGGATAAAGAGGAGGCTTTCTAACCCCTTTAAGCCTGCCACCGGAGGCAGGCTTTCTCCGAGCTATCGGGTCCCTGTGAGTCAGTATTAACTTGATGGCAGTGAGCTGGAGTGCACGAGGGGGAGGACAAGCCTAATGGTCAGACCTGGCGCCTCTCCACTTAGCAAGAACGATGGGGCCAGAGGGGTCTATGCCAGCAAACACAGGATAAAACCCAAACACCAAACCCATTGTTGACTCGTCTGTATAGACTCCTAGCCATCCTAGAGCACAGACTGGAGCTGCCCCAAAGGGTTTCCAAGGTTGTACTGTTTCTGGACCCCGGCTGCCACCTCTTTCTTCTGAGGGGCTTTGGTTCCAGCACCATCATATCCGTTAGTATGCAAGCACTTAACCGCTGTCCCACCAGAGCTACTGTTTTGTTTGTTTGGTTAGTTCGAATGTCAGACGGGGGCAAAATCCAACTTCACACATTGAAGAAGAGCGATGAGGTCGTCTTGCCCTTACTGGAGGGCAAACAGAAGGCACCGTCTTCTCAAGACAAAGCAGCCCTGACAACTGCTGTGTGTCAGAGCATCCCTCAGCTCCTTAAGGTTTTCTTTCTTTTCATAATAGTTTTAAGGACATATCTTACACAATCCAATATATCCGTTCACAGACAATTCTGTTGTTCAAGCCTATCGAGTGGAGTTAACAACCATCAATGCTATCAGCTCCCCATTCCGCTCTAGCTGATCTTAAAGGATTTTCTTCCTGAAGCATTGCATGTGCTGCGTGAATCTGAAGAGAAATTTATAGACTGGTATCAGACATATGAGCTAATATCAGACTTATGGACTATCAGGATGTTTTCTTAAAATACAATTACTCTTGGATATAAAACTCTCTCTTACACGCATATGAGTGTCTCTGGATTTGTTCTCTAGTCAACCCAGACTAACACAAGATTTACGCAATCACTCTCTAGTGGACTGGAAACATTACGTGACAATGTCATCAATTATTCATGAAGGAAACGCTCTCTTCCTCCATGTCTTTGAAAGATCCCCTTAATAGAAAACAATGCCTTCTCTTCTCTTCTTTCTGGTTTCAGAAATTCCTCACTGAGCGTCTCCTTCATGCCCTGTGCTGTGCAGTACCAACAAAGCAGCACAGATGCCTCCTTCTGGGAATTTCCATTGAAGAACCAGACTGTGTGCCAGGGTGGAACAGGTGGCAGAAGGGCAGAAGAAACATGTATGCTCTAAGTATGTTTCCAGTCCCAGTTACTGTCCAGTCAGCTCTGCCTCCTGTGTGATCTCACATAGGCCAGGAGAAGAGGAGGGGTTTCAGTAGCTGGGTTTCTTGAAAGTTGATCTCCAAACCTTTCTTCTGATGCTCTCTGGTTCGACTTGCACCTTCAACCTTGGGCTGACCAGCCAAACATGCTATTTGCATCATGCTGGGACGTCACAAAGTTTGTCTGACCAAAACCCACCGGCATCGAGTCGATTCCAACTCACATTCATCCTACAGGATAGTGTCTGCATCTGCTCCATGGGGTCTCAGAAACTGTCCATCTTTACAGCAGCAGAGAGACCCACCTTTCTCCCTCCCTCGGGGCGGGCGACTGGGGGGTTTGAACCACTGACCTATCCCAGAGTGACACCGGGTCTCTTCACAACATATGTTCAACTGAAAGCCAAACCCACTGCCAAAGGGTTGTTCCAGTGACCCCGGAGGACAGAGTCGAAATGTTCCTTAGGGTTTCCAAGGCTGCGAAGCTTGACCAGAGCAGACAGCTTCATCTTTCTCTCTTTGGGCAGCTGGGTTCAAATAGCTGATCTTGCAGTTGGTAGCCCAACTGTTATGGGAAGGAGTCAAACAGAGAAGAGTGTACACTGGGGTATTTCTGGGATGGAGGTCCCACTTGTGGTCAAGGAAGGTCTTACTTCAAAGGCATCCTCTGGGCAATGACCCTCTAAGAGCTTTAGTACCAAAGTCTTCCCCTTCGAACTGGAGATGACCCTTCAGGAGAGCCAGACACTGACCAAACAGACCCCAGAGAGGTCTGGGTCTTAGCTGTGGTCTTCCAGAAGATGGCTGGGTCTTAGCTGGGCTTAGCTGTGGCTGGGTCTAAGCTGTGGTCTTCCAGAAGAGAGAAGAACCCTTGGGCTCTACAATTCTGAGAAAGTGGCTGCAAGGGACACTGGGCAAGGCTACTTACTGCCTGCCTTGCTGTTGCAAACACAGGGCCCCCTTCCCCATTGTTCCCAGAAAGCTGGGAGCCCGCAGCTGTGACATGGCTC
>NW_022111369.1:94580009-94596863 GCF_000313985.2 Echinops telfairi
ACAAAAGAGGAAGGCCCTCCAGGGGTCGGACTGACACGGCAGCTTCCGCAATGGGCTTA
The DNA here is from genome assembly GCF_000313985.2 of Echinops telfairi. NCBI lineage: Eukaryota > Metazoa > Chordata > Mammalia > Afrosoricida > Tenrecidae > Echinops > Echinops telfairi. Next base: position 94,580,069 of record NW_022111369.1, read on the forward strand.
AACATGCGACAATGTTAAGGATGGTGCAGGGCTGGGCAGTGTTTTGTTCTATTGAACGTAGTGTGGCCATTAACCATAACACTGATTCATCTACCTGTGTTCAGGACTCACTCCTGGCAGAAGACTGCTCTGGTGAGGAGAAACTTGAAGAGAGAGACAGAGAACCCAGGACACTGGCTCTGGAGAAATCTAGAAGCTACTGTAAGGGCATGGGTGCGTGTGAGTGTGTGCCCGCATGCGTGTGGTGGAGACACTACAGGATGAAGGAAAAGGCAGCTTAGTGGACACACAGAGGTCTCACGGGTTATTCCCAACTGATACGCCTGGCTTCCACTCTAATACTCAAAGGTGCTTGAACAAAATCAGACATACACCCCAAACTCTATAGTCGATTCTGAGTCAGTAGTCCAGGGTAGAACCAGGAACCTGCATTTAACAGCATATTCTCGGTGTCATCCAGTCAATTCAGACTCACAGCGACCCAATAGGGCAGGTGGTACCGCCCCTGTGGGTTTCTGAGAAGATAACTCTTTACAGCAAGCCTCATCTTGCTCTTTCAGAGCAGCTGGTGGTTTCACACCGTTGACTTTGTGGTTAGTAGCCCTATGTGTAGCCACTGTGCCACTGGGGCTCCTCGCCAGTAGCTTAGGTATTTCATATGCCGAGCCGGATGCTCCCTGGTTCCGTGCCACATTTCAGTGGACTCTTCTCTGAGTGCATCATTTCCTTACGGGAACCCGGCTCCTTAAAAGTAAATGTGAGAACAGAAAACGAACCAGGGGCTGGGATGCCCTCTGTGTCCCTGAATGCAGTGTGACAGTGCCGAGGGCAGATGAGCCCCCGAGGCTGAAAGATGCTCACGGTGCCACAGTGGACTAGAGAATACCAGCTGGTGGGGCTGGTGCCGGCTGGGTCTTTTGTTCTGTTGTACTTGCGGCTGACTTGACAACCAGCACCAGCACCGATGTTATTGGAGATGCTGATTAGCTGTGCGCTGCAGCTAAGGTATCCTGAGCGAGACACACAGGGGGAACGCCTTTTCAGCCTTGCTGAATAACACACAAATAAATGTAAACCGTCCCCACGTCATTTGGGGTCCCCGCGTTAAGGCTCGTCTTCTCTTTCCCCAGCCACTGTCCACCATTTCCTGAGCCTTCACCTCCTCCCTCCCATTCTCCTGGGCCGCCTCCACTCGTCCTCAGCTCTCCGTGTTTAATTCTCCCCTCTCCCCAGTTATCCCTGTCATGGAGTCTGACTCAAGGGGACCTTAAGCGTGTATCAGAGTAGAGCTGTGCCCCACAGGGGTTTTCAGTGGGTGATTCATCAGGGTTGCCAGCCCTTTCTTCTAAAGTACTGCCGGGTAGACTCAAACCTCCAATCCAAACTTCCCAGCTCGATGCCACCTATCTCACCACCTGCCATTCCAAGCAAAGCACATGTCATTGCTAACCCTCAGCACACCAAGAGGGCAGCTCAGGAAGCCAGCTCTTACTGAAAGAGCTCAACCGATGTAATGCGCTACTTAGCCAATGGCATGGTATCCAAAAGGTGCAGTGACTGAACACAAGTTTACCAAGCCAATATGCAACACCTGTTCAGAAAAGATTTTCCAAACTATGAATTTTTTTCCCCTCCCATGATTGGGGTTGTTTTCCTGCCAAGTCTAGTTGATTCCTCCATGACGGAGTCAAGCTGCCCCAGAGCTCTCTGCGTGGGTTCAGAACCACCACCGTTCAGTGAAGACTGAATATTACGCCACCAGGGCTCCTTAGAAAGGTGGCTACAGGCAAGAACAACACAAACCTGAAACCCACTGCTACCAAGCTCCATGCATGGGAACAAACAGCCTCATCTTCCTCCTGAGGAATGGTTGGCAGGTTTGAACCACAAACCTCTTCCCACCAAGGAGTAACTGTAGTTTTGAACTGCTAATCTCCTGGTTAAACAGTTTCTCTTCCTAGCAGGAAAGGCCTGGTAATATACTGCTGAAAACCTGCCAGTGAACACTGAGAGAATTCCAAAGATCCATCTGCAACGGGTTGTGAGGATGGGATGGAGCAAGACCGGGCAGCAGTTCTTTCAGTACGCAAGGAGCCGGGGAGGGGGAGAGACCCAGTATGTGATGTCATGAGCTGGGTTAGTCCCGAGGCAGCTGAACAAGAACATCTCACCCCACCTGAAGTTCAGCTCTCTTTGACCTTCAACATGACATTTTCTGATTTGTAACTTGTCATTCCCCAAACTCAACTCATTGCAGGGAGTCGATTGTGACCCTATAGGACCCTATAGAATTGCCCCGTGGGTTTCTGACACTAAATCTTATGGACGCAGAGAGCCTCATTTTTCTCTCTCAGAGCTGCTGGTAGGTTTGAACTAGTACTGTCCTTGCTAACTAGCAACCCAAAGTACACGCCTCTATGCCAACAGGCCTCTTTTTTTTAGCTTGAAAGTAGGCATAAAATACCATTGCTCCAAGCTGCTTGACAAAGGTGTTGAGAAGATTGATGTCCAAATTCTGGCAAAGGCAGCTAAGCTTGCCTACGGAGGAGCCAACTAAGGAGCAGATCGTGTGTGTGTGTGTGTGTGTGTGTGTGTGTGTCTCTTTATTGAAGGGAAAGGGAAGCAGTGGGCCCACATTGCACTTCACTGCTCTCCTTGCTGGCTAATTAGAAAACAAATTCATTGGGGCCCCCAAGGAAAAACCCAGGCAAGTAAAAGACCAAAGAGAATTACATCATTTCCTTTGAATCTTCCCTGAGGGCATCTTGGTCTTGGGGAGAATGACTCAGGCCTTCAAAATGAAGCCAAAACAACCCAATTTCCAATACTGATGAACCCCAACCTTAACCCTAAAGAGGAGGGCACTTCTTTTTTTTACCACCTTTTTCTTCTGAAAAATAAGGAAGTGAGGCAAACCAAGAGTGTGATTTTTCGAACTGAGATGAAAATAAACCGGAGAGGGAAGTTTAACTGCTCTTCTCTTCCTTCATCCTGCTTGAGGACACAAACGAGACTTCATCTCAAACATAATTTAAGGAGAATATTTATACAGTCTTACAAGGGCAGAGACAACACAAAAACAAAGGCTCACAGTTGGGTTGCTAGGTAAATCAGGTATGGAACAAAGGAAATGTCACAAACTCGTGATTGGTGGCAGATCAATGCATCACTATTACAGGTGCGACCACAGAAGCAGGCCCGGGACCAAGATTGGGACGTGCACAACTTTAGGTAGAAGGACTTACAAGATTGGCTCCGGCCTGCCCACCAAGGCAGTCGGGGCGAGGTTGATTGGACATCACTCCTGACTGTGGGACTCCCTGCCAGTATGGTGACTTCTATCAAGGACACACTCAGGCTACCCCTAAGAGGGACTGCCCTTCCCCCGGCTGGCTGGAGATGGTTGGAGGCACTCCACTCTCCAAGGCATTCTGCCTGAGGGCAAGGTGAGCTACCTTCTTGGTTCGCGGTCAGAAAGAATTCAGTGGAGACTTGATCTGTGAGGGGGAATATGGGGATGGAGTTTGGGCTGTCACTGCCATTCAGAACCCTTTGCAAACCCTGAGCTCAGAATTTGAGCTCTAGTACAATCCTTCCCTGTAAAAATTTTAAAAAATTAGCAGAACTTTCTGGACTAAGTTTTAGAAATTTTCTCCAAAAAAAAAAAAATTCTTGACATAGGGGTATTGGTTTTAGAGTTTACCCTTACTATTTTTTTTAATCAAAAGTAATTTTTCTTATTGTGATAGAGGTATGGAACAAAACATTTGCAAGATTGTTTTTAATTCATCTTTTATTATTATAGAAGAGTCAGATGTAATTGGACAGATGTAATTAAGTTGGCAGGCCTTTTAATTATGACTTCTAAGTAGCTGTTACACTTGGACGCTTATACTGAAATTGTAAAGTTTCCTGCCCCCTTGAATGCCTGTTAAATTCATTCCTTTTGTCTCTGGCCATAAGATGCACTTAGAAGGCTATCGTTCTTACTCAGGAGATGATACAAATGCTGACATTTACATACGAATGAATACACATTGCTCCTTTCTGTTAGACAAATACACTCAGAGCAACCCAGGAATGATTCTTGGGCAGAGTCCACAGCAAATTCCTAAATTGGGAGTCTGTTATTCTGGCTGTTGAATTGCATTTACGCTGGGAGGCTGGACCCAGGACAAGCTTTGTCCAGGCTCCAAGTCCAGCCCTCTCCAGACACGGAGACTCTGGGTTACATATAAGCAAATACGAGTTGGGGGAAAAACAGGCCCTTTTTTTCGACAGATTGGACTGAAAGAGCCATCAAGCTCCACTGAACCCAAGGCAGACCAGGCCAAGAAAATGCGGGGTTTCTGTTAACCCCGTCTCCTACTCCTCCTTGACAGCAAAAGAAGAGAAGCATCATGGGAAAGCTATATGCATCATGGGAAAGCGCTACGTTTGGGCTTTCAAAATGGAATGCTGTTAAAAAGAAATGTTCTGGAAGGGGAAAAAATAAAAGAACCTTTTTGAAACTTTTGAAATATGGCATGACAATGAAGACGTTCAGATTATAGGAGGTATATTAGAGTTTAAGTTCTGAGCAACGGCTTTGCCGAAGGCTATGGATAACCGTGAAAGCCCAAAATGCATGTACAGAGTCCCTTCCCACTGCCCCACCAGGCTAAGCCCCAATTAACTTTCTTCTGACCATTCACCAGTGATGTGAACAGTCTTGCCCTCAGGCAAAGTGTGTTGGATACTAGATAACTTCCAACCCTGCCCAGCCCAGGAAGGGGCAGCTCATTGAGGGGCTTGCCTGGGTGTGTACTTGATGGCGGCTACCCCGACTGCCTTGGTTCAGTTTTGTGAGCTGTCTAGCATCCTGCAGGTGTCCCTATCATGGATCCTTTGTCACTTCGGCAGGCCCAGCAGTCACTGTGGTGTGCTGGTCTGCCTCCAGTCATGCTTCTGTGACAGTTTCCTTTGCCCTCTCCTGTCCTGCACAAGGAGAGCCCGAGTGGCGCAGTGATTGGTTAACAGTTTAAAACCACCAGCTGCTTCTAGGGGCAAGATGAGGCTCTCCACTCCCATAAAGAGTTGCAGTCGTGGAAACACACAGGGGCAGTTCTGTCCTGCCCTCTAGGGTGGCCATGAGTCAGAAGTGATTTGATGGCTGTGCATTTGGTTTGGCTTTCTGTTTTATTGGTCTCTGAAGCTCAGCAAACCCTTGGATGCCTTTATGACCCTGGGTGTGTTAGTCTGGTAAACTAGGGAAACACATCCACAGAAATTCATGTGTATAAGAGAGAGCTTATATAAAGGTTAAGTGTACATCAAGAAAACATCCCAACCCAGTGCTGCCCAAGCCCACAAGTCCAACATTATTAGTCCATATGTCTGACACCAATTCACAAAGTCCTCCTCCATCTCACAAAACACACGCAATTTCGCTGATTGCAGGAGGAAAGCCGAGTCAGTGAGCATGCAAGCATCTCAGCGCCGACAGGGGTCTCCACATGGGTGCTCCAGCACCCAGGGCTGCATCAGGTTAGGTCCATGTGGCTTCTGCTCAGGGGTGTGTTGCAGGAAGTGAGTCTTGCCAGCTGAAGCAGGGAACTGGCTCTGATGCTCCATCCATCAGAAAGCAAGAGACTGGAGAACTGGAAAGGTGAGGCTCACTGAGCCATTTATCTCTCCACCCTTCAATGACCCTACATGTGTTTACCAGCCAGGTTGGCACAATAAACTTTAACTATCTCACTAGAATACTGTTCTTCCTCAACTGGAGGTGTTTGTGTCTTGTTAAGACTTAAGAAATGTCAGATTTGGGGTCTCTTATACCATAAAATGAAAATATTAGGAAAAATCTTTTTCCCCCATTAAAAGAATTGTAATCACTTTATTCGGGGCTCTGATAACATTACATACATCGATTGTATCAAGCATATTTATACACATGTTGCCTTCATCATTTCCAAAACATTTTGTACTTGAGCCCTTGGTATCAGCTCTTTTTTTCCCTCCTCTCCCCACCCTTGTGAATCCTTGATCAATTATATATTGTTATTATTATTTTGTATCTTGCACTGTCCATTGTCTTCCTTCACCCACATGTCTGTCATTTGTCCCCTTGGGGGGGTGGGCAGGGGCTCTATATTCAACCTTGTAATGGGTTTCCCCCATTCTCCCTCTTCTCCCTCCCCCAAAACATTTTCAATAATTCATACTCCTACCTGTATTTGAGCTTCACTTGTAAAGCACTTGGTTTGTGGAACACCACAGTCTACCATGGGGCCCTCACTTGTTTTGAACTTTGTTTTAGGGCACAAAGGAGACCCCATGTTGAATATCATTTAAAGAGAACATGTGTTATGTCTTAAAAGAGACAGAGACAACAGCACCAAGATGCCACAGACACAACATCTGGAAGAGGGAGGCCACCGACATGAGGTTGAAATGACATGCAAGGGTTTGTTGAGATGCAGCCCTTTAGAAAACGGGAGGGCATGGGAGGCCAAGGAAACACAAAAGCTTGATTGGTGACAGATCAGTAGATCACAGTTACAAGTGGGCCTAAAGAATTGAGCACGGGACCATGATTGGGACACACACATCATTAGATAAAGGGCTTACAAGACTGGTCCAGGGGCTTCCAAGCAAGGCAGTTAGCGTGAGAGGGATGGGGCATGACTCATGACTATGTGACCCCTCGAACCATCCCCATCTGGATGACCTCCATCAAGGACATCCTAGGCAAGCCCTTCCCTGTGGTGACCAGAGAGGGGTGGAGGCAGTCACTCTCCAAGGCATTCTGCCTGAGGGCAAGGTGATCTACATCCTTGGTTAATGATCTGAAAGTATTCCTTGGAGGCTCAATCTCAATCTTTGTGGGGACTCTGCGAATGGATTTCGGGTTCTTACTGCCCTCCATACCTTTTGCTTACCATGGTGCTCAGCATTTAAGCTCTTAATACAGTCTTGATATGTGTTTAGATATCATTTAAGTTCTTTATGCTTCTTCCCCAATACTTTGTTCACATTCAAATATAATTTAGAGTAGCCCGTTAATTAAGTCTTAAGCCAGACAAAGGCAAATCATCCTGATGGGGAAGACCTTCAGCATGAGACCCTCCTAGTGGTCAAGGATTCACAGCCTATGTGAACAGAACAAAGACAACGGTCACAAAATCATGGTTGGAGGGCTGTCACTTTAGCACAGACTCAGCAGGACTTTGGAAGTGGGCACAGAGCCAGGATGAGGATCTGCACACTCTTCTGTAAGGTGAGAAAAGCTTACAAGATTGGGTCAGGGCCCTCTGACCACACTAGTGTGACCTGAACCCAAACCTACTGCCACTGAGTTGATTTCCACTTACAGCGGTCCTATCTAAGATGCTCACAGCTGTACATCTTTATGGAAGAGCCCTGGTGGTGCAGTAGTTCTGCGTTGAGCTGCTAACCTCTCAGTTGGTAGTTCAAAACCACGGGAGTAGGAAGTAGAAAGACAAGGCTTTCTACTCCCATAAATAGAGTTTCAGGAACTCACAGGGGCAGTTCTAGCTTCACTTATGAGTCAGAATGGACTTTTTGGCAGGTTTTTGTTTTTCAATCTTTATTGGAACAGAGACTCATCTTTTGGGGTAACACCAAATGAGAAATGAATATGTCTGCTCCTGTTAATTTTTACAGTCTCACGATCCAAAAGGGGAGTTCTGCTCTGCCCTACTGTTGCTATATGTCGGAATTGACTTGATGGCCATGGGGCTGGTTCTTTTTGGTCAATGGTCACAATTCTATGGAGGCTGAATCTCTGAAGAATCCAAATGGATTTAGGGCTCTCATTGTAAACTGTAACCTTCTACAAAATTCTCTCTCACTGCCATCAAGCCAATGCTGACTCATAGCGTATGTTTTCATAGAGTCTTGTAAGTTTGACCCTTATAAGGTAGGGTAGAACTGCCCGGATGAATTTCCCAGCCTATAACTGTTTTTGGAAGTAGAGAGCCCCGTCTTTCTCCCATGGAGCACTAGTGGTTTCAAACTGCTGAGCTTGCGGATTGCAGTTTTAACGAGTAACCACTACGCCACCAGGCTCCTCTTCCACAAACTTAGTGCTCAGCACTTAATTAAGCTCTGATACAACTTAGAGCCTGAGACCCACGACTCTCAAATCATCTTACCTCACACACTGCCATCTAGTTGATGGTGACCCTACAGAACACAGTAGAGATGCCTCTTTGGATTTCTGAAGCTGTAAATCTTCACAGTAGCAGAAAGCCTCCTCTTTTTTCTGAGAAGCAGTTGTTAGATTTGAGCTGCTGACCTTGCAATTATCAGCCCAATGCTTAATCCACCTGGACTTGACAACCATTAACGAGTGACTTGTCTGGGGCAAGCTCAGGGAGGGGCCTTTCGCCCTCTGGAAGAGAGTGAAAGTAGATGAACTAAAAAGTGCTCTCACAAAGAACTAGGGGATTCCTTGGGTACTTACATGTCGAGGAATGTAAGTTAAAGGGCTGGGCTGTTTGTATTGTCTGCAGTCGTGTTGTGACTATGACTCAGAGTCATATGATCACGAGGCCAGGTGGTGGAAAGCCTGCCCCAGGACCAATCATAGTACTTCCCCTAAGGCCGCGGTTCTCGACCCTTTAATACAGTTCCTCAAGTGGTGGTGACACCCCACGATAAAATTATTTTCATTGCGACTTGATCGCTCTCATTTTGCTACTGTTATGAATCTGGTGACCCCTGCGAAAGGGTTGTTCAGCCCCCAAAGGGGTCTCGACCCACAGGTTGCAAACTGCTGCCCTCAGGCTCGGGCCCCTGTGACAGTGGCAGGTTGATCTGGGACTGATGACGAGTGATCTTGTGATGATGTGCTCTGTTCTGTGAATCGGCACCACACGCCTGCCGGTGGTCTCCCCGTGTCCTCAGAGACCTGACGGGGTATGCCCTGCTTAAGGCCCAATAAAAGGGTCTCTCTAGAATATGTCTGAAACCAGAGCCTTTTCTCTCTGAGCACATTCCTTTAGAACAGGTTTTTTGGGCCACGATTGAAGTTCTATTTTAAGAGATGCCAGATATCTGTTCACTTTGGAAGTTCAACTCATTGGCTTTCAACTCTTGCGCCTGCGCGGGTTCCCCCTCACCCTCTGAGGCCCCCTCACCCCCACCCGGGGTCATCTATTCATCTCTCTCTCTTGTTAGCATATCCGCACAGAGTTTGCAGGGTGTAGGTGTATGCCAAGCAATGTATGAACTGCTCACTCACTGTCTTGGAGTCAACTCTGACTCCTAGTGACCCTATAGGACCGGGTAGAGATGGTGCTGTGGGTTTCCGAGATGACAACTCTTTGTGGGAGTAGAAAGCCTCGTCTTTCTCCCGTGTTAAGTGCTAGGAATGCTAAGAGGAATATGACATGGCAGGCCAGTCTCCAGGGAGAAGAACATGATATCTCCAGGCAAACAGGCTGCGACTTCAGGAAGATGACGTAGGAGGCCAGGATAGGGGCCACACCACCACCTTGGAGGGTAAGGGACTGAGAAAGTCCCAGCTCAGACCCGAAGGCGCTAAACAGTTAGCCATGAGAAGGGTTTGTTGCCTTTGAAGGACATGCCAGCGTGTCAGGTGGGCTGGGCTGGGGAGAAGGGGACCTGGAGGAAACTGTGGTTCAGTGTTTGACTGCTAACTGAAAGACTGGTGGCTTGAATCCATCCCCAGTCATCCTGCAGAAGAAAGTCTAAACTGTCTCTTTCCATAAACGTCACAGCCTTGGACACCCTCTGGGGGAAGTTCCAATCGGTCCTGGTGGGTCATTAGAATTGACTCGAAGGCAGCGAGGGAGCATTTAATGCATCGCTTGGCACATCACTGCATCCTGCAAACTAAGTGCTGGTGATGAATAGAGAGAAGGAGAGAGAATGTAATATCACGACGTGGATTCGTCTCCACAAACTTCGGTGCTTTTTGGTAGCCGGGAGAGATGGCTGCTGCGAGAGACAGGCAGTCATGTGAAAGGCCTGTTGTGAGACGGTTGGAAAGCTCTTACACAACAGCAAGGAGTTTGAACACACGGGTTTAGGGGTTTTGCCTAAAATGAGCCAAACTGCACGCCATTTCTGACTTGAAGCAGCCTCGATTATACCTCGCACTTTGGCCTGGTAAAGCGTTCCTCTCAATGGGGGCTGTTGGATCACCACCAGCATTAGCCCAGAGGAGCGGGTGGAAGCAACTTTTTAAAATCCAGAAAAGCTTCCACCGGCCCCATCTGGACCAGGCATCATCCGGACTCCAAGTTCCTTTCATTGTGGTTTCTCTTTTCCCTCTGATTTTGCACAGTTGTTACCAACGGATTCAGCTTGGAATCATTTTAATAACAGCACGAAAAGAATCTGACCACTTCCCTCTCTTCTTCCCCTTTATTCCCGACGTATTTTTCTCAGTTCTCTTACCTTTGACCAAGGGACAGAGCCTTCCTCATTTCTTCTCGACTTCCTGAAGCCCAAATTAGCTCTTCTGTTGGCCAGCCAGCACTTTCTCGAAGGGCCTAGAAACATGCTCTTCAGTATCTGTCTTCTGTTTTGGCACCCCCTCCCCTAGAGCCTTTTTAGGGTTTTTACAAACCATCCCTCCAGGTCCCTGATTTCCCACTGATCTCAGCTTTGCATTTGGTGCATCTCGTAGTCTCCCCTGACCCTTCGCACTTACTGTGCGCCTGCTCATTTTGCACGTTGCCAATCAGTCTCCTCTTACTGCTTCCTTCAATAGGCTCCCTGGCTTTGCTTTGGCATCTTGTTCTTTTTCCTCAGGCTTAGCACCCCCACCCACCACAAAAAAGCACAACGTTTCCCTCCATTCTCTACTGCAGTGTTTGAACTCATATATTCTTCTTCCCAAACATTCCTCCCATTAAAGAAACAAACCAACTTTTAATGTGCACAATACTAAAATAGATGGTGTTTAAGGGATAAGAGATGTGTCCTTCCCCTCTGCCCTCAAGGATTGAATTAGAAACAAGTAAAAATAATTATAATTTAAAAAAATTAATAGGGAGTCTCTGTGTGATGTGAACTGTTAATGTGCTTGGCTGCTAACAAAAAGGTGGGAGGTTCAAGGCCACCTAGAGGTCTCTTGTACAAAAGGCCAGATGGGCCACTTCCCTAAAAGCAGGCACTGGAAGTGCTGCACACTTCTACTCTGACACACGTGGGCCCGGGCCATCAGGAATTGGAGTCGACGCTATAGCAACCTGGTTAAATGTCATGAGAGCATCAGGAGTCACATGTGAGCAGCCTAGATTTTGCGTGATGGTAAATTCAGAGAAAGGAAGAATCAGTGGATTCAAGAAACCAAGGAGAGTTTCATGGAAAAAGAAAGAGGAGCCTTATGGGTTTGGATGTTCTGGGACAGGCCCCCGAGCAGTACGGAGGGGTGAGAGAGTGCGTTTCAAGGAGCCACTCAAAACAGTCTCAACTGCAAGGTCAGATTGTTCTCAGATCCCGCTAAGTTGCTTCCATCCACAGTATCCCCTGCAAGACCAGGTCTTTCTGATTTGCTCCATTTATCAAGGTACCAGAGTCGTGGTAGAAGGGGCAGGGAATGATACCTACATTTGAAAAGCCTTAGTCAACAGAAGGTTTGATGACCAGGTGAGACTTTTAACAGGCAAGAGAGTTGAGCGTCAAGAGGTTTTCAAAATGCACTGAGCTTGCCGGAGGGCAATGTGAAACTCTAACTAGCCAACGTCTACCACAGGAGAGCTGCCTGTGTGCGTGCAGGAGATCCTTCTTGGTTTTGGTTTCTATCCTTAGGGTTCATTTGCTTTCTTTTTTCTTTCGGCGAGCCCTGGTGGTGAAGGGATTACTTGATGGGCTTCTAACTCCAAGGTCAGCAGTTTGAAACCACCAGCCGTTCTCCGGGAGAAAGATGGTGTTTTCTATGCTTGTAAAGAATTACAGCCTCAGAAATGCATGGTGGCCATCCTACCCTGTCCTGTGGGGCCTCCAAGAGTCACGACTGGATGGCAGTGAGTCTGGCTTGTTTGAGTGGGACCGTGAATACCTGAAATAGGATTTGCATCTCTGTGGATAAGGCACCCCAGACACCTGTGGTGCTTACAGTTTCCTCCAATCCACAGGTCCCTGCTTTGTTCGATATTACCCCGCCTCCTGCCCACTGGGAGCCCTGGTGCACAGTGGTTATGAGCTGGGCTACGAGCTGCAAGGTCAAAACCATCAACCACTGTGGGAAAAGAGGAGGCTTTCTACTCCTGTAAAAAGTTATAGTCTCAGAAATCCACAGAGGCACTTCTCCCCTGTCCTACAGTGTCGCTATGAGTTTCCCTGGCCATCACTCATGATCCAAAGGTGTCCCCTATCGACAGTGAGGAAGTCTGGTGTGAAAACTCCATCCCAGGGGGTACCACCTCCTGAGGGGGGCCGTGACCCAATCTGATCAGCTCTTCTTCGTGATGCTTGACTGCCAGTGAAGAAAGCACACCGTGAGGGGGTAGAAACCAAACCAATCAAGGATCCACTGCTCACGGTGCTCCTGTGGTGGCAGAAGGAGGAAAGGAAGACCCAGAGCAGACAGTTGAAGGGGAGTGCACAGAAAAAGGAGACCACGGAGTGCCTGAGTCCTGACCTCGGTGGGCAGCAACAAGCGGTAGAAGGAACATGAATGATGGTCCAGGAGGCCTTTTCTCTGCTTTCCTACTGCATTCAGGTCATCTAACAGCTAACTCCTTGACTTGAGAACTTGAATAAGTCTTTGCTCCTTTTTATTGAAAGACTCTAGCTCACCTAGATATTTACAGATTGTATTTTCGTAATACCAGGCTGCCATGCACAGAAAACACATATTCAGGAACCACAACTACAACCTGTTGATGCTGAACCAATAACTATGTCATAATGAGAGGGATTGGAGTGGAGAACCAAAGCCTATCTGTTAACAATTGGACAGCCCTTCACAGATGGGTCACCAGGAAGGTGTGGGATATAGAAAGCCTTTTCCCCAGCTTCTCTCCCCCAAATATATATGTCAGACCTGGGACACTGCTTGCAATGAATGGTAAATGATTGTCAAGTCTTCTCCCTGAGGGAATCAGCCATCCACAGCAAGCAGACCCTATTGTCTGTCTCCCCTTTGGTGGGGCTCACCCCCCTGCTGTTAGGACAGTGGATTGCTTTTCCTAAAGGGCTCAGAGTAAATCAAGTCTCCAACTCAAGGACAATCAAGGTTAGGCCGCCATCATGAATCTAGGATCTGCCCAACTTGCCACATGGATACCCTTAATCCCTCCTCTTCCTATAGCGTCCCCCCCTTAGATCGTCCCCCTCCCATTACTGTATTACCTGTAGGACAACCCCTTACTGTGATGTATGTCTTTACCTGTAATCAGGGGGCTTGCACACCCCCAAAAGATATATAAGCTTTCGTTAGAAATAAATCGCTCTCTCTCCTGCCCTCTCCACCTTCCACATCCCCACGTGGATCACCAAGAAGGGCTGAGTCAGAACATGAAATGTGTCTGACTCCTTTATTCTACTCTTTCTCCTATCTCTCTTATTCTCTATGACTTTACTATAATTTTTATATATTATAGCTGTAAAATTGGGTCTACCAGACCCGTGATTATTTGCTAGGGGCTGGTTCCCCTCACAGGAAGGCACCAGCCTACCAGGGGGAGTATAGCACTGATGAAACACACAACATTCCTCTAGTTCTTTGATGTTTCCTCCCTCCATCCCCCCACTACCATGACCCCAGTTCTACAAATCCAGCTAGACTGGAGCATGTACACTGGTATAGATAAGAACTCTCAACACACAGAATCCAGACCAGATAAACCCCTCAGGAACCATAATGGGAGTAGAAATACCACGAGGATAAGGGGAAGGTGAGGAGAGAAGGGGAGAAAGGGGAGGATTGCAATGATTGTTGTATAGTGCACCCCCTCCTCCCTGTAGGGAGACCAACAACAGAAACTTAGGCGAAGGGAGACAGTGGGTGGTATAAGAGATGAAAATAATAATTGATAATTTATCAAGGGCTCACGAGGGTAGGAGGATAGGGGAGGGAGGAATAAAAGAGGAACTGATATCAAGGACTCAAGTAGAAAGAAAATGTTTTGAAAATGATGATGGCAACATATGTACAAATGTGCTTGACACAATTGACTTCTGTAGTGTTATAAGAGCTGGAAGAGTCCCCCATAAAATGATTTATTAAAAAAAAAAAGAACTGCAGCCTTGGCAATGCACAGAAGCAGTTCTACCCTACCCTGTCGGGTCTCTGTGAGTCGGAACTAACTCAAAGCCAGGGAGTCTGAGTTTTGCTAGCAGCTAGTACGGAGAAGACAGGTGGGTGGAGGGAGAAGATGACTCAAGTTAGTAACTTGTTAATTCTTCTAACCATTTGGTGATGGGAAAATCAAAGCTAATGAGTAGCTGGAATAGCACAGAGGAGCAGTGTAAATAAGCATTGGTTTTAAGGGTGTGCTATTGAGTTTGAACTTGAACATGATTCTTTTTGATGACTCAGTTTCTTCACCTGTAAACCAGAAATAACAATATACCTACTTTATAGGAAGGTTGTGAGGATGACACAACTCAATGGATGTCAAAGGCTCAGAAGAGCCCTTGGCACACAATAATTTAAGTATTGTGTAATAATGATGAGCATTGTTGCTACCTCTTAGAAATTGTGTGGGGATTAAACAAGTGCCTGATGTGTGAACTCGGAAAATAGTAGCATTGGCTATAACAACATAAAAAATAAATAAGATAATTGGGCTGATTATGTTATTTATATTCCAATCCACCATGTCTGGGTTGGCCCATAGGACGGAGCATTTCTCATATGCACAGTTACTAATAAGGCAGTGCTGTCTGCTGAGCAAAGCATGGATTTCTCAGCCAGGGGTCCCAGCTCTCATACTAATGAACTACATGCCCTTGTATTGATCATTTGACCTGAGTGCTCATTTGTTCAATGAAGCTCTCCACTTCTTCCGCTCATAACTGCTGTGATTCTAAGTCTTTGTGTGGGTTTGAGCTTTTAAATTTTACATGTAGATCACCATTCAAAAGCACATTGATCATATCTTGCCCTGTCCGACGTCTCCCTTCACCCACTTTTCGGTTGTCTGTCCCCCAGGGAGGAGGTCACACACAGTTCCATGCAATCGGTTCCCTCTTTCCTACCCATTCTCCCTTTACCCTCCCTGTTTTGCCACTCATACCACTGGTCCTATAGGGCTCATCCGTCCTGGATTCCCTGTATTTTCAGTTCCTATCTGTACCAGTGTACCTCCTCTGCTCTAGCCAGACTTGCAAGATCGAATTTGAGTCATGATAGTGGGAGCGGGGAGGAAATACCCATTTATAAACTATCAAGGGCTCATGAGGGAGGGGGGAGCGGGGAGGGAGGGGAAAAATGAGGACCTAATGTCGGGGGTTTAAGTGGAGAGAAAATGTTTTGAGAATGATGTACAAATGCGCTTTACACAATTGATGTGTGTATGGATTGTGATAACAGTTGTATGAGCCCCTAATAAAATGTTTAAAAAAAAAAAGCACAGTGATATCTGCGTTTACAATTAATATTGGCTGCAAATTTTCCAGCCAGGGAAGAAATCATTTTTTAAAATTTTCTTCAGACTGTTTTTCATTAAGGTCCAAAATAAGGAAAGATGGAAGCAAAAGTGTATAATGCTGCTATCTACTTTTCATTATGTGGTTAAAAAAATATATGTTGGTAAACAAGCGACCGTCTAGCTCAGAAGCAACAAAGCCCACAAGGAAGAAGCACACCAGTCTGTGTGATCACAAGGTGTTCAAGGGATGAGGTATCAGGCATCAAAGAACAAAAAATCCAATCATTGTGTATGAGGG
The DNA here is from genome assembly GCF_000313985.2 of Echinops telfairi. Taxonomy (NCBI): domain Eukaryota; kingdom Metazoa; phylum Chordata; class Mammalia; order Afrosoricida; family Tenrecidae; genus Echinops; species Echinops telfairi. The sequence goes on from NW_022111369.1 coordinate 94,595,945, forward strand.
GGAGTGCAGGTTGGGGGCATCTGTAGGCAACTGGAGATCCCCTTACAGAAGGGTCGCAGGGAGGAGATGAGCCATCATGTAGCAATGATGAAACATACAACTTTCCTCTAGTTCCTAAATGCCTCCTCCCCGCCCACTATCATGATCCCAATTCTACCTTACAAATCTGGCTAGACCAGAGGATGTGCACTGGTACAGATAGGAGCTGGAAACACAGAGAATCCAGGGCGGATGATCCCTTCAGGACCAGTGATGAGAGTGGCGATACCGGGAGGGTGGAAGGAGGGTGGGGTGGAGAGGGGGAACCAATCACAGGGATCTACATATAACCTCTTCCCTGGGGGATGGACAACAGAAAAGTGGGTGAAGGGAATGGGTAATATATGACAAAATAATAATAATTTATAAATAATCGGGTGTTCATGAGGAAGGAGTAGTACGGGGAGGGAGGGGAAAAAGGAGCTGATGCCAAGGGCTCAAGCAGAAAGCAAATGTTTTGAGAATGATGATGTACAAATGTGCGTGACACAATGGATGTATGTATGGATTGTGATAAGAGTTGTACAAGCCCCCAATAAAATGATAAAAAAAGAAATCAATAAAAAATTATATATGTTGTTGTTAGGTATCATTGAATCAGTTCCAACCTAGCAACCCTGTATCTAATAGGAAATACACTGCCCGGTCCTCCTCCATCCTCACAGTCATTCTTATGTTCGAGCCCATTGTGCCAGGCACTGTGTCTATCCATCTTGTTGAAGGCCTTCATCTTTTGTGCTGCCCGTCCATTTTACTAAACATGATGTCTTTCTCCAGTGATAAAATGTTCAAAGGATGTAAGATGAAGTCTCATCATCTTTACCTCTAAGGAGCCTTCTGGCTGTACTTCTTGAAAGGCAGATTTATTTGTTCTTTTGGC
>NW_022111369.1:94598773-94600012 GCF_000313985.2 Echinops telfairi
TCAGATCGGGTGCAATTCCCACACTGTGTCTCTGGTGTTGTCCCCGCAGGGCCATGGGTCAGTGAGGGGCATCATGTCTCATAGTGGGGCTGGCCATGTGACCAGCACTATAATTTAAATGCCTCAATTCTTCCTAGGTCTTCCTTATTCAGTGTCCAACTTTCACATGCACATGAGCCAATTGAAAATACTGTGGTTTGTGTCAGGCACCCCTCCTTAAAGTGACCTCCTTGCTTTTTAGTACTTTAAAGAGGTCTTGTGTAGCAGACATACCTAATGCAATGCACCCTTTGGTCTCTTGATTGTTGCTTCCATGAACATTGACTGTGGATCCAAGCAAGATAAAACCTTAGACAACTTCAATTTTTTTCTCCATTTATCAAGATGTTACCTATTGGTCCAGTTGTGAGGATTCTCATCGTCTTTACATTGAGTCGTAATACATACTGACGGCTATCATCAGCAAGTTCCTCAAGTCCTCTCTTTTAACAAGCAAGGCTCCGTCATCTGCTCATCTCAGAAGGTTGATCAGCCTTCCTCCTATCCTGGTGCCACACTATTCTTCATTTATTCTAGCTTCTCTGATTGTTTCTCAGCATATGGATTGAGGAAGTATGGTGGGAGGATACAATCCGGACACACCTTTCCTGATTTTAAATCATGGAGTATTCTCTTGTTCTGTTCACGTAACTGCCTCTTGATCCAGGTACCAGTTCCACATAAGTACAACGAAGTGTTCTGGAATCCCCATTCTTCTCCAGGCTATCCATCGTTTGTTATGACCCACACAGTCAAATGTCTTGGCATACTGGTATTCTCTGCTTTCAACTGAAATTTATCTGATATCAATTGATATCCCTGGTTCCATGTCCTCTTCTGAATCCAGCCTGAACCTCTGGCAGCTCCCTGTCAATATACTGCTACAATCATTGCGGGATGATATTCAGCAAAATTTTACTTGCACATGATACCAATGATATTGTTTAATAGTCTGAGCATTCTGTTGGGTCACTTTTCTTTGGAATGGATGGTACAAGTATGGGCATCTTCCAGTCATCGCTGTCTCTCCCAAATTTCCTAGTATAGATGAGTAAGTGCTTCCAGTGCTCCATCAGCTTGTTGAAATATTTCAGTTGGTATTCCTTCAATTCCTGGAGTCTTGTTTTGGCTAATGCTTTTATATGCTACTTCTTGAAATGTTGGAATGTAGACTAGTTCTTTTTGGTCGAGTGATTCTGT
>NW_022111369.1:94600814-94607977 GCF_000313985.2 Echinops telfairi
TGTCAAGCACATTTGTACATTTGTTGCCATCATCATTCTCAAAACATTTGCTTTCTACTTGAGCCCTTGATATCAGCTCCTCATTTCCCCCCTCCCTCGCCACTTCCCCCTCCGTCATGAACCCTTGATAATTTATAAATTATTATTATTTTGTCATATCTTACACTGTCTGATGTCTCCCTTCACCCACTTTTCTGTTGTCTATCCCCCAGGGAGGAGGTTATATGTAGATCCTTGTAATCAATCCCCACTTCCTACCCTACCTTCCCTCCACCCTCCCAGTTTTTCCCATCTTCTTTTGATGCTTCCTGCATCATTCCATATTTTGTTCACAGAACATTTCAAGCAACCCAATACTTCAATTTTTTCTTTAGGTCTTTCAATTCCAGATATGCTGAGTTTTTCCTTTTTGTTTTTTTAACTATAGGTCTTTGAGCATTTCATTTTAATATTTCACTTTGTCTTTTTGAGCTACCCTTTGGAATTTTTAAAGGGTTCAGCTCTTTTGCTTCCTCATTTCTTCCATTTGCTTTAGCTACTCTATGATTAAGAGCAAATTTCAAAGTCTCTTCTGACATCCACTGTGATCTTTTCTTCCTTTCCTGTCTTTGAAATGACAGTTGGCAATAACATGCATAATGTCTTTGATGTCCTCCCACAGCTCATCATTCCTGTTCGAAATGGCAAATCTGTCTTGGAGAAATTCTTGAAATTCAGGTGGGATAGACTCAAAGTTGTATTTTGGCTGTTGTGAACTTGTTTTAATTTTCTTGAACTTTAACCTGAACTTACATATGAGCAATAGATGGTCTGTTCCACAGGCAGCCCCTGGCCTGTCTTGGCTGCGGACCTTGACCTTCTCTACCTTCTCTTCCCATAGATTTCTATCTGGAGAAGTCCACATGTTGTTGAAAGCCTTTTATGTGTGGACAAAGGGTATTTGCTACGAGCAAGTCCATTTTCTTGCAAAATTCTATCATGCGATCCCCAGCTTTGCTTCTTTCACCAAGATCATACTTTTCAGCTCCTATTCCTTCCTCCTTGTTTCTAACATCTGCATCCAATCACCAGAAATGATCAATGAACCTGAGTGTATGTTTGATCAATTCAGACTGAAGACATCGGGGATATATGAAATTTTTTCTGGCATATTATCAATGAATAGTTCAGCATATACAAGTATCATCCCTTTCACTAGGCCTGTTCTAGAAATAATTACTTAGAAAGTGTCTCCCATAGTATTGAAAAGTGAACAGCACTGTCTCCTGTGATTTTTAAGGACTTTATTAATTGAAGAATTTCAAAGCCGTCATCAATTCTGCCAGGTGCCCTCTAGCTTCTCTAGAAATAGACTGCCAGTTCAAAATCTGTGCGGCATCTTTCCTTCTTTCAGAAGTCAGAGAGCCGTCTAGTCCATGTTTATTTCCAAAAGCGGCAGGGTGGGGCTGTGGCTTGGCAGTAGAGGGTGTGGTTGGGATGAGGTTTGCCAGGCAGAGGAAAGTAAACGCTCCAACATGTGGTTGTGATGACAGTCTAGTGTCTAGAGACCTTACATCCTTGGAGCTCTGAGTTTATGTCTTAAACATCTCCAAGGGAATTAGAATGATTTGTGACTCTAAAAGCATGCTGCTGAGAGAGAGCCAGAGAGAGAGAGAGAGAGAGAGAGGAGGCTACTTAATGAACGAACCATGGAAATATAAACAAGAAGAGTCCTTAAAAATGTTCAGGACTTGCCCAAGATGCCTCAATTACTCAGGAACCGAGCCAGGACTAGAAAGAAGGTAGGCGATGTCTGAAGCTGGGTATTCATTCACTTATTTAAATAATGCTATTCAAAGACTTTTGTGTTGCAGACATGGCATGAGGTATTGAGTGTGTTAGGGATTAGATTGACTCCTCAACCGTGTACTTGTGGATGCAATCCCTCGTGGGAACACGCTCTCCTTTGTTAAGTGAATAAACCAGCGTATCAATGTATGGCGTGTTTGAAACCAACGACTTGGAGGTATGAAAAGAGCAGAGCTGGCCCAGGAGCAGAGGAAGGCGAAGACCACACTAGACAACCATTGCCCAGGGACTCCGGAAGAGCCGAGGCAAGGACTGCCCCCAGAGCAGACAGAGCTGAAGCTCCTAAACACGGAGACAACACATTTCTGCTTGTTCGAGCCATTCACATGAGTGAGTATCCGTGACAGCAGCTCCTAGAAACTGCGACTGAAGGACATGCTTGCATTCCAGGGAGGAAGATGTTCTACCCCAAGCTAGTTGTGGACAGCCAGGAGAACTTCAGAGCACTGTGTACTCTCAAGAAAACGAGACATGAGTGCTAGCCAGAGGTGGTGACGTGTGTGGGGAGGGAAGCCTTCTCTGAGGAGTTAGCCCAGTGACTCCAAAGGCAGCAGCCACACAGACACTGGGGAGCTGAGCACCAGGCAACGCTCCAAGACACGGAAGTCCAAGGCTCTTAGAGCAGGTGAGGCAAGAAGGCTCCGCCGCTGCAGCACAATGGCCAGGGAGTTAGAGGTGTAAGTGCAGATGGGAGCGAGAGGGAGGGGCCAGAGCAAGAGGGCTCTGTGCTCTCTGATCAAGGATTGGCTTTCATTCTCAAGGATTGGCTTTCATTCTATGTGCAAGGGCGGGGAGCTTTAAGGCAGCAGAGATCATCTTTGCTATGCATCTAAGAAAGGCCAGTGTGGCAGAGTGTGGCGAGAACGGATTGGAAGGTGCTGGAGAGAAAGCAGGGAGCCCAGCTGGGAGGTCCCTGCAGCCGCCCCGTGTCCAGGATGGAGTGGCTTGAATGAAAGTAGCTCCAGTGGAGATGTAGACAGTTTCTGGAACTCCGAGGATATACGGTCGGCACGCTTTGAACCTTGTCATTCAGTATCCTTGCTACCAGTACATGGAGAGGTGGAAGTTATCCGCAAAACAAAATTCCAAATCCTTTAAGCATAAGCCTCATCCTTGGGCATCAGTGTTGTTAGAGGTCATGTCTTGGGCAGGGCAAATGGCTAAGCGCTTGGCTCCTAACTATGAGGCTGGTAGTTCAGATCCACCCTCAGGCACTTGGGAAAAAGGATCATTGGCTTCTATAAAGATGAAGGCCAAGACAGCCCTGTGGATCAGTTTTACTCAGTAACACGTGGGTCCATCTGAATTGGAACTCCCTCACTGATGGCAATGGCATCAGAAATGAACTATCATCATATGTGTAATATTGGGTTGTCCAGCTTAGACTATTCCCTAAGGGTAGAAAAGCCTTAAGCATCACGTCATGCCCCGGGAACACGCCAGAAGCCTACAGCTCAAGTGTCCCTGTACTGTCAGCAGCTGTCATTGAATGCCACTAATATGCTCCAGATGCTTTTTCTATGTTAAATATAGTCCTCACAGCGAACATGCACATTTGGCATTATTAGCAAGCCCCAGATTGGGCAAGAGACAGCAGGACCTTATAAATGGTGAGCAGGAAGCAAAACCAACCAGCTCTTAGCCCGTCCCCCACCCCCCTTTTTTAAAAGGAAGCATTCATTCTCTGATTTTGTAGTTGAGAAATGTTTATACACAAGGAGGTTTCGAAGAACTTTGGGGAAAATGTAATGAAAAGATAATAGAATTTTCCCGTAAGCATTTTGAAGCTCCCCTTGTATGAAATCACAATCAAGTTGATAAAAGAATATTCTCCAGCTAACCGAAGGCCTATTTGGCCATTGGCGGGGATATCTTACCATGGGGATCTCACTGGTTTGGGGGTTCTGCAGCTAGCTAACTACTAGGCGAGGAGCGTTCCTCAAACTTGAATAATATATGGAACCCTTTGACCAGTGAAGATAATTTTTCACTTAAACTATTTTTCAAAGACTGTGACTGGGAAATATGTGAACATGAAACTAGCTATATATTTTTTAAGTGTGAAAAAAATCATTTGTTCTTGTTGAGGAGCTACACAGCTGATATTAGACCGATTAAACAGTTTCTACATGTATAATTCCATGGCATAGATTCTATTCTTTACATTATACAATAATTTTCCACCTCTGTTCCCAAATTGTTCCTCATCTATGAACATAAACTCACTGTCCCTTAAATTTCCCAAGTAACCTTTTGAGATACATTTGACGGTTTGATCCCATATAAATAATTCTTTAAAAAAATCACAATGCTCAAGACAGACATTCCTTACTAAACAAAAACAAACCCACTGCCACGGCTCGATTCCAACTCACATTGACCCTGTCTAGGGTTTCTGAGGCTGTCCATCGTTGTGAGAGCAGGCAGCATCATCTTTCACCCAAGGAGCAGCTGATAGGTTTGAACCACTGACCTTCTGTTAGCAGTCCAATCTTTACCTGCCATTTCTTACTTGCTAAACTATTCTTAGGTTTAAAGAAAATTTTAGAGTGTAGTTTTGCTGTAAGGGTTAAAGATTACCTCACAGCAATAATTTTGGGGTTTCATCCATCTTGCATTTCTATAGTAAGTCTGCATTCTTTGAAAATTTGAAAATCTGTTCTGAAATTTTCACCTTTTGATCATGATTCTTTATAGATTTCTTTGTCAAAATCTTCAGTGATGGTAGTTGGGCACCATCCAGTTCTTCTAGTCTCATGGTAGAGTAGGAAGTTGTACATGGATGCAACTAGTTACACAGTCCATTTCCTCACCCATATAGAAATTGTACATAGTGCCATAGTGGGTTAGATGTTGGGTTACTAACCACAAGGTCAGCAGTTCAAAACCACCAGCCACTCGGTAGGAGATGGATAAGGCTTCATACATTTGTACAGAATCACAATCTCAGGAGCAGTTCTGCTCTGTCCTACAGGGCTGCTATGAGTCGGAATCACCTTAATGGCACGGAGTTTGGTTTTGAGTTTGGGATTCCTGATTTGCCTTCTTCCTTTATTGCTCCAGGAGAATGGAGATAGGTTGTTGTACCTGGAATGTCTATTTGTAATCTCTTAAGACCCCAGGAATGATACAATAAACTAGGAGGTTGACCTAAACACAATACTAAATCAATTAATAGGGATATCCCATGAAATCATGGCCTTCCAAGTGAAGAAATCAAACCTATTGAGGTAAAAAACAAACAAAAAACCTGTTGAGGTAGCAATAAACTATTTATACTACTAGGTTTTATTTACGCAGCAATAGATTTTAAAGCATCTAAAATGACATTAAATAAAACTATTCTATTTATGTAAAACTCTTGAAGCTTATAGACATGCTGTGGTTCATATCATTGTGGTCACAGTTGCCCTCTTGATGAACATCCAATTAACTACATCCTGCAGATACTTTCTATTTCTCTTCTTCCTACTGTGATGATTCAGTTTTACCACCACTTAAAAAAAATAAATTACTGAAAAACCTTCACTCTTACAGGACACCACGCTATCATTTGAGCTGCACTTGGAGAAAACTTAGTAGGTTTGCATGCATTCTTTTTATGTTACTTCTTACCTTGAAGTTATCAAAATTATAGAAACAATGGGTACCTTTGGTTGAAAGTAATTGATTAGATACTGGTCATGCAGGTGATTCAGATCATGGCTACCATTACATTATAGATTATCTAAAAAATCGAAAGCATAACATTTCACTTTATAAGAAACATTTATGGAACTATTAGCCTTTGTCTGTAGAGACTTAGGATCCCACAAAGCCTTCCTTGAGAAAACCTTTTTTACCACCCAAGAGAGAAAAGGTCAGGGAAGATCAAGCTAATATCAATAGAATGCTAGACTCACACTAGACATTTGAATACAAAGTAGTCAGCAGAAGGAATGAGTTATCGGTATATGTATTGAGTAGAAATGATGTCCAAGATGTATTCAGTGAGAAAGGCAATATGTCAAATACTACCTGCAACCCCAACCCTAAACCCATGCATCCAAGTCTATTCAGCCCCATAGCAACCCTGTAGGACAGAGTAGGATTGCCTCCCAGGGTTTCCAAGGCTGTACATCTTTAAGGAAGAAGACGGTAACATTTTTGTCTCATGGAGCAGATGGTGGATTCAAATGGCCTTTTGGTCACTGTATCACCAGGGCTCCTCTATTCCACATAGGGTCCTATATATGTATGTGCATGCATAGAGACATATTATACAAGTATATATGTAAAGTCATGGAAAATTTTCTCTAGGATACATACCAAATTGTTAAGAATGAAGGGGGTTTTACTTTTCATACGCGTGTATTTTACAGTTTTCATAGTATCCATGATTTAATTTTGCAGCAAAACATAATTTTCATTTCACTTCACCAGCCATTTGAGATGCAAGTAAAAACTTCGATACCATATCAAAACACATCCACCACATGACTAACGTGTAAACGACCACTCTAATAATTAGAAAAGATGTAGAGCACCTGGACCTCATTTATAATGTTAATAGGAGCATAAATTGGTATAGCCACTTGGAAAATATTTTGTAGTATGTACTAAAGCTGAACTTACAAATAGTTATGAGTCAACAATTCTATTCCTTTCTATAAACCCTATAGACATACTGATTTATATTAAGCAAAGATTTGAAGACTAAGGTGCACTTGACAAAAGCCTTGTTGTATTTTATTGCCTCACATACACATGAAAGCTGGACATCGAATAAGGCAGACTAGAAGAATCAATGCATTTGAACGGTGTTTCTGGAGAGGAACATAGAAAATATGGACTGCTAAAAGGACAAGCATATCTGTCTTGGAAGAAATATGGACAAAGTGTTCTTTAGAGGCAAGAAGGGCAAGATTTCATCTTAGATACTTCGGACATGTTGCCGGGAAAGACCAGTCCCTGGAGAAGGACTTCATACTTGGTAAAGGGGAGGGGCAGTGAACATGTGGAAGGCCCTCAACAAGATGGGTTGACACAGTGGCTGCCTCAATGGGCTGAGGCATAGGAACAATTATAAGGATGACACAGAATGAACACCAGAATATTGTATTCTGTGGTGCAGGATCCCTGGGGGTTGTAACCAAGTCAGTGGCACCTAACAACAGTAAACGCTTATTCTTTTTTTTTTTTAATCACTTTATTAGGGGCTCATATGACTCTTATCACAATCCACACACACATCAATTGTGTAAAGCGCATTTGTACATTCATTGCCCTCATCATTCTCAAAACATTTGCTCTCCACTTAAGCCCCCGGCATTAGG
>NW_022111369.1:94610574-94612158 GCF_000313985.2 Echinops telfairi
AAAGCAATATATGATAATATGGAGATTAGCCTAAAATACAAAAAGTAAATGAAGAGTGCAAGAGTTAAACGCATGGAGGTAAATACTATTATATATACAATCCTCAATAAAAGTAATCTTTTAGTGGATGCATAGAAAGACATGCAAGCTGAATAGTGAGGGAAGGAGATATGGCCTATATTCAGGAATATATATAGATTGGGCAAAGGGCATTTCTGCATACACATTTACTTTTGGTACAAATATACCTATTAATAGAGTAAAGTCTTCCAGAAATAAAGTTATGAAAAGTTCTCAGTCATTACATAGCATCACATCACGGGAATGAATTGCTCGGTCTAGAGGTCCAAACCATCATCTTGGTGCAGGCTAAGTAGGAGTATGGTGGGAAGCACCAAGTTCAACCGGCAAAACATAGTTCACAAGGACTATTCTAAATCCCACTTTGGTGAGTAGTGACTGGGGCTTTAAAAGTTTGTGAGTAGCCATCTGAGGCACAACTGTTAGGGTTTCCCCATTTGGCGCATAGAAGGGTGAAAAAAAATCGGACACATGGAAGCAATTAGTCCAATGGATTAATGGACCACATAGTTCAATGAAATATTTAGTTTTAAAAAGTCACCTAGTTTCCTTTAATTCTCCTTGAAATAAACACTAGATTAGCTTAGTCAAGCACCAGTTGCCTATACTGGGAAGAACACAAGAGTCCAAGGCAACAAAGGTGAATACTATTAACTACAGAATCCTGCAGTGACAGCAATAGCATTAGTTATGAATGGAAATGTAGATAGATAAACAAGCTGAATAGGTATGGGAAGGTGAATGGGACTAGACCTTCAAATATATATATTTGACAAAGAATATTTCTACATATGTGATGCAGAGATATCCATGATGATAGTAAAACACATACGTTGGACATGTTATCAGGAGAGACCAGTCCCTGGTGCAAGTTATTTTATGTTTGGTAAACTAGAGAGGTCAATGAAAAAGAAATCCCTCAGTGAGATGGATTGACACAGTGGCTGCAATCGTGGTGAGGATGGCACAGGATTAAGCCACATTTTTGTTCTTTTGTACATACAGCTGCTATGTACACATTACAGCTAACTTTATGGCATCTAGCAACACAATAACATCGATAGCTTAAAAACCAAACCAAACTCACTTCTGACCCACAGAGAGTCCATAGGACAGAGCCTTGTGGTTTTTTGAGACTGAACGCTTTATTGGAGTAGAAAGCCTTATCTTTCTCACTTAAAGCAGATGGTGGTTTTGAACTGCTGACTTTGTGGTTCCCAAGCTAATGTGTAACCCATTGTGTTAGTCTGGGTAGACTAGAGAAACAAATTCATGGATAATCATATGTGTATAAGAGTTTTATATACAAGAGCAATTGAATATTGAGAAAACATCCCAGCCCAGTCCAGATTAAGTTCATAAATCCAATATTAGCCCATATGTCCAATACCAATCTATAAAGTCCTCTTCAGACTCATAAAACACATGCAATGATGCCAAATGCAGGAAGATCACAGGTCAGTGGTGCAAAGTCTTGTGGATCCAGTGGCGTTAGAAGCATCA
>NW_022111369.1:94612921-94614513 GCF_000313985.2 Echinops telfairi
TGAGGAATAGAACTCAAAATAATAAAAAAGACCCAGATTTATTGATCTGATGGAGACTGCTGGAACTCCCAAGACACCCTTCAAACCTGGAACTGAACTCATTTCAATGGCTCAACTTTCATCCAAATGAGAGCCAGATCTATTAGCAGCAAGGAAGTACACCTACCATCAACTACTTGAGACCGAAGGGCAGCCTCTGCTCTGACATAAAGCTTTGAAGGCAGAAGTGATAGGGAAGACGGATGAATGGAAACGGTAAGCAGTGGGTGTAAGTAGGAAGAACACCGTTACAGTGTGGAGATTGCAGTCAATGTCACAAAACAAAATGTGTATGACTTCACAAATGGAAAACCAATGTGCCATGAAAACTAAAGTTAAAAAAAACATGAAAAATTGTCTGCTTTATGCATCCTACGTGGGGTCAAATTGACATTAGCAACTGCAAGTGTTAGACAGGAATCTTGGGTGCGGTACTTCTATTAACCGGGGAGGAACAGTGTGGAAAAGGAAGTGAGAATAGTTGCCCAACTTGAAGACTGTCATCAATGCCACCAAATTTTACATGCAGAAATTGTTGACTTGGTCTATATTTAGCGTTGAATAATTGCAGTGACACCAACCAAACGAACAAACAATAAGTCACCAAGTCCATTATTAGACGTTGCTCTTAGTTTCTCTCTCTGTTATTGTCTCCTCATTCAAGCAGATGTTTGTGGAACTCCCCAGTATACAGCACTGTGCTGGGCAAAGTGCTCCACTCGCAGCGGGAAGATGGCAACTCAATATTTGAAAGCATGGAATATTGGGTCTAGACGCTGTTTGTCAATATTCCTGGTTAGGCGTCAAGATTCTTTCCTATCAGAATTTCAAATTCCCTCTGACTTCTGCATAAAACTGTTTTGACATAGTGGTCATCTCCCAGCTGGTGTTTTTGGCTCTGGTCCAAGAATATCCATTCGGTCTTCTGAAGATCTCTGTTCTCTGGCTCTCCCCAGCTGTTCCTAATCTTTGAACTCTTAATCTGCCATCTTGAATATATCATATTCTTCCTGGCTCCTCTTCCCGATGATTTCTTTAAAGAATTTAAGGAATGAAAAATGATACAAGTCCCTGTATCTCTCCTGTGGAGACTCAGACTTAGCTCTGCTTGCAGGGCATAAGTTACTCCCATATCTCATAAATATAATTGTCAGGACTCCTAAAAGAATATAGCTTACTTTCCTGCTTTATAATAAACTACTTTCTAATAAACTACTGCGTTATAATAAACTATTGTTAAAATACAACTACTGTTTATTTAAATAACATGCAAATAACCACCACTCTTAGATCTTTGGGAGATCATAACTGTGTAAAGAAGAACATAAGTGAGCATTTTAAATATAGGAAAAGAACAGGACGGGCAAGGTAATTTTTATTTGTATACAATTTTAGGCCTAGATCCAAAATACACTAATTAAAAAGATCAGAACTAAAAATGAATTTGACAGAGTTTTGGGTATAAGATAAATAGTTTTTTCAAATATCAATAGATGCTGTTTAATAATGAGTTGGCAGAGTTGTATTCTTTTTCACCTTTTGTGTTAGTCTGG
>NW_022111369.1:94615412-94617408 GCF_000313985.2 Echinops telfairi
AAGTCTGCTGCAAAATCTCTCCTTTAAAGTTGAAAAGTAAAGATGCCATGTTATTCATTCATTGTCACTGAGTTGATTCCACCTCACAGTGACCCTATAGGACAAGGTAGAACTTGCCTTTGTGGGTTTTCGAGACTATAATTCTTCATGGGAGTAGAAAGCCTTGTCTCTCCCCTACGGAGTGGATGGTGGTTTCAAACAGCTGATCTTGTGGTTAGCAGTCCAAGGCGTAACTACTAGGCCACCAGAGCTCCTCATATTGATGACTAGTGGATGCTAGACACAAGCATGGCATCCTCAGTTACTTCCTAAGAATGTGAAAGCTAGACAATGAAAACAGAAGAATGAAGAAAAGTTGATGCACCCAAATCACAGTGTTGGTCAAGAATATGGAATATATCATGCGGTGCCAGAAGAATGAACAAACCTATCTTGGAGAAAGTATAACCAGATAGCTCCTTAGAAGAAAGTGTGGTGAGACCTTATCTCACTTACTTTCGTTGGGTATGTCACTGGAGGGACCAGTCACCGGAGAAAGGCATCATATTTGGTAGAGAGTCAGTTAAAAACAAAAACAGAGTGACCTCCAAACAAATGGGCTCAAAAATAACAAGAATATGAGAGTAACACAAGACAAAGGAACATTTGTTTCTGTTATATTTAAGATCTGTACGAGTTAGAGCTGATTCAATGACACCTAGTAATAACAACAACAAAGCAACGGACAGTTGAGAATGAATGAAATAAATAGTGATATTTATAATAGCATAAAAAAGAATAAAATACATAGGAATACATGTTACAAAGTAAGCGTAAGACTTGTACACTGATATAGTTAAGGTTTATTGTGTCAACCTGGCCGATAAAAACAAGTGGGGTTAATTGAAGTGTGGGGAGATAAATGGCTTGGTGAGTCTCGCCTTTCTAGTTCTTGGGTCTCTTGCTTTGTGATGGTCGGACCAGGGTGCAGCTGCCTTAGCCAGTTCCCTGCTTCAGCTGGCAAGGCTCACTTCCTGCAGCACATCCCCAAGATGAAGCCCTGGGAGCTGGAGCAGCTGTGTGGAGACTCCTACCACCGCTGAGATGCTTACACATTCACTGACGTGGCTCTCCTCCTGCAGTCGGCATCATTGCGTCTGTTCTGTGAGACAGAGGAGGACTTTGTGTATTGGTGTCAGACATATGGATTAATGGGTTAGTGTTGGACTTGTACGCTTGGGCAAACCGGACTGGGAGGTTTTCTTGATGTGCACTTAACCCTTATATAAAACTATCTCTTATACATGAGTTTCTATGGATTTGTTTCTGTAAAGTACCCAGACTAACACATACACTAAAAATCACAAAGCATAATTGAAAGCAATTTTTAAAAGACCTAAGTAAATGGAAAGCCCTCCATCTTTGTGGATTAGAAAATTGAAGATTATTAAAATGGCAATAATCCCTGATTGATCTTCTGATTCAGTGCAATCTCTATCAAGACCACAACTGGCTTCTGTGCTGACATTGGCAACGTAATTCTAAAAGTCATAGGAAAAATTGGCAGACCCAGAGTAATAAAAATTTTTTGTAAAAGAATAAAGTTGGAGGACTCACATCTCCTCATTTCAAAATTTATCCAAGTTATTACCAAGCAACAATAATCAAAGCTTGCTATGTTTAGATATATTCCACAAAAGAAAATAATTGAGACTGCTTATCAACCCTCACAATTACGGTCAATTGATGTTGACAAGAATCTCAAGACAGTTCCTGGGGTGCTGCTGCTGGTGGTAGAACAGCCTTTTCAACCAACACTGCGGGGAGAACAGGATATTCGCCTACACAAGAATAAAGTTGACCCATAGCTCACACCACAGACAAAAGTTAGTTCAAAACTTATCAAAGATCTAAATGTAAGAGTGAAAACCATACAATTCTGATGAGAAAACACGGGGGTAAGTCTTTGTGATTTGGATTAGATAATGGTTTCTTAGATTCAACATCAAAAGACAAG
>NW_022111369.1:94618770-94620550 GCF_000313985.2 Echinops telfairi
ACGATGTAAAGTAACCAGTAAGCACATGAAAAGATGCTTAATATCTTTATCCGTCAGGGAAATACAAATCAAAATCACAGCGAGATGCCACTTCACCTTCACTGGGATGGATATTTTGAAAAAGAGAGGTCACAAGTGTTGGAGTGGATAGAACCCTCATATTCAGTATGAGAAATGTAAAATGGAGCAGCCATTTCGAAAACAGTTTTGTAGTTGCTCAAAAATTCCAAGATAAAATTAGCGTCCCAACCAAATCCACTGTAGTCAAGCTGACCGTGACTCATGTTGACCTTCTAAACCAGAGCCAGACTGTCTCACGGGGTCCCCAAGCTGTAATCTTCAGGAAAGCAGGTGCCACCTCTTTCTCATGCTGAGGTGGCTTTGAATCAACCAAGTGTACCACCAGTGGGTCTTACAGTTAGCGTGTGGCCTGGCCATTTCATTCCTAAGTTTATAGCCAAGAGAAATAAAAGCATGTCCACCCAAGAAGCTCGCACATGTAAATTCATAGCAAACTCAAAGCCAAACCCTGCCATTGAGCCAACTGCGACTCATCATGGCCCAAAGGGCAGGGTAGCACTGCCCCCATGGGTTTCCCAGCCTGTGGCTCTTTCTCAGAGTAGACAGGCTCAGCCATCTTACTAGAAAGTACTTAAGTTCTGGGAAGTGGTCAAAGTCACCAGAGTCAATACAAGTGTCCTGAAATTAATTTTTCCTTCGAGCCATCATTCTTTCGCTGGCAACAAATATGAGGGCGAGTTAAAAAACAGCTATTGGTACAAAATCACGCGGATAGGTGCGGTCAAGTTGATGCCAGCTCACAGCAGCCCCGTGTACAATACTGCCGTGGCTTGTGTCAGTCAGTTGTTCCTAGGTTTCTGCCCACTGCTGTAGCCACTGTGTCAACCCACCTCATGCCTTTATTAAAAAAAAAAACTCAAAATGTGAAGTTATTGTTTCTTAACATAGCCGCTATCTAAGTCTACGCATTTCTTTTTCATCTCTCATCTTTGACACCACGTCAAAATGACAGTTTTGACATGGTCAAGGGCCTCAAATGGTGTTTCCTCTTAATGTTCTTTGAGTGTTCACAGCAAAAAGAAACCAGCGGGGGTATGATTAAGTGGCTGGCTACGGTTTCTCAACACAGTTCTCCTAGGACAGCCCCTGGTTCCCTGAAGAATGAACAGGTGTTCATTATTGTGATGGGGGAAAAATTCTTGTGTGTAACTTTTCTGGCTCTTTCCTTCTTCAATAGTTTTCTGTTTTCTTAACACTTCTTCCTAATGAGCCACCATAACCATCCCGGGTCCTTTGAGCAAACCTATCAAGTGTACTCTATTGGATCTTCCCAAACAGTTGTCGTAGCCTTTTGAGCTGATCTCTCTGTCTTAAACTTAACTGGCCCAGCAGATCCCCTTGAAAGTCCTGGTGTGAGTTGGACCTTGCTTTCTGCGTCATATTGGTAAGTTCGAGATTCACCCTGGGTTCGGAGTCCTTTCAGAAAAGCGTCTTCATTAGCTTCTGTCTTACTTTAAAGATGGATTCTCTGGGCTAGCTGTTCTTCGTGCAACACTCTTGGCACCCAATAGCTTGCTGAGGTCAAGATACTGACTTAAAATGGAAAGTCCCCAACCATGAGATCCCTACTTCAGTCACTGTTGCAGGAGTGATGATTCTATGGTTCTCTACCAGTTTCTGGACTTCTGGCAGTTTCTCCATCAAGTTTGATGAACTTTCTCTTAACTCATCTTTGAGGTCTTCCTAACCTTCCTAAAAA
>NW_022111369.1:94621124-94644339 GCF_000313985.2 Echinops telfairi
TACAGGTCAACCGATTGCAATAGTGTATTTCCTCAGGGCAACTATCATATTTAGTCTTCAGGAGAAAGTGCTGTCTGCGTACTTCCTGACATACTCAATATGGCTCTTGCAGCCATAACCCCTTATGTGATTGATATCCTATAATTCTGGATCTCATATGCCTGTAGCCACAGTCCCATTTTGGAGGGGATTATCTGCTAAGGAACAGAAATAGGATGAGATTAAGCATTGACTTTAGTAGAGGGTGTGAATCAGACCAATTTCTTTGTTTAATGGTTATCTTGGTTACTGTCCCTTGCAATGGATGTATGGAATAATATGCTACAACTGAGAGGGGAAAAGCTGCTTCTGGAGGGTCCTGCGTAAAAAACCTGGCTGATGAAAATGAGTAGGAAGCCAATGCCTCCTGGCAACATCCTGCCCCAGGCCCCGGGATATATTGCATAAATAAGATATAGTCTATGGATAGAAAATAGATGATTATATTTTGGTAAAATGTTATACATTAATTTGATTGCAGCACTGATACTCAATGTAACTCCCACCAAAAGACGTTTCCATGTATAGGTCTGGTAAGAAGGTGGGGAAGACACTGATAGAATTTGTCTGAGTATTGTGAACAGGATTTCCCTCAATGCAACCCTCTATGTATAAAATGAACCCTCTCAGAAGCAGGGGTGTGATCTCATCACCGGCAAAAACAAGGAGTAGAGTGTGTCCTCTGGACCCAGCATCTGACTTACCCCTGGCCTATTCTTCAGATTTTGGACTGAACAACACCCACCATCATGTGAGACGTTTCCTCAAATTTCTGTGGGTTTCTGAGGAAGACTGCAGTGATTCGTAGAACACAGAAACATAAGGGAATATACTCAAGGGAAGAGGAGGGCGGAGAGGAATAGGGCAGACTAGCATTTTGGAAGAGTTGACATTTGGGCTTTCTTCAATCTCCAACTCCTTGTGACTAGTTTGGTTTTAATTCTTACCAAATAAATTATTACCACAATTGGTGTCAGAAGTGAGATTAGAACCTGAGTTAGTTAGTTTATTGTGCCAGCATGGCCGATAAACACATGTGGGATTAATTGAAGGGTGGAGAGATAAATGGCTCAGCGAGCCTTGCCTTTCTTGTCTCTCGCTCTTTGATCATCAGACCAGTGTGCAGCTTCCTTGCTTGTTCTGTGCCTCAATTTGCAAGCTACACTATCTGTGGGACACCTAACCTGTGGACTGTGTCACTGTAATTTGAGGTTCCTTCAAGACCTGCTTTGCCACACCATTGGAATTGACATCTCGTGAGCTGGGGACTGACTGTTGGTGACCTGCCTTGCTGTTGGCTGCCGGTGCCTGGAGAAACGGAATCTCTCTACAGAGGACTACCTGGTGGGCCTCAAGACTTAAAGGGCTGCCAGCGCCTCACAACTGTCTAACACATTTGAATTGTCCTGAGCCATTTGTACTGCTTTATAATTTAATTGTTTATTTCTTTTGTTATCTATCTATCTATCTATCTATCTATCTATCTATCTATCTATCTATCTAAATATATATCTATAAAGTTATTAGCAATCTGGTTTTATCTCTCTAGAGAACCCTGTCTAACACAGAACCCATGCCTCCATTCCATCACACAGACTATTTAGAAGAAATGCTCTTAAATGTCAATGAAGGTTAATATTGAAACTGGCATATTTTAAAAATTATAACAAATGGCTTGGGGGTTTAAAAAAGGCACTGATAACTGTATTCCATGACCTTGATCATTAGTAAGGGACCAGTCCTTGTACCCATCATTGTTTTGCATCATCAGGACAAATTCCAACACACTGAGAGAGGCAAATAGCATCTTAGTTGTCAAATGAAAATAGTTATGATCTTGAAGAGTCCCAGACCCCAGTCTAAGGCAGCGGTTCTCAACCTGTAGGTCGTGGCTCCTTTGGGGGTCGGACGACCCTTTCACAGGGGTCACCCAATTTATAACAGTAGCAAAATGACAGTTATGAAGGAGCAATGAATATAATGTTATGGTTGGGGAGGTCACCACATCATGAGGAACTGTGTTGAAAGGTTGCGGCATTAGGAAGCTCGAGAACCACTGGTCTAAGGGACCCTCGGACCATGTTTGAAGGACAACCATGCTGGAATATAATCCATTAGTGTAGTGTGAAAAGGAGCACTAGTGGTGAACAGTTAAGTGCTCAACTGCTAGCTCAAAGGCTGGCAGTTCGAACCTACCCAGGGGCTCTGTAGAAGGGCCTGGTGCTCTGCTTCTGTTGCGACTGCAGCCTGGGGAGGCTTCTGGGACAGTACTCCTGAGTCACATGGGGCTGTGATGAGTTGGATGTTTACCGGGCCAACTAACATTCACAGGGCAGCATGTGGGAAGCATATTGGTTCACTGCTGTATCTCAGAGACACAGGAAGAGGTTAAGCAAGAAAGGAAGACCTCAATAACTAGTTGTTGAGTGCTGATGGACAAATCCCTTAGAATGATTCGACTTTGTGTTCTCTTTGACTGGATTATGGGTTCTGGGGCAAGACTGCCTTTCAAAAGTGTTCCCACAGATAGCATAAATCGGTGAGACAGACATCAAATGCTGTCTCCAATCCTTCTGGATGATAAGTAGATTATGATTTTTTAAAAAAATGTCGAGGGTTCCCTTTCTAGAGGAACTTAATGATTATATGTTATATTATGATGGCAGAGGGTCAGATGTTTTGGATCTATAATCTACTTCCTCAGTGACTGACCACATGAAACCACTCCTTAACCTCTGGGACTTTGCCTGGGAATCTCTTCATGCTCAATTCAACTCAGTGCACGGAAGTATTTCTTCTTCTGTGAAGTCACCTTACCAGGTTGATTCTTTCCACACTAACTTAGCAGACGGATCATACAGTGGAGCCAGGCTGGTCAACTTTTCAGCTGTATGGTGCCAAGTGCCTGGTTCCTATACCTTTTCAGAGCAGAGCTTTCCAAACCGTGTTTTTTGGCATCTTGCAACGCTCCGTTGGCCAATATATACTATGCTATAATAATCCAAACAAACAAAAATAAAACCCCACCACTGCCAACAAGTTGATTCCAATTTATCATGACTTTGTGCGACTAAGTAGAACTGTCCTAGAGGGTTACCAAGGTTATAAATCTCCAGGGCAGTGGACTGCTACATATTGAGCTGCAGAGCTTTCTGTTAGCAGCCGAGAGCTTCAACCATGTATCACCAGAACAGCTATAATGTAGCATAATGTATAGTATAATTATATACTGTCATATAAGGCTAGGCTGCTGTCAGTCATATAGTAAAATATGGATGACCCCAAATGACCCAGTTTCATCCAGTCAACTCTGACTTGTGACAACCATGCATAGGGTCTCAGACTGTAAACCCTTACGCAAGTAGACATCCTCACCTTTCTTCCTCAGAGTAGCTGAGGTTTCGAAATGATGACCTTTTGGTTAGCAGACCAATGCTTATTCCCCTGCACCATCAGGACTCCCAAGGTTCCTAAGGTAAGCTTAATTATGTTGTAATTTTTGGATGGAAGGATCATACTAGTTGAAAGCCTGCTATTTTCTTCCTGCATTCCCGTTTGTCATGGAGGTGAGTGTCGGGATGAGGAACAACCTCAGGAATCCTCCCCCAGCCTTAAAGAAACGTCTCTCTCTACCCTGTCATTTAGACTTTCCATGATCCTGCACAACACAAAGGCGTTCTGCGGGACCACCCTCTAGGCACTCCGTCCTGTGACATCGTTAAGGAGAAAATCAATAAAATACCAAGTAGGGTCCAATTTTACACCAAGTACTGTGGGCTCAGCAGATGTTTCTGGATTTATTTTTTACCTTCTGAAGATGCCCAAGAATGCTTTCCGAAGTCAGAGCCCATTTCAACAGGTTCTGTCCCATTGAAAAACGAGAACAAACAACGAGACTTGCCGCCAAGTAGATCACAACTCATGATGGCCTGTGTGTATCTGAGTAGAACAACTCCTCTTGGGGTTTTCAATGGCTGTGATCTTTCATCAGCCGACTTTTAGGCCCTTTGGAGCTGCCTCTGGTGGATTTGAACAGTCAAACTGCCAGGAGTTGAATCCGTGATTGTTTGCATCATGACATATTGCATCATATACTTCTGAACTGTGCACATGTCCCTTGTCCTATATGACTACGTATAGTTGGAGTCCTTTGCCAGGAAAATTTGAAAACAGCCACCTGGCCAACTGACTGGAGGAGATCCATATTTATGACCACACCAAGGAAAAATGACCCAACTGAATGCTCAAACTATAAAATGATATCATTGATATCGCACATGAGTACATTTTTGCTTCAGATCATCCAACAATGGTTGCAGTAGTACACTAACAGAGAACTGCCAGAAGTTCAGGCTGGATTTGGAAGAGGATGTGGAACAAGAGATATCATTGCTCATGTCAGATGAATCTTTGCTGGAAGCAGCAAATACCAGAAAGATATTTACTTGTGTTTCATTGACTATGCCAAGGCATTTGACTGTGTGGACTACAATATGCTGTGGATAACCTTGAGAAGAATGGCTATTCCAGGATATTTCATTGTGCTCATTTGGAACTTGTACATGATTCAAGAGGCAGTTGTGTGAACAGAACAAGGGAACACTCCATGATTAAAATTGGGAAAGGTGTGTGTCAGGGTTGTAGCCTCTCACCATATTTGTTCAATCTCTATGCCTAGAAAATCATCAAAAGCTGGATTATGTAATGAAGAATGTGGCATTAGGATTAGAGGAAGGCTTATTAACAACCTGCAGCATACAGATGACACAACCTTGCTTGCTGAAAGTGTGGAGGAATTGAAGCACTTGCTGATGAATATCAAGGATTTTAGCCTTGTATGGATTACAACTCAATGTAAAGAAGACTCAAATCCAAATTCTCACAACTGGACCAATGGGTAACATCATGATAAATGGAAGAAAGGTTAGTGTTGTAAAGGATGCTGTCTTACTTGGATCCGCAATCAAAGCTCATGGAAGCAGTAGTCAAGTGATCAAAAGATATATCGCAGTAGACAAATCTGCTGTACAAACCTCTTTAGAGTATTGAAGACCAATGATGTTACTTTCAGGACTAAGGTGCAAGTGGCCAAAGCCTGGTATTGTCTATTGCCTCATATACATATGAAAGTTGGACATTGGACATAGAAGAATCAATGCACTTGGATTGTGGTTCTGAAGAAGGATATTGAAAGTATCAGGGACTGCTAAAAGGACAAACCTCTATCCTGGAAGAAGTATGGACAGAGTGCTCCTTAGAGGCAAGGATGGCAAGATTTCATCTTAAATACTTTGGACAGATGGTCAGGAGAGACCAGTCTCTGGAGAAGCACAGCATACTTGGTAAAGCGGAGGGGCAGTGAACATATGGAAGGCCCTCAACAAGATGGATTGACACAGTGGCAGCATCAGTCGGTTCAGGCACAGGAATAATTGTGAGGATGGCGCAGGACTGTGTGGTGTTGTGTTTTGCTGTGCAGGGGTTGCTAGGGGTTGAAGCCGACTCAATGGCACCTCACAACAACAGGTTGGAGCCTTGGAGGAGTAGTGATTACTTGTTGGGCTGCTAACCACTAGCTCAACCCTTTAAACCCACCAGCTGCTCGGAGGAAGAAAGAAGAGGCGTTCTACTCCTGTAAAGAGTTACAGCCTCGGAAGCCCACAGGGGCAGTTCTCCCCTGTCCTATGGGGTCACTATGAGTGGCAGTGAGCTTGGTGTTAGAGTTTTTGAGAGATCTTGGTTAGACACCTAGTGGATTAATGGGTTACGCATTGAGTTGCTAACCTTAAGGTCAGCAGTTGAAAACTACCAGCAGCTCAGAGGGAGAAAGAGGAGGCTTTCTACTCTCCCAGAGTTAAAGGCTCAGAAACCCACAAAGGCAGTTCTGCCCTGTCTTATAGGGTCTCTATGAGTTGGAATTGAATTGATGGCAGGGAGTTAAGGTCTTAGTTATTTTTTGCCTTAATGACAACAATGAGGGACATCTCTGTCATTTCCTCAAATGGATAAATGAAGTTTCACTCTATACAACACGTTCTTTCTCTCTTCCTCCTCACTGACTCTCTGATGCACTCTATGGACCAGGGGGTCATCAACGGCAGCGTTCCTGCTCTGGAAATGGACTCTGGGATCTTTGGTTGGCATTTGCTCTTCGTACCGTCCAAGGCCACTGTGCAAAGCTTACTGATCCTTCCTGGATTACATTGTGCCTAAAGTGTTAACCCCTGTTAACAGCCACAGCTCAGATTTCCTCAAGGAGATTCTAGAGTGTCTGAAATGTAACTATTTACTTGCAAAGCCTCCACTGGTGACACTTGTGACTCTCAATGCGAAGTGTTACTAGTGCTCTGCGCCACCATTTCCCTTTAGTCACCAAGAAAAGTGAATCGCAGTGCAAATAACTGCTTATTCAAAAAGAAATCTCTGATTGTTCCTTAAACCTGCTCCAGGCAGCGGATGCAGACTTTTGAGTGATCTGGAAAATATGAAATGCATTTGGCTAGGAGACAGAACACAAACTGATCTGCGGTGATGGCAAAAGCAGAAATAAGAGCTCAGACATAAACATAGAGTTTGCCCGGCTGGTCGTGGTTCTACTGGCTTCAGGAGGGAAGAGAAGGAATCAGAAGTTGGGCAGTTGTGAGGGGACAGGGCAGCAAAGAGACACGGGCTTTGCTTCAAGAGCTGCCCTTCCATTGCTGGCTGATTGATGGAAAAACACATGTGGGTCTGCCAAGTGTTTTCTCCGGCTGGGGCCCTCTTAGCGTGACTCTCTGCGACCCTCACCTGCCGCTTCCTGCTGACAAAGCTGGGGTCTTGGGACCGTTGCCCTTTGCTCCTGCAAGCCATTCTCCCAGCTGTCCCGAGTGTGTGAACCCTACCATCTCCATCTGCCCAGCCACCTGCCCCCTTGTGTTTTAATATCTCCGTACGACTGCACAACTTCTGGGAATGGCTCTGACTGACTGCCACCCACTTGCCTTTCGCCGCTGCCTCAGCTCTCTCCCATGCACCCCTCTGAAAACTGATGCACCTCCCTTTTCTTGTTTGTGTGTGCCATTGAACAGGGGGAGGCACAAGCACCCTGAGCCTGGTGGCCATGAGCTCATTTGTTGACCTCACTCAGTGACCTTGGCCACAGCAGTCAGAAAGCTGTGGGGGGCCCAGCGTGGGCCAGAAGTAAGCTTGGAGCTCTTTGTCCTCTTGTTTCACACACCAGAAAGCTGCGATGCAGGCGGGGTGGCTAAATATCGTGTGTGTGTGTGTGTGTGTGTGTGTGTGTGTGTGTGTGTGTGTGGCTTAATAGCTTAGTCAAGGTCAGACAGCTTGTAGATGGTGGAGCTGGAATTGGAACCCAGAGGGTCAAGCTCCAAGTTCTAGACAAAATCAAACAAACAGAAAATACCCCCAAATCCAAATCTCACTATCCTGGAGTCCATCCCGACTCATTGCGACCCTAGAGGACCGAGCGGAACTGCCGCTGGGGGTTCCCGAGGCTGTAGCTCTTTACAGGAGTGGAGATCCCTGTCGTTGTCCTGAAGCGTGAAGAGGTGTGGCTGGTGGTTTCAAATGGCTGACCTTGGAGGTAGCAGGCCAACACGTCACCCACTACCCCAAAGCACCCAAACACCAGTCTGACTCAGTTATCCTGGGAGTTGATTCAGTCTGTCTCTTGGTGATCGACTTCTCAAAGCTGATTTTTTTTCAAAGTGTGTGTGTGTGTCCAATAGAAGAGAGAGTCGCCAGACTTTCCTTTCTTCTGAGGTGCCCCTGAGTGGGTTCAGACTGTGCCCTTTTGCTTGGTAACCAGAGGCACATTAACAACATACGGGGACTCTGGATTAGCAGGAAAAGAATGTTTACTATTGAATTGTCCCCAAATCCCTGGGAAGTGGGGCATCTTATTTGCATTACTTGGATGGAACACTGGGGCCTGGAGAAGGTGAAGTGGCTCACTGTGATCATAAATGAGCAATTTTTTATTCAAAAGCCCCTCTGTCCTTCCCACAGCCCCCAGGATCTCTCTAATTCACCTGAAACCTGCAGTCTGCAACAGGCTGGAGTAGGTCAAAGCCAACTAAACACGTTGCTGGGGTCGGTGTGTGGCTGTTGTCTTATTATTGCGTAACGCCACACTTCCCAGAATATTTACTGTCATGTAACGTATACAAGGTTGAGCTTCCCCACAAAGGTTTTAACTGGCCATCTTTTCAAATTCATTTGACCATAAAGTTTCATTTTAGCCTCACTTATTTTTTTTTATCAAAGAGCATAGTGGTGTGGCACAGTGGTTGTGAGTTGGCCTGCTAACTGCAAGGGCAGCAGTTCAAAACCACGAGCTGCTTTTTGGGAGAAATATGAGGCTTTCTACTCCCTGTAAAGAGTTTCTACTGTAGAGATACAGCCTCAGAAACTCACAGGTGCAGTTTGACCCATTGGTTTGCAGAGTTGGCATTGGCTTGATGGCAGTGAGATTTTTGGTATTAACACTTTTGCCATTGTGTTAAAAATGGCATGGAGGCAGCCTCTGTTCACTTGTAAATCTCTAAGGTGGCAGTCTCCAAGATGACCTTTGACCCTCACACCATGAATGGGGCGTGCGTGTGTATCCAATAGGACACAGCAGAGGTGCTCAGACCATTGACTAGAGATGTGAGCAGCCCTCAGACAGCATGCATCCAATTTTAATTTGTTCCAGTTTTTATTATTTTCTGCTTTCTTTTGGACTTAGGGCATACTGTATTTTATTTTCTTACTATTGTTGTTGTTAGTTGTTTTGTTTGGTATGATTTTCTTTATATGAAATCCAGGATAGATAAATCTATAGAGATAATAACAACATTAAAAATTTCTTAGGATTATGGCAAGAGGGCATGCAGGGGAGGAATGGGGAGCTATTAGTAATGAACACAGAAATGAAGAAAATGTTCTAAATTTGATTGTAGTGATGATCGCATAAGTCTTTTTTAATATATTCAAACCACAGAATTATATGGTAGGTGAATACAACTAGTTGGTCAATACAAGTGTTTTATTAGAAAGCAAAGGGCCCAGGTGGTGGGGTGTGACTTCTAAGATGAGGCATAAAGACAATATAGCTTCTACTTTGGGCTCTGGCATGGCTTGTGTCATAGTTACAAAATCTGTTGTCAACTTGAGACTATTAAGAGTGAAGGAGTGGAAGTTAGCCTGTCAATCAGGTGGCAGCTTGATAACCTCATTTGGAGGTACTAATGAGATAAATAGCTCGCTGGAGGCAGGACACACACACACTTCCTATGAGACATTCCTGTTGACAAGACAAATGGATCTACACTAGAGCCCTGGAGCTGAAGGAGCCACGTGGAGACCACTGCCAGCACTGAAATGCTTCCACTGCCACTGGATCCATACGACTTTCCACCCACTGGCCTGTGATCTTCCTGCATTCAGCGTCATTGCATGTGTCTCATGAGTCTGAAGAGGAATTTATAGATTGGTATCGCACATATGGGCTTATATTGGACTTATTGACTTCATCTGGACTGAACTTGGATGTTTTCTTAATGTACAATTACTCTTTGATATAAAGTTCTCTCTTGCACACATATGAGTGTCTATGAATTTGTTTCTCTAGCCTACCTGGACTAAAAGCCTGCTGTCGTGTGGGACGACACTAAAGAATCCTTATGGAGAGGGACCAGTAGAGAGGAAACAAGGTGGCAGCCATGTGAGGGAGATACACTGAGAATGGATCCTCCTCCTGACCTATCAGCTCTTCAGGGGACTGCAGCCCCCAACTATCCTCACCAGGTGTCCTGAACAATGAGCACTTCCCAAAGGGACCACTCTCCAAATTCCTGACCCACAGGATTGACTCATTGCTTTGAGTGTGTACATTTTTGGGTGATGGTTAGAAATAACACATACCGAATGAAGGATTCTGTTCCTATTCCATTTGACAGGTAAAGGAAAGGATGCTCTTGTTACTTCCTCAAGGTCACAGGGCTTACTCACACAAGGTCACAGCCAGGGCTTAAATGGCTTAAAACCGGATGCTGCGAAGACCTCCACTCCTCTCGCCCCAACGGAAGTCAGTGTACAGCAAGATCTAGAATTCTACTTCCAGGCCCATTTATTTATCATTCTGTGCAGTGATGTATGTGATAATACAGGAAGTTCTAGAATCTGTGTATACTCTACCTCTCTGA
Organism: Echinops telfairi; assembly: GCF_000313985.2. NCBI lineage: Eukaryota > Metazoa > Chordata > Mammalia > Afrosoricida > Tenrecidae > Echinops > Echinops telfairi. The sequence continues at coordinate 94,631,354 of NW_022111369.1, forward strand.
ACTTCAGGGCGGACCTGGTTGTGGGTGCAATGATCTAATGTAGGAAAAGTTCAGGCAGATGGGAGGCTCTGGCTTTTGGGAAGTTCCCTTCCCTTCTCTTTCAAAGTCCCCTTCCAGCATGGGGCCTCCTCCCTTTGGTGGCGAGGAACCACAAGATTAGCCACCTTGGGACAGCAATCTGTCATTCGCATCCTAGAGAGAAGCAGCTCATCAGGATGGGTTGCTCATAGGCAGGAGACTGAAGGGGCAGGCCTTTGGCTTGGACAGCAAAAGATAGGAAGATACCATTTTCCAGTGTGGGCTCCTTCAGGAGCAGGCGGGCCTGGCTGGGTGCATCAGGAGAGTTCTGGAACAGCTAGAGGGCACCATGGGAGAAGGAAGCGGTGGGGCCCAGCAAATGCAAATGGAAGGGGAACTCTTCATAATTTTCCAAAGCCAGACAGACCCAGCAACAAACCCCATCAATCAGTGTACAGAGAATCACTGTGACGCCTGCCACTTCCGTTTCAGCCACAGGGGGTTAAGACAAGAATGCAAAAATGCCATTGGGAGTTCTGCGTGTTTATGTGTGTTTAATTTATTTAACTGGCAAAAGCCCTTGACCTCAGGTATAAATGTCTTCCAAACACACACACACACACACACACACACACACACACACACACACTCACTCACTGCTACTGACGGAATCCATTCCAATTCATAGTGGCTTTCTAGAACAGAGTAGAACTGCCCCTGTGAGTGCAACTCTTTATAGGAAGCAGAAAGCTTCATCACTCACTCTCTCGGAGCAGCTGGTAGTTTTGAACTGCTGACCTTGCAGTTAGTAGCCCAACTCGTAACTATTTTGCCACCCAGAAAACCAAAAATTCGCTGCCATCAAGTTGATTCTGACTCATAGCAGCCCTATAGGACAGTTCTAATTGCCCCTGTGGATTTCTGAGACTAACTTTTTTTTTTGAGAATCTACCTTTTTATGGGAGGAGAAAGTCTTATCTTTCTTCTGAATTATGCCACCAGGGCTCTGATATACCCAAAGTTCGGCGCTTTGTTTCAGGTCATGTCGCTAAAAAGAAGCTAAGCTCAGTCCAGAGTCCCAAACCTTTGTTGTAATCACTAGATTTTATCAAATCCATTTGTTCTGGTTGTCAAGTTCCCAATGCACTTCTTCCAGGGTGCTTTGCTGTCTGCAGTTTGCCAACGTTTGCTTATTTTGGATTTTTTTTCAGCACTGAAGTATAGTCTGAAATGCACAATGAAACACATACTTCAAAAAGTGAGATTTTAAAAAAATAACACCTACTACGCGCCTGGTGCCATACTAGCTGCTCCGGCTTTGGCAATCCCCAAGGTGCAACCCGCCCTGTTCTTAGGAAGCTCTGGGGCACTGGGAGAGAGATGATTAACAACGTTCCACAGCCATTTAAAAGGTAAGGGAGGAAACTAAAAGGGGAAGAGGAATAAAGCAGGGCTTGGGGGTGAGGGGGTGGTGCAGTTTTTAGCAGGGTGATCTCACGGAGGTGCCGTTTGAACAAACACTTGAAGGAGGCGGGTGGAGCCACGTGTTTATGGGTGCAGGGGGAGAGCACACTTCTCATTTATAGATTACTCAGGAATCATTCTCTGTCCTCTTGGTCTGGCAAGTTTATTATTTGTCTGCCCCCAGCTGACTCCTGGGTAGGGTGCATTTCATCTGCTTCCCTTGGCTCTTACACGAGGGCCTTCGGCAGCATGGTATTTGTACCACAAGCACATCATAAATGCTGGTGGAATATCTTGGTTAAAGCCATTTTCTCAAGATTGCCCTTTTTAGGCAAGAAATGAAGGGGAAGTGCCAGAGAGCAGCCCTCTGTCCAGTCAACTAAATGACTTTGAATGTGCAAACCAACTTCTAGCAGAACCGTCCAACATTCTGGGGTGGTAGTCTCTGTCTTCCATAAACGTGACATCTAAAAATATTCTCGAAAGTCTTGGCTTCTCCTAAATGCAAAACAGGCAAGCCCCGATGGTCTCTGCACTATGTTTACTCACCTCCAAATCCCCAACTGGAATCCACGATTCCCATTTTGTCATTATGATTTTCTTTTTAGGTACCATAAACTCGGACATTTTTGAGTGTGGTTTCCTCCCAAAGCTGGAGACATCCTGTTATTCTTGATAGTACCTTCTGCCCTCTGCCACTTAAATAGGATGGTGTCTTGATTGTAAAAGACTAGAATCATTTCTGGCTGAACTTGGTCCTCTTTGATTTTTGCAAAGAAGAGCACCTTCCGTGGGAATCCTTTCCAATTCTCTCTTGAATAGGCTTCTTAGCTTCCCCGTCAGTGGGGTTGTGGCCTCTGGGAGACCATGACCTCGTCCGGGAGATCTTGACCTTGTTGGAGTTCAGTACTTTGCAGAAAAGCAAGTTACGTGCGATTACTGTATTTGTACATGTGTTTGTTGGGAAGAGACACAGGGGAGATGGAAAATAGTTATAAGCTTCTGATGAAGAGTCGAATGATGTCAATGATAATGGCCCTAGGGAACAGTCAACAGCAAAGCAAAGCAATTGCAGAAGGGGACCTCAGCAGCCGAGTCACTGAGCTACCATTACACACATGGCATGGAGACGAGGCAACGGAACCCAAAGTGCTGGTGACCCAAGGAATATTTCTTTCTAGGAGAACAAAAGGGATTCCCAAAGGGGAAAGAAAACCTGTTCGAAGAGACGCCTCAGATGGCAGCTGATAAGGCAGTCAAATGTGTAACAGAAGACAAACCCTCACTGCCCTCAAGTCCCTGCGGACTCACGGTGGCACAGCAGGACAGAGTAGAACTGCTCATGTGAGTTCTGAGGCTGTACGTCTCTCCGGAGCAGAAAGCTTCAATTTCCTCTTGTGGAAGGTGGGGCTTTCTCAGAACCTCACGGGGCAGTGCTACTCTGTCCCAGAATCACTGGGAGATGGCATTCACTCGATGACAGTGAGTGTGTTTGTTGTTTATTTGTTTGTGAGTAGTTGGTGGGGTTCCACTTGTACATTCGCAGCCCAACACGTAACTCACGACACCACTTGGGCTCCTTCTGAGATCAGAAGAATGGATGTTAAGATAACATAAACATAACTCATACTTTTGCCCCCTCAGAATTCCTATTTATAGCACCATACACTCTCTCATCAATGGTCAGTCTTCCAATGTGTTTGCTAAGGCTCTATGCATCGTTTGGAGAAATCAGTGTCCAATCAAACACCAAGTTCTCTGAACATTAATCATTTCAAGATATCAGGTAGAGAAAAAGGTCTGTCCTAATTCCCCACCCACCCCCACCCCCGCCCATGGGAGAATTTGAACATATGGCCTGGGAGAAGCATATGCTTATTTTGAAGGGGAGCCTGGGACAAGTTAGCTGACTTTCTGAACTTCACCTCCATTGCTGTATCCTTGCTGTTTCCACTCCCACGGGTAAGGAGCCCAGCAGAATTACTCCATGAGGTTGGGATCTTTTGGAAGCAGATCACCAGGCCTGTCTTCCGAGGTGCCTCTGAACTGCCAACCTTCAGGCTGGTAGTGGAGTTCTGTCTTAGAGTGTAAATTCTGGTTTGCAAAAGGGTAATCATAGCAATGATAGCCCAAAAGCTATTTGCAGAGTCCCCACATAGATGAAGCCACCGCTGAATGCTTTCAGATCATCAACCAAGGATGTAGATCCCCTTGTCCTCGGGCAGAATGCCTTGGCGAGTGATTGCCTCCACGACCCCCTCCGGCCACCACAGGGAGGGGCTTGCCCAGGTGTGTCATTGATGGAGGTCACCCTGCTGGGGATGATTCAAGGGGTAGCTGAGTCATGAGTCATGCCCCATCAGTCTTACCCTAACTGCCTTAGTGGGAAGGCCCTGGACCAGTCTTGTAAGCCCTTCTATCTAATGATGTGCATGTCCCAATCATGGTCCTGTGCTTGCTTCTGTAGGCCCACCTGTAATTGTAATCGTGTATTGATCTGCCACCAGCCTTTTTCTTTTCTTTTTTATTATTGTTATTTTTAATCGTTTTATTAGGGGCTCATACAGCTCTTATCACAATCCATACATACATCAATTGTGTAAAGCACATTTGTACATTTATTGTCCTCATCATTCTCAAAACATTTGCTCTCCACCTAAGCACCTGGCATCAACTCCTCATTTTTTCCCCTCCCTCCCCGCTCCGCCCTCCCTCATGAACCCTTGATAATTTATAAATCGTTGTTTTGTCATATCTTGCCCTTTCCAACATCTTCCTTCACCCACTTTTCTGTTGTCCATCCCCCAGGGAGGAGGTCACATAGATCCTTATAATCGGTTCCCTCTTTCCAACCCACTCTCCCTCTACCCTCCCAGTATCGCCACTCACACCACTGGTCCTGAAGGGATCATCTGCCCTGGATTCCCTGTGTTTCCAGTTCCTATTTGTACCAGTGTACATCCTCTGGTCTAGCCAGATTTGTAAGGTAGAATTGGGATCATGATAGTGGGGGAGGAGGAAGCATTTAGGAACTAGAGGAAAGTTTGTTTTTCATCATTGCTACATTGCACCCTGACTGACTCATCTCCTCCCCGAGACCCTTCTGTAAGGGGATGTCCAGTTGTCTACAAAGGGCTTTGGGTCTCCACTCCGTACTCTCCCCCTCATTTGCTATGATATGATTTTTTGTTCTGATGATGCCTGATACCTGATCCCTTCGACACCTCGTGATCACACCAGCTGGTGTGCTTCTTCCATGTAGGCTTTGTTGCTTCTGAGCTAGATGGCCGCTTGTTTACCTTCAAGCCTTTAAGACCCCAGACACTATATCTTTTCATAGCTGGGCACCATCAGCTTTCTTCACCACATTTGCTTATTCACCTGCTTTGTCTTCAGCAGTTGTGTCGGGAAGGTGAGCATCATAGAATGCCAATTTACTAGAAGAAAGTATTCTTGCATTGAGGGAGTACTTGAGTGGAGGCCCAATGTCCTTCTGCTACCTGAATACTAAACCTATGAATGTATGATCTACCACCAATCATGCATCTGTGACACTTTCATTTGCCCAGCCTCCATTTATCTTGCATCTCAGTTGTGAACCCTCAGACACCATTTTATTTATTTATTATTTTGATTTATTTTTTAATCATTTTATTGGGGGCCCCTTAGAGTTCTTATCTCAATCCACATATACATCCATTGTGTCAAGCACATTTGTACATATGTTGCCATCATCATTTTCAAAATATGTTGTTTCTACTTGAGTCCTTGGTATCAGCTCATTTTATCCCCTCCCCCACCCTTCCTCTCTCATGAACCCTTGATAATTTATAAATTATTATATTTTTCCTGTCATAACAACCACTGTCTCCCTTCACCCACTTTCTGTTGTTAGTCCCCATGGGAGGGGGTTATATATTGATCATTGTGATTGGTTCCCCCTTCCTCCCCCCACCTACTATCTACCCTCCTGGTATCGCTACTCTCATTATTGGTCCTGAACGGTTTGTCTGTCCTGGATTCTCTGTGTTGCGAGTTCTTATCTGTACCAGTGTATATGCTCTGGTCTAGCTGGATTTGTAAGATAGAATTGGGGTCATGAGAGTGGGCGGGAGGAAGCATTAAAGAACTAGAAGAGAGTTGTGTGTTTTGTCGGTGCTATACTGCACCTTGACTGGCTCATCTCTTCTTTGTGAACCTCTGTAAGGGGATCACACACCATTTTGACTTCTTGTTTGTGGCCTCCCTCATCTGGATGCGGGATCTGTCTTTGTGCGGCTTTTGTCTCTTTTAAGACTTAATACATGTTCTCTTTAAATTGTATCTGAGAAGGGTTCCCTTGTGCCCTAAAACAGTTCTAAGCATGGGTCCCACCCGGGACATGGTAGCATTTTGAGGAGTGGAGTCCATTTTTGATGAAGAGCAGCTCCCTGGGACAGAGGGGTGTTCTTGGTGGTCATCTATTTAAAATTTTATTTCCCAATTGTTTTACTGATAAAAAATTCACATATCATACACCTCCATAGGTAAGTCACTTTAAAAAAGAGTTAATGTACATCATCACAATCAATTCTAGTACACCCTCCCCGCTTCTGGATACTTCCATTGTTTGATCCCCAATTCCCTCCACACCCTCCCACCCCATTGGCGCTCCTCTTTAGAGGTCCAGGGCAATTGGTCTTTATCCTTGGAATGGCTAGATGAGTTTGAACCAACGAACTTTGGTTAACAGTGGGGTGCTTAGCCATTGTGCCACCAGGACTCAGTGGACTATATATACTCCACAAACCAGAGATGGGGCTGGGAAGCACAGATCACAATAGCCAACTAGTATCAGATGCTGCAGGCTGCTGCAGCGCTTGGCTGGGGACGCCTAGACCTGGCTCTCCTTTTGTTTCAATCTTACAGTCCTGTTAGAATTCATGATGAACGGACACACCTTTGCAATCTCCCTTTCGATGTTAAGACTGACCCTGCCCCGTCTTCAGGGCAGACACTCAGGTAATGAGAGCTGTTGCTGGAATGTGGACAAGCCCTGTCCCAGCAAAGAGAGCCAGCTGAGAACCTGACAGCCTATTTTATAGGCCAGCCTGCTCCAGAAGACCCGGCCCCCAAGCCTTGTCTATAAAACATCCCTTAACCCATTGTTCAAGGACCCCAGGTGGCATTAGTAGTTGGGCTGTGATCTACAAGTTCAGCAATTCAAAAGCAGCAGCTACCCCATGAGAGAAAGATGAGGCCTTGTACTCCTGTAAAGGATTACAACCTCCTGTTGGAACAAGGTGTTAACGCTTTGAATTGAACGCTACCCTTATAGACTAAGAAGGGCAAATAACCTCTAAAACATTTTGAAGAATAAAATTCCCATTTTTGATAGCTGTGATAGCACATGACTATTTCAATAGATAAAATTTAATGAGTAATAAATTAATACCCAAAAATATGAGAATTACAGTCTCTGAAATTCAGCAGCAATTCTACCCTGTCTTACAGAGTTGCTATGAAACCGCATCAACTCCTTGGCAGTGAGTTTGGTTTTTAGGTTTGAATCCGTTGCTCTCAGAAGCAGATGTTGATGGATAGTCTATATTCTTGGGTATTAGATCTCAGGAAGTATTCTTGCGCTCTCTCTGTCCATGGCACTGTGAATTGGCTTACTTGCTTCAGGCTGCTCAAATTACACTTTTCAGATGAAGGTGCTCAGCACTGAGAGATACAAGGATTTTGCCTGTGGCCACCCAATATTGGAAACCCACATACTCAGCACCGTTCTACGCTGTTTCACTAGGAGCAACGGGGAAGCATATAGTAAGTGCTCAATAAATGGACAGAGAGACTGATGGTTGCTGTGATGGGGAGGAGATGCATGTTCCTCACATATGAACACATTCCTTTCTAACCGACTTCCCCTGGGGTGCCAAATACATTCAGATGGGAATAAAACCAGCTTATCGAAATGATCAAAATGCTAAAATCACATATGTTTCCTTTAGGTCACAATGACCCGGATTGACGTTTGGGCTGAAAAGGCTGGCTGTCTCAGACCAAAATGCTGCTCTGATTAGTGGATTTTAGGGTATAATAGAGAACCCAATCTCAAATATAATTGAAGGAAAATATTTAGTAAGTCTTTTTTCCCCTCTTTCAGTGATTACGTTTTCATGGGACAAACAACGCAAAGACACAGACGCGCCATTGAGAGGAGGGAGGCCATTGACACAGGTCTCGGGGGCGTCCGAGGCGTCACCGGCGACAATTAGATAAATAGGGCACAGGACAAAGCGGATTGTCACAAACTCATGATCGGTGACAGGTCAATACATCACAGTTACAGGTGGGACGACAGCAGCAGAAACAGGACCATGATGGAGACATCTACTTTATTAGATGGAAGAGCTCACAAGATCGGCCCAAGGCCTTCTGACCAATGCAGTGAGGAGGAGACTCATGAGTATTCGAACCCTGCCCAGTCCAAAGACCGCCAGCAGGGACACATCCAGGCAGGTCTCTGAGAGAGAGGCGGCCTCTCCTTGGGCTGGCTGGAGAGGGCTGTGGGTAATCTATTTTCCAAGGCCCCCTGCCTGGAGGCAAGATGATCTACATCCTTGCTTAATGATCAGAAAGCGGTCAGTGGGGGCTTCCTCTATGTGGGACTCTGAAAATGAATTTGGGGCTCTCACTGCCCTCTATAACCCTTTTGCAAGCTAGGGTGTCAGAATTTAAGCTCGAATGCAAGTCAACACAGCAGTTCAAGCTAATTGCTTGGTGCAATCAATGGTTTAATTTCATTTAAAAGAATCGACCTATCAGCTCCGGGAGACTCTCAGCTTTCTCCAGTGGTTCTTTCCTGTATAAAATAAGAATTCAAACACCACTCTGGCTCCTTCAATCAATACATGGACTTTGTAACCAGTTCACATCGTAGGAGGGGCTGTTTGCTTCACACATGAATTTTTGTCTGTTCAGAACACACCACTTTTGCTGCTGTTTATAAAGCCCACTTCTACACTTCCATGGAGGGTGCTTAGAGAGAGCCTGGGAAGGTGTTCATTCTCTGGGTGACATGATGAAACGGAGGTAAGTGGAAACTTCCACCCAGGGTGTTGAAACACACAACACAGAAACTTCATTGTAAGCTCCCAGGCTCCAACTTGTACGCCCATCTCTTTAAATTTTACTACAAATGTGCTTGGTAGGCTATGTTGATGGTACAATGAACATTTTGAAAGCAAATGACAATTTGAAGAAGAAAAGAAATGGGAGTGAAATGAACTGAATTTATGCCTAAGAAAATAAAAGTATGCCATTGGTTGCATCTGAACTAAAAGGTGTTTAATGAAATAAAGGGTTCTATGTAACAGATGGATCATGTGTGGGCAGTACAGCCTAGGATTAGAGCAAAGACTCGCCTGGCTGAACCTTACAGGTTCAAATCCTGGCTCTGCCACTTACTCACTATGGGGCCATGGACACATACCAACCTCCTTTTACCTGGTTCCTCATCTATCAAATGGATATAACAAGAGTACCTAAGGAGCTCTGGTGTCATAGTGGATTATGCATTGGGCTGCTAAGCATAAGGTTGATGGTTCAAATCTACCCGATGTTCCCTGGTAGAAAGGCTAGACTTTCCGTTTCTATAAAGGTTTAAACCTCAGAAACCCACAGGGATTGATCTGTTCTATGGGATCACTATGAGTCAGAATTGACTTGATAGTGGTGAGTTTGATTTTATTTGAGTTTATTTTACAGGGGTATTTTTAGGGTTAAATGGGTTAAAATATGTACACACTTAGAACAACATCTAGCATATAGAATGTATCATACGAAGGGGCATCAAACAGTTCATGGGAAAACAGAATGGAAAGATAATGGGATCTTTCCAGGAACTTTTTGAAGCCCCCTTGTACAACTTTTAGTTGTTGCTATTATTAATAGTAGAAGAAGGGCATGTAGGCATAAGTAGAACAAAGGGTATAACAGAGATGGCATCGTTTGAAATCAATGAGGTGTGTGTTAGGGTTGCATCCCATCACCAAACTTACTCAGCCTGTATATTGAGCAAATAATCAGAGAAGCTGGATTATATGAAGAAGAACGAGGCATTAGGATTATAGCAAGGCTTATTAACAATGTGTGATATGCAGATGACACAACCTTGCTTACTGAAAGTGAGGAGGACTTGCAGTCCTTGCTCGGGAAGATCAAGGATTGAAGCCTTCAATATGGATGACAACTCAATGTTAAAAAGACCAAGATCCTCACAAATGGACCAACAGGCAACTGATACATGGAGAAAAGGTCGAAGTGATCAAGGATTTTGTCTTATTTAGATCCACCATCAATGGTCATGGAAGCAGCAGTTAAGAGATCAAAAGATGAATTGTATTGGGTAAATCTACTGCACAAGACCTCTTTAAAATGTTGAAAAGCAAGGATGTTACTTTGAGCACTAAGGAGCTCTTGATCTGAGCCACAGTATCTTCCATTGGCTCAAAGCATGTCAACGTTGGACATTGAATAAGGAAGACTGAAGGGAAATCGATGCATTTGAATTATGGTGCTGGCGAAGACTATTAAAAGTGCCAGGGCCGCCAAAAGGACAAACACATCTGTTTAGGAAAAGGCAAAGCCAGAATGCACTTTAGCTGTAAGGCTCCATCTTACGTACTTTGGCTAAGTTGTCAGGAGACAGCAGTCCCTGGAGAAGGACACCATGCTTGGTAAAGTAGAGGGGCAGCCAAAAAGGGGAAGATTTTTGTCAACATGGATGGACACAGTGGCCGCATCGCTGGGCTCAAACATAAGAACGATGATGAGGATAGCACAGGACTGGGCAGCGTTTCGTTCTGCCGTACTTCAGATCGCTATGAGTCAGAATGCACCTTTTGGAAGAGCCATACATATTTCCAGGTACTTTCTATTATTCAAGTTCCAAGATAATCACAAGGTATAAATGTCCACTATAGCAATCCAATTAAATAAAATTTAAAAAGAGTCACATTTATGCTGCACAAGCAATTTCCTCTGATTTCTTAATGACTGCAGTCGATTGAAATTTCCTAATATGAGTTTTCTACCCATGTCTCTGTAACTCCTACCCAGTGAAGGATTTGGACTAGGCAAACTTCAGTTTTCCCAGCCCTCTGGCAAAAAGGGTGAGCCTTCTTGGCAGGAGCAGAGAGAAGTCTCAGGATCATTGGAAGTGAAGGGTGTTCGAGATCTCTGTCGCAAATGGCCAAGACAAGGGCACCAGAGGCTGAGGCAAGGAGACCATGAGACAGAAGAGAGTTGTGGCACAGAGTCTGCGAGACCCTGAGACAGAGCAGTAGGCTGGCTTCTGGCCCACGGAGGCAGAGGTCAAGGGACCATGTGGCTGCCAGGTGGAGGAATTGGAGAGAGACTTGACTGCTGACTGAGGAAAGGTGGTGTCATGGACCATTGACTGTATCTTTCATATTTTCTGATGTTGGCTTGTGGTAACCTGTGAACTCCCTAACAAACCCTCATAGTTGTGGGTTTTGCCTGTGAGTTCTGTGTGGTGATGGAGATGGATTCTCGAACCCAGCATAGAAGTTGAGAGACATGGGAGGAACAGTTGGTGTCAGAGTAGGAAAGGAAGGATGGAGGGCGGAGGCCTGCCTGACCTCTGCCTTGAGGCAAGAGGGAAGCTGGAGAAAGGCAGATATGGTCCTCCCCCTCCCTCCTCACCCATGCGCCCATTTCACTGCAACGACTCTTCAGGCAGAGTTGTCCAGATGGCCCAGGTGATCACATACCACATAGCTGTCTGTGGGCAATACAGAAAGTTATAAAAATTCCACAGAGCCTGGGGTAAGGAAGGAGGCAACCCTGATGTGCCTTGGGCGAACTACACACCAGGGGCAAGTCTACATTCCCCAAACCCTATAGAGCCCCGTTTTAACCACCTGGGCTCATTGACTGACAGCAAACTCCTGTTAAGAGCTCCTGGGAGCCAAGTTAAGAGGAGTGCAGGCTCCGTAGGGAGGGGCCTGCTGAATGCTCAACACCAGGAAGACACAGAGGGAAGAGGGACAGCTGGAGAGACGTTTCCCCATCTTAACGGGGCTCATCTCTCCAGGCCAGCTTACACGGACCGACTTAAGATGGGTCTACTCGCTTCCCTGGGCCACCTTCGGTTTTCCACTCACCCAAGGAGATTTGGCCCCGCCCAAATAGCCATAGAACTTTCCACTACATTCCGAGGAATATCCACCCAAAAGAAGAGAGGAAGGGGAGGACTGAGTTGATCAAATTTCTTTTAGGCTCCCTGCCTGAATCTGCTTCCTGGCTGCCTAACTTGTTTTAATTTCCCCCCGGGGAAGCCCTTGGGTAGATGCTGATTTGCTTGGCTACAGTCTTCCAGTACTTAAAAAAAATTTTTTTTTCAAAAAACAAAACTAAGAAGAGTTCAAAGGCTCCATGACCCTCAACACCAGCCAATGGTTGTTTTATTAAGTGCCGATTCCCTCAATCGAAGTGAGTTAATGGAGGTAGGGGGCAAAAAAAAGCCAGGGCCAACGCAAGGAGCCATTCAGCCATTCAGAGTAGGAGTCAAGACATAAAGGTGACATAGAGTTTCTGGACCAGGCCCTGCGGGCCCACGTGCTACATGAATGTTCTGCACCCACCCCTTAACGGACCCTTGCTAGCTCGCTCACGATCACCCCCGCTCGGACAGTTCCCCTATTCTGTTCGGTGCCATAAAAACCAGACCCTTACCTACAACGGTGCCCTTTAGGAACACGTTGTGTTGGGTGTTGTTTTTCTGCCCCGACTTTCCACAAAAGGGATTACAGGGACTTAAAAACAAGACACAGATCAGAAAAACCAGAGGTTGGCACGAAGCATCAGGCTAACCGTGGAACAAACGACAAGTTGGAAGGGGCTCACAGCATGCTGATCAGAACCAAACATCTCTCTTGATGACAAATGCTTGTGGCATCGCAGCCAAAGGTGTGGCTGTCTCTCCCTGCCCCGCTCCCTCGCTGGGGGCACTCCCCATCCCGGGCGCCTGAGCACGTGGATGGGTGTGCGGCATGTTTGGGAGTGTGTTTTCAGAGGAACAACTCCAACAGAACGAGGCAGTCTGCAAGGCAGCAACCTGGGGGAATGGCAAACCCAGGCGGGCAGGATAAAGTAGCCAAACCCAAGGGCCCGCCGCTGAAATGACAACCAGATTGCCTTTGAGAAGCTAATAAGCTCCACCAGTCACCCCGTGGCAGATTCGCTTTCACATCTGTACCTGCAGATGAAGTCCAGACCCCACTTGTGGATGAAAGGCAGCTGGCTAAGAGGAGGGAACGGGAGTGGGACAGAGGCTGCTCATTCCCCATAACTTGCAGGGACCAGGAAGCCCTGAGCTGGTCCCTGAGGGACCTGACCCAGTGGTCTGAGCAACACACTGGGACTTAAATAGAGAGGTGAGGGAGGCCCGGAGGTGGGTAGGGGTGGCAGGGTGGGGGTGGGGGAGTTGGGGTGTG
>NW_022111369.1:94644439-94650985 GCF_000313985.2 Echinops telfairi
GGGGGGAGGTTGTGCACAAGTAGCAACTCAGGACACTTAGACACCATAGCAGACCTAGTGAAATTTCTCAGTGACTTGGGAAATGCGGGGCCGTTAGCCCAGCCTGAGCAGGGAGCCGACATGTGACATGTGTCAAGAGTACTTGGCGGGCCCCCCGTGACTCAGCCAAGGGTGCCCTTCATTTCTGGGTTTCCACAGCCCACACAGCAGATGGTGGAGACTCCTCAGGATGAGGTGGACATATGGCCAGCCCACCTGGGCTGCCTGCCTCTGAGGTTCTGGAAACAGCAGCAGCTCTAAATGAGGAAGACTGTATAAATATGGCAGGCTGCGCAGGACTCAGCCCAGCTCGGGGTGCGCCTGGTGCTCATTCAGCCTTGCTTAGATCCCAATATAGCGTCTTGGCTTGGGCCAGTTCTGTGGACTAGATGAACACTAGTAATTATCATCCTCATCAGCATCAAGGAAGATGTTGGCCCTTGAGTTGTCTCCAGCTCATGGTCGCTCCACGTGCGGCAGAATAGAGCTGTGCCCCCGAGGAGTCCCTTTTCCTGTCTTTGTGGCTCCCTCGGGCTCTCCTGGATGGATATGGAGGATGTAGAGCACCAGGCCCGTCTTCCTCGAGCCTCCGATCTTCCAGTTCTGAGTCATTAACCATTTTGCACCACCCAGGCAAGGAGGACTAGACCTTCTCTCATGTGCTTTGGACTTGTTGTCAGGAGAGACCAGTCCCTGGAGGACATCATGCTTGGTAGAGTAGAGGGGCAGGGAAACAGAGGAAGGCCCTTGATAAGACACCTTGGCTGCAACAATGGGCTCAGGACAATTGTGAGGATGGCGCAGGACCGGGCGTGTTTCCTTCTGTTGTATACAGGGTCAGCTATGGGTCAGAACAAACTTGATGGCACCTAACAACAACAACAACAGCAGTGTGCTACAGGGCCTAGGGGGCAAAATAGTTAAGCACCAGCCTACCAACCCACCCAAAGTGTGATCCTCAAAAGAAAGGCCTGGTGACCTGCTTGTGAAAGGTCACAGCTTTGAAAACCGCACCAGGTGTAGCTCTCCTCTGCACACGCCCAGCCTCGAGCACTGGTTAGAGCGCAGGTGCACAGGTGAGATCACAGCTGGTTTGCTGGTTCACCATGTGCCAAGCTCACGCGTTGCCTTTTCTTACCCACCCTTCTGGGGGCATAGTGGTTACACATTGGGCTGCTAATCACCAGGTCAGTAGTTCAAAGCCACCACCAGCTGCTGTGCAAAAGAAAGATGAGGCGTTCTACTCCCATAAAGAGTGACAGTCTCAGAAAGCCACAGTGGCAGTTCTACCCTGTCCTGTAGGGTCGCCATAAGTCAGAATTGACTCCATGCAGTATGTTTTAGCCACCCTTCAAAACCACCCTCTGGGGTAGCTGTTATTGCTGTCTGCCCCCATTTTACAGAGACCCTGGGCAACCAGCCCAGTTCCATAGCTCAGCAGAGGCCTATCTGGGGTCTAAAGAGAGGCTCCCCCAACTCCAGATGCCAATTTCCCACCCTGACCAGGGGCCTGAGGTCCTGCACTCCGTTAATGAAGAAACGACTCAGAAATGGGGAAGGAGCTGCAGGAAAAGACTCCAATCTCATTCCCCGGCTGCCAATCTTGCCAGAGATGCAAATGAAAAATCTCGTAAGTTTTTCTAATGTTGCTACATGCACGTTGTCTCCCCTGCTTTCTCCAAGCAGAGACAGCAGGTGACTGAGTATCTGGGACTTAAGCAAGGCGCCAGTGGCGGGGCTAGGCTTGCTGTGGACCAACAGGGAGAGGAAGCAAGCAGATCGGCACACAGAGGCCCGGCCGCCTCCTGGAGCCACCTTCCTGGCACCCAGGACTCATCCTCAAGTGCATTTAAATGACGTCTGGCCTACTTTTCTGGTTAAGCCAGTTTTATTGCATGCATTCTAATTCTGAGAAAATTGGATGGCTACGTATGGTAGCCATAGCAACCCTCACTTAAACAGAATATTAAATTAACCAGGCCATTGGGTGCCTCTGACATTCTAGATAGCTGGAATTCACCACAGACAGGCATATAATAGTACCTTTAAAAAAAAGGTGGGTGGGTGTAAATGGTATTTAGTCTTTCTGAGCCTCAGTTTCTCCATCAGAACGATGGGCATTGGGGGATTAGCTTGGAGTAGAGGCTCTTGTAATTGCAACCCTATCTAGGACTTTTGAGACTATATGTTTGGGGGAGAAGATAGCCTCCTCTTTCTGCCATGGAGCGGCTAGTTGGTTTGAACTACTCACCTTGCAGTTAGCAAGTTCAGTGTTTACTAGACAGTGCCACCAGAGCTCTGAAGTATATCATGTCAATGCACTTATCATTTTCCTTCTAGTTTTTCTGTTCCTATCAATTTAGTTTCACTGCTCCTCAGCAGTCCTTGCTTTATCTTTCAGAAGTGTGTATATATGTATATATATATATATATCCCCAAATAATCATCAGTAGTTACAAGTAACCTTGCTTTTCCATCACAAAACCATTCATATTTTTAATTCTATTTCCCCCCATATCATTGCCCCAATCTTGTTAAAATTATGATTTCAGATGAATATTCAATTTTTCTTTTTAAAAAATTTAAATAAATCATTTTAATAGGAGGCTCTAACAGCTCTTCTAACACTCTATACATTAATGGCATCTAGCACATTTCAATTTTCTTTTATAGTCTATCTTTTATCTTTGGCAAGTCTTTTTTGTTATTATTCAGGTTTTTTCTTTATTCACTGACAAATTTTCTTAATATGTGAAGCCTCCCCCCGCCCCCCTTAATTCTATTAATATTTCCCTTGTCTCTTCGCTCCTCACTGGTTCTTGGATGCCCAGTGTTCCCTTTATTGGATTCTGTATCCAGGTTCTAGTTTTCCTAGGACTCTCCTTGGGGTTGGGGGAGCAGAACTTTGTCAGATGGAATGGGGATTCCTTTTAGTCTTTGAGTTTAAATCGCAGGCTTCTAACTTGAACACTGTCTCTGGAAAAATTCAGATTGCCCTCGTTGGCATACACTCAGCAAGCGTTTATTGAGCACCTACAATCTACTAACAGCATGCCTCAAGAGAAGCATAAGCCACACACAGTCTGCCATCAAGATGGTTTTATTCTGATTTGCTCTAACATTCTACAGCACAATTTTGATCACAGAGGAGAAATGCTGAACACATTTTCAAATTTTCATAGAATATAGAATTTCTGGAGCCATAGAGGCTGACTGATCTCTCCCCCACCCCCTCCACAAATTTTGTAATTGTGGTCATCTTTAAACCCTAAACCAAAAACGCCCCCTGAAGTTAAGCCAACCAATTGGTTAGCTTAACGAATAAAGAATGTCTGTCTTGTGCCTTGTGCTACTGTTAGATTTATCTCCTCTCTGACCTCACTGCCATTGAGGTGATGGACAACAGCAACTCGAAAGGTTCAATAGGGAAATTCAGGAGCAAGGAACTCATGTCATAGGTAAAGAAATGACTCAGGAAAGGAGTGAGGACAACTACACAACGTGAAGAAATCAGTGTCAGTGGATCCTACATGTACACATTGCTACATGGACACATGCTCTGATGTACATTCCGAGCAACAACAGAAAGTATATTCTGTCCTCATTGGCATTCATGGGAGCAGGGGCAGGGGTGGCACGGGAATGGCCTTGTGGTGTTTGGTATTAAAGATGTAGCCACTGAATAAAAGAACAAGGAAGATCTGATCAAGATATTTTGTCGAGAGTAATCCTGAAAATATTAATACCAAACTCACTGATGTCAAGTTGATTCTGACTCAAAGCGACCCTATTGAACAGAGTAGAGTACATTTTTATGAGAGCAGGCAGCCTCATCTTTCTCCTGATAAAGTGGATTTGAACCGTTGACCTGGTGATTAGCAGCCCAATGGGTAACCAACCTACTGTGCTATCAGGATCTGTCACTCTGCTAAACATTCTATCTTAATCATCCCATTGAATTTTTATAACAACTGTAGGTAATGGTTATTATTATTCTCATTTACCAAACAGAGGCACAGAGAAATCAAAGATCGTGTCCCAGGTCACAGAGTCAGTAAATTGCGGATGCTGGACCCCACCTTGAAGAGCGCTGCTGGCTTGGAATTCTGCAGGTTTTACCCACTTTCTCAACTGAGCGCACAAGGCGCTTTCCCACCCAGCCCGATCATCTTCCAGCGCTGGGTCTTCCTCTGTCTGCACTCTGGGCTCTCTGTATCCTTTAGGCTCCTCCATCCCAGTCTTGCCATATCAAGACTTTCCACCTCTGTCCCTCCTCATCAAAATGGCATTCCCACTGGAGATCCCCTTGCAGAGGGGTCTCGGGGAGGAGATGAGCCAGTCAGGGTGCGATGTAACAATGATGAGAAATACAACTTTCCTCTAGTTCCTAAAGGTTTCCTCCCCGCTCCCACTACCATGACTCGAATTCTATCTTGCAAGACTGGCTAGACCAGAGGAGGTACACTGGTACAGATAGGAACTGAAAATACAGGGAATCCAGGATGGATGAGCCCTATAGGACCAGTGGTGTGAGTGGCAAAACAGGGAGGGTAAAGGGAGAATGGGTAGGAAAGAGGGAACCGATTACATGGAACTGTGTGTGACCTCCTCCCTGGGGGACAGACAACTGGAAAGTGGATGAAGGGAGACGTCGGACAGGGCAAGATATGACAAAATACCCATTGATAAACTATCAAGGGCTCATGAGGGAGGGGGGAGCGGGGAGGGAGGGGAAAAATGAGGACCTAATGTCGGGGGTTTAAATGGAGAGAAAATGTTTTGAGAAACGATGTACAAATGCGCTTTACACAATTGATGTGTGTATGGATTGGGATAACAGTTGTATGAGCCCCTAATAAAATGTTAAAAAAGAAAAAAAAAAGGTGAGAATAAATTTACACAGAGGAAAATAAAAGCTAAAAAAAAAAAATGGCATTCCCGTGTGATTGAACCATGGAATGTTATGATATCTGTAAGAGCTCCCAATAAAATGATTACTTAAAAAAAAAGTGGTACTTCCCACTTTTGTTCTGTAGGAAATCCCAACAAGTTACTTTTCAAAATGGCCCTGACATAATTGCCTCTGTGAAGATTACCCCCAGACCTCCTCCTAGCATAACTTGCAAATCCCTTCTCTCAGCATCCACACCCTGTACTTACATCTCCATTACAGTCATTGACATAGCAAGGTGTGCATCTTACCTTGTCTGTGACCTCCTCATGGTTAGGGAATGTGTCCAATTCATTTCGGCAAACTCAGCCTCTCATAATGACCATGGTATGGCTGCCTGTCGAGGTGCCACCTGTCAATAGCCATGTCAACAAGCCCTGTGGTCCCTCTCTCACAGAGTGGCCCTCAAAGGAGCACAACCACCACCACAATTGAAAGCATTACAAGTCTTCCCTAGTCTCTTGAGGAACCATCAAAGGATTATCTTCTTTGCAGGGCTCTTGTTGTTAGGTACCATTGAGTCAGTTCCGACACAAAGTGACCCTATGCACAACAGAACGAAACACTGCTTGGTCCTCCACCAGCCTCACAATTTGTGGTAGTTACATAATCTGTCAGCCTGCGAAGGGGTGGAGTCTAGCCTGTCAACCAGGTCGCAGTGTGATGACCTCCTTTGGAGGTGTGATGGAGATAAATAGCTCATGAGAGGCCAGACTCTCTCTACTTCTACTCCCTGTGGACAAGCCACATGGAGCTCTAGTGACGGAGCCTGAGCCCATTGCTGCAACCACTATGCCAATTCATCTCGTTGAAGGTAGAACGGACGAAAAATGTCTCTCTCTACTGTTTAGGATTCTCCTTGGAAGCAATGATTGGCAAGACGTGGTCTCACGTATGTTGAACATGGTATCAGGAGGGACTAGTCCCAGGAAAAGGACACCATGCTTGGCCCAAAAGAGGAAGACCTCGACAAAATGCACTGGCACAGTGGCTGCAAACATGTGCTCTCATGTTAAGAACACTTGTGAGGATGGTGCGGGACTGGGCAGTGTTTTGTTCTGCTCTGGGGAGGGTCACAGTGAGTCAAAGCTGACTCAATAGCACCCGACAACAACAACGACAACAACATCTCTGCCACTTTCAGTGTACTCCCTCCAATAGCAACTTTATACTCCTTCATTCATTTATGCTTTTTCCCCATTGGTTCAGCCTTCTATAGCTACTAGCTGCCAGGTATCTTTTGGATTGCAGCCCAACTTATAACCACTGCCCACCGATGTGGCCTTGAGCAGTGTCCATCCAGCTCCCATGTTTCCAGCCATCCAGGGCGCCTCCCTGCCTACTTTGACCATGCAGCCCAGCCCTCTGGTCAGCGGGGGATTCCCACCCCCCGAGGAGGAGACCCACAGCCAACCTGTCAATCCCCATAGCTTGCATCACCTGCACACTGCCTACCGTGTTGGAATGCTGGCACTGGAGATGCTGGGTCGCCGGGCACACAATGACCACCCCAACAATTTCTCCCGCTCCCCTCCCTACACTGATGATGTCAAATG
>NW_022111369.1:94652289-94654838 GCF_000313985.2 Echinops telfairi
GGGGACGGGGGTGGGTGGGGGTGCAGCTCCTGGCTTGGCCCTGAGCAGCAGCGAGCCATCTGGAAAGAGGGCCTTACCTCATTCAGCTTGGGGAGGCCTCAGCTTTGAGACAGGGATGATTGCCCATGCAGCTCAGTTTATTGCTGAGTGATTGTGTTTCACTGTGTTGCCTAATTTTTTACTCTTTACTTGTACAAATGGAAGCTTTGTGATCAGTGTCATGTTCCCAATAGCCCGTGCTCACTTTGAGTCTCTGTATCACATTTTGATAGTTTTCTGAATATTTCAAACCTTCCCATAGTGCTACCACACACAGGATAGACTCACAAACCGAAACCAGACCCACAGCCACCAAGTCTATTCCCACTGAAAGTGACCCTGGGGTCCCTCACAAAGCTGCGAATCTTTATGGGAGCAGACCGTCTGGACTTTCTCCCATGGAGTGAGCCACTCGGGGGTTTGAACTGCCCACCTTGTGGCTAGCTATCCTATACTTACCAGACAGCGCCACCAGGGCGCCTGCATACACTACTTATTGCTTTTCCTCATTGCCATCACAGTTGGTCAACCTGAAAGATCAGGACAGAATTGCCCTTTTGGGTTTCCAAGGCTGTACATCTTTATGGGAGCAGAAAGCTTCATCTCTCTCCTGGGGATCACCTGGTGGGTTCAAACTGGTGACATTTCAGTCACCCATACGCCACCAGAACACCTTTGGATACACAATAGTGCAGCTTAAACATCACTTTTGTGTGCAGTGGGAAACCAAAGCCTTTGTGGGACTCACTGTATTGCAAGATTTGTTCTAGTGTGGTGGAGACAAATCTGTGATGTCTCAGAGGTGCCCAGAAGATTAAGACATAATGGAGGCTGGTCTTGTGGGTTAGGCATTATTAGACTGTTAATCAAAAGGTTGGCAGTTCAAACCCATCAGTCGCTCTGTAGGACAAAGATGAGGCTGCCTGTGCCTGTTTGGACTTACAGTCTTGGAAAGACTATGTAGGGAAAATGAGTTAACTCAATGGCAATGGACTTTTTGGGGTGGTCCTTCAGGGTAGAGCAGATGGCCTGACTATTAAAGTTTTGAGGATTGGACTCACCCACTTATAATCTGAATGGATGATAGCTCAACATAAAGAAGACTAAAATCTTCACAACATCATGATAAATGGAGAAAAGATAGAACTTGTCAAGGCTTTTGACTTGCTTGGACCCACAATCAATATTCATGGGAGGAGTAGTCAAGACACTAAAGGGCACATGGCATTGGGTACATCTGCTTCACAAGACCTCTTTTGAGTATTGTAGAGCAAGGATGTGAATTTGAAGACTAAGGTGCACCTAACCCAAGCCAAGGTATTCTCCATCACATTATATCCATGTGAAAGATGGGCATTGCTTAAGGAAGGCCATAGAAGAATAGATGCATTTGAACTGTGTTGCTGGTGAAGAATATTGAAAATACCATGGACTGTCTAAAGAACAAATAAATACATCTTGGAAGAAGTACAACAAGAATGCTCTTTAGAGGCAGGGATGGCAAGACTTTGTCCCATGTACCTTTGAGCATATTATCAGGAGAGACCAGTCCAAGAGAAGGACATCATGCTTGGTAGAGTAGAGGGGCAGCAATGCAGAGGAAGACAAGATGGATTGACACAGTGGCTGCAAGAATGGACTGAAACACAAGAACAACTGTGAGGATGGTGTAGGACTGGATGGTGTTTTGGTCTGCTGTACATAGGGTTGCTATGAGTCAGAACTAACTCGAGGGCACCTAACAACAACAGCTGCACCACGGAAGAAAGGCCTGGTGATCCTCTTTAGTAGAAGTGACCGCCACGACCCCCCCGGGATAGTTTTACTGTATAACACATGGTGTGGCATTTATATAATCTCCTGTCAACAGTGAAAGGGTGGCATCTAGCCTGCCAATCAAGTCACAGTTGATGATCCCTCCTTGTGGGCATGGCCTTCTCATGAGGATTCTGGGAACTCCCTCTCTATTGATTCTACCATCAGAAGAGGTAGGCCACACACACTCTCTCTTTCTCACTGCCACACATGTTGACAAGCCACATGGAGCCACACTGATGGCTGTCAGAGCCCTGGAGATGCATTCACTGCCATTGGTTCCACAGGACTTTCCAGCCACTGGCCTGTGATCTTCCTGCATTCTGTATCATTACATGTGCTGCGTGTGTCTAAAGAGGAATTCATAGGCTAATATTGGACTTATGGGCTAATATTGAACCTATGGACTTGATCTGGATTGGACTGGGGTGTTTTTTAAAAAATCATTTTATTGGGGGCTCATACAACTCATCACAATCCATACATACATCCATTGTGTCAAGCACATTTGTTTCCATCATCATTCTCAAACATTTTCTTTCTACTTGAGCCCTTGGTATCAGCTTCTCATATTTTCCCTTCCCTCCCCCACCCTCCCGCCCTCATGAACCCTTGATAATTTATAAATTCTTATTATTTTGTCATGTCTTACATCATCCTTTGTCACCCTTCACCTACTTTTCTGTTGTTCATCC
>NW_022111369.1:94656128-94658323 GCF_000313985.2 Echinops telfairi
CGATAGAGTGAAGCCGCGGAAGTCAAAGCGCGAAGTGGCGAGGGTTCACTGTACTCCAACACTTGAGAGCTAAGCCCTCTCACTCCCTAGTAACAGCAAATACTGTCAACTTAGTCCCCTGGGCCTGCAGCCTGTCTTTACCCGGCACCATGCCTTCGGTAGACTCTGGTCTGACTTTTGCCATAAGCACCACTCCTGTGCCTAAGTAAAGACCGACACAGTCCTCCCTGGGTCTTCCTGCTTCCCCAGTAAGGTGCCCAGGACATCCAGCTGGTGAGATAAGCTATCTGGAAGGTGCTCTTCCTCTGCTGGGCCCTCGCAGCCTGGCCCTGAAGTCTGGAATTGCAACATCAGACACCAGTACCAGTTGCTGTCGAGTCAATTCCAACCCATGGCACCCCCGGCAGTGTCAGAGAAGGACTGCACCCCACCGGGTTTTCACCGGCCGATTTTGGGGGTGGTTGGGCAGGCCTTTCTCCTGAGGCCTGATGGGTGGACTCGAAAATCCACGTTTTCAGTTAGCAGCCAAACGTGTTAATGATCCGAGGGCCCCCGTGATTAGATAATCCTTTCCTTATTTCCCCCTTGATTCATTTTTCTTTTAAAGTGACATCATCTAACGGTATCCTTTCCATCTTTGGAAATGGCTTTCAATCCTTTTTCGGAGACAAGGTGGGCTATAAACATACTCATTTGGATTCCCTCTGGGGGCTGGGGGCTGGGCAGCACTGGGAGGGGCCTTGGCTGGGCCTCTGGTCTGCTTCTGCAGCTCCCCGGTGGCCGGCCCTGATTGGTGGGGGAGAGGGCTGGTAAAGAGAGGCGGGTAATTAATTTCTCATCAGGCCTGAGGCCTGTTTCTCATTAGGACTTTGGCTCCAGCGGCTCCAGGCTCCCGCCCCCACCCCTGCACCCCCTTTCAGGCCCTGAGCACGTGGCCATGGCTGATTGTCCTCCCGGGAAGAGGCATCAACAAGCAGTTATTGCCCGCTTGCTGGGGGCAGAGGTGGAGCTGGGGCTTCTGGGGACCTTTGGTTGAGGCAGGAGCCACATTAAAGGCTCATCCTATGGAAGCTCACATTCCTGGCAGAGCAAGAGTGACAATGACAAGGACAATGACAGCTGGGCCAGAGGCCAGGCACAAACCAGCCAGCCAGCCAAGCCCAGAGGCTCACAGCTCCCTTTGAGCTCAGCCTGAGTCCCAGCAGGAAGCTTGGCCTTGGGTGAAGTTAGGACTCAGTGCCCTTCAGGGCGAGGGGTTGGGATGAGAGTAGGACTTGCGAGGTCTGCCTCCCAGGGGGATTTCCTCAGGCTCCCAGGGCTCTGGAAGGGACTTTCGCTTCTGTCAGGAGACTCATCTGCTCAGTTCTCTTGTGGGTCCGCCAAGGAGATTCTGTCTGCAGTGGTTTCCTCCTAACAAAGGGGCCTTGTGTTTGCATGTGGCCTCAGGCCACTCCTGGGTGGGCATGGGGGCCAGGATGGCCATTGCACACCATCTCCCACTGCAACCTGTCATTGGAACAAAGACAAAACTGAGGCGCAGACAGGACCCTGAACTTGTTGCTTCAAGTCCCACAGAATGAGGAAGATCCTGAACTGGGTCCCGGGCGCTCTGATCCTTTGATTCACTGACTTGGCTTCCGTCGAGATGGTCTTCCCAACCCAGAACCAGACTCACTGCTGTTGAGTCGCTTCCAACCCAAAGTGACCGGATAGGACAGGGTCGAACTGCCCTCGCGGGTTTCTGAGACCATAACTCATTACGGGTGTAGAAAGCCACATCTTTCTCCCTCGGGCTGGCTGGTGGTTTTGAACTGTGGATTTGGAATCTGGGGGACACTGTGGGACAGAGCAGAGCCACCTCAAAGGGTTTTCCAAGGCAGTGCTCGCTGTGGAAGCAGACGGCCTCCTCTTTGGTTGCGAGTGGCTGGTGGTCTCAACCCCCTGAGCTTTCAGTTACCAGCTGGGTGCTGCAACCACGGCAACACCAGGGCACTGCCAACCCACTTCCAAAAAACCCCAGCCATTGAAAACCTGATGGGCACAGGGGTGCTGAGCCACATGGGGTCGCTGTGAGTTAGAGTTGACTCAAGGGAAACTATGTTTTTTTTTCTTTCTTCTTTTAAAAGGCCGGAAATAGCCTCCTTCAGTTTATTTTCTCCTTCCGTTCCCAAATGTTTGTTCTCCACTTCCTTGGG
>NW_022111369.1:94659648-94671155 GCF_000313985.2 Echinops telfairi
CAATGAATGTACAAATGTGCTTTACACAATTGATGTATATATGGATTGTGATAAGAGCTGTATGAGCCCCTAGTTAAACGATTAAAAAAGTTTTCCAGCCTGCTCGGCTTTATTGTTAAATACAAACGGCACTGTTGGAGGGGACAGCTGCTCTACCTGCAAATCAGGAGGCCCACCCCACAGGTCGGCGTGGGGGACGGACGCGTCCCCTCTATCCTAGGTGGCTCCTTCTCACGGCCTTCCAAGGCCTTAGGTGTTCAGATTCCTTGAGACAATGGCTGCACTTTCAGTGTCCTGGGACTTGCCAGTCTGGGAGGCTGGTAAAAATAGCTCAGGCCATGAAAATACCAGAAGGAATCTGTTTGCAACAACCGCACGTCCAAGCAGGGGCCACGGAAAACCTCCAAATGACACCATGGTTGTTCTTCAGGGCCACAAGAGCACACAGTTGGATGGAAAAGGAAGGGATATTTTCAGGATGAGTTCAGCACCAGTCAGTATAAGCTTTCATTTGTCCTCCTAAAAAAATCTTCAAGACTCTCAGAATGATTTATGAGGTTGACTCCCTTTTAAAACGGCTTTGCCAGGCCACAAAAAAGCATGGTCTTTACATGGTAGCCTTTTGCAACATGACCAATCACCTCTCTGGTTGGGAGCGGCCAGGTCTGCTAATAGCTGATGGTTTGGCTCTATTCATTCTGCCTTGAAATGTCCTTAGCCACCACACCTGTCCAGCTCACCACCATATGCCCCCTAGATACCAACAAGTACCTCCATTGGCCTGTGTACCTTCAGTTTTTCTCTTTCACGACTGTTCGCCACCTAGAGAGACTCCATCAACAGTCTGTCCATTTGTACTGTGGTGACCTGTGTGTTGCTAAGATTCTTGGAGCCCATTTCCCCACTCCCACTTAGTGCCATCAAATTGATCCAGACTCATAGTGACCCTACAGGATAGAGTAGAACTGCCCCGGTAGATTCCTGGGACTCTGCTTCTTCTTAAAGTTATACACACGTGAGTTTATTTCAAATAAAACGTGTTTACATATGTCTTTGTGGTCAGCGAGTGGCTACAAACAAGTTCTCTCTGTAAATGCACTTATCTGGGGCTTCGTAAGATGCCTTAAAAAGCAAGAGAGAACGAAGGAAAGGGCCCAATGAAAACAGGGACTTCTGAGAGCCTAGGATGGGCCAGTTGAAGTCAAGGCAGGGAGGTCAGTTCAGAGTCTTATGGGGACTTTTATTTTCTAATTTAAAAGGGGTCATCAGGATAGATTTTCTTCTTTTATTATTAGTTGGGAGTTAATACATATGCCACATCATTCCAGAGTTCAGTCACGTCAAATGGAACTGTACAATTACTACCATAATCAGTTTCCAAACTTTCTTCTTCTTCCTGGACTCCTTGACATCGTCTCTTCTTTACCCCCACCCCCCCACCCCTGTAGAGACTCTAACTCTTTATGGGAGTAGAAAACCTCATCTTCCTCCCCTGGAGGAGCTGGTGGGGTCCAACTGTTGACGTTCAAGCAACCCAACTAGGAACTTGCTATACCATCAGGGCTCTTTTGCTGGAAGTGAAGTCACCAGTATTTCAAGTACCGGCAGAGTCACCATGGCAGACAGACTTCAGTGGAGCTTCCACAGTAAGTCAGATGAGGAGGACAGGCTGGAGAATCTGCTTTTGAAGATTAGCCAACAGAAACCGAACGGGTCAGAGCAGAACGTCATCTGACTCTTGCTTTGCACATGGCACCCAAACTTCCCCAAATACCAAACTCATGGCCATCAAGTTGATGCTGACTCATAGGGACCCCATAGGACAGGGTAGAACTGCCCCTGTGCGGTATTTACATAATCTGGCAGTTCAAACCCACCCAGTAACTCTGTGAGAGAAAGACCCCATGGTCCGCTCCCCCCCCCCCCCACACACACACGTGTGTGTGTGTGTGTGTGTGTGTGTGTGTGTGTGTGTGTGTGGTGGGGTTGGCAGGCGTGGGGCAGCAGTTCTGTGTCACATGGGACTATGATGACTTAAAAAAGACGCAACGTCACCTAACGTCAATAACAACAGGTGGGAGGGAAGATCCCTAAGGACAGAGGAATCTCTTCCACCTTGCTCCCCTGGCTGGATCTATTGCACGGAAAAAGGAGTTGGACTCAAACAAATGGAGAAAGGATGCCCTGACACATGCCGTAACACGGGCATCCCTTGGAAACATCAGACGGCGTGAAATGAATCAGTTGGCCATGCTCAGATATTGCACATTCTCACCTCTATGAAGTTGGCGACTGTAGCATAGCAGAAAATGGTAGTGGTTACCGAGGGTGGGTGATGTGGCCAATAGGACTGGTGCTTAGGGGCCTAGAGTGCACGCCAGTGGAAATGGAGTGACTTGGGCAAGAAGAATGGCTGTACAACTTTAAGAACATAATCGCTCAGAAGTAGTAATAGGAGTAATGGTTCCCTGGGGGTTTGGGAAGAGAGGGGGAAAAAAGGGGAACAGGGAGCTGATAGCATTGATGACTGTATAATCCCACTCAATGGGAATGAACAAGAATTGTATGTGAATGGATATACTGGATCATGTAAGATATGGCAACAACAAAAAAACCCCACAAAAATAAACCCCAATAAAGCAAACCCAAAACTATTATAGGGAAGAAAATAAAAGGGGTGGGGGGGCTGGTATAGGGTGGGGTAGGGAGTGGATATCAAGTAGCTGATATCAAACAGTTTGAGAAGAAAGAAAATGTTTTGAAATGGATTGTGGTAACAATTATACAATACTGCTTGATGGGATTGAACTTAGGATTATTATGAAGAACTCCCAATAAAATGATTAAAAATTAAAAAGAAAAAAGAACATAATCGCTGTGACTGAATTGTCCCTGCAGAAATGGTTGCGATGGCGTATGTTTTGTTGTATTTATTGCACCACAGTAGGTGCCGCCCCTGCCCCCGCCCCCTCCAAGAAATGCAAGGAAGAGAGGTACTTGGAACAAAGGCCTCAATAAATAACCCTGATGGCCATGTGACTTTGTGAATATATTTAAAAACCACTGGACTGTATACTTTAGAAGGGCGGATTTATGGTATCTGAATTATAGCTCAATAAAAGTAAATAAATAATCCCTGCGTGAATGACTCTTTCTGGGGCCCGCTTCCTCTTTCTATAGCACTTCCTAATTCCATAGAGACTTCCTGGCTGCACAGCACTCTCTCTGGAGTTTGAACATTTCTGAGAATTAGACGAGCATTTCCCAGTAGAAATATGCCAGTGAGCACACACATGCGTGTGTCCTTTCAAGGCCCGTAGACACCTTGAGCGAGGCCAGGTCCCTGAACCAAAGGAAGGATTCCTGGGCTCTGCAGAGACTTTTCCCGAACACTGAAAACAAGGGGATTCCCTCGCACTTTTGCTCTGTAAAGCACGGTGAGAGTCTAGGGGGAAGATGAACTATTTCACATCTATTTCCAAGGAGCTTACAGTCTATTTGGAAAGACAAAAATATATAGATCATACAGTACAAAGCTCAAGTCCAAGCCGTTCAGAGAAAGATTTCAGAAAGGCTCTGAGGCAGGAACTGAGGCAGTAGCTGGCGATTCATCTTTCCTGTGGAGACCCTGGTTTGATGCCTAGACCAGGCCCCTCATTTGTAGCCACCCCTCTTCGTCAGTGGAAGCATTTGCGTTGCTAAGATGCCTCAACGGTATCAGTAGCGCTTTCTGACTAAGATGGAGTAGACACAAACACCTGGTGGCTCATGTATAAAAAACAGCCCGTGAAACCCCTTCGGTTCGCCATGGTTGGATCCATAAATGAACTGGGGGAGGGCAAAGGACCAGGCAGTGTTTTGTCGTGTCATACATGAGTTGGAACCGAGCCAGTGGCAGCTTGCCGCGTGGGCAGGAAGCACCCACATGTGGTTTCCCATTGGCACCCTGATAAAAGACTCAGAGACTCACCGGAGAAGGGACAGAGCCGCAAACAGGTTGAGTTGGCATAGTCGTTTGAAAGCCAATACAGCAATAAGAAGTGGATTTAATAAAAAGTCTCGTTGACATGTGAAATGCAAAGAATTTTTATTATCTTTCTCTAAAAGCAGTTAATGTCCTATAGTTTCTTTAAAAAGAAACAAAACCAACCAACCAACCAAAAAACCTAACCTTTTTTTTTTTAATGCAACAGGAATGAGCTTGAGTCAATGTAATTGCTCTCTGCTGCTTGATGTTCCCGGCAGACTCTATCAGTCAAGTTGTGAACAAGCTAGCCTTAACTTCCTCTTTCCCTGTCTCTCAGCTTGCATACCAGATAGAACCTCTCTTCACTAGAGCTTGCTTAGCGAGGAGGAGGGGACAGCCGTGTTGAGGGGGTGGGAGTGGGAATCTGGCCGAAGGAACCTTGGTAAACACACATTTCCAGCTGTGGAGTTCTGTGGGATGCACAGAAACACGGGCTGTCTCTTCCCCTCTACAAGGATTGTGTCCATTACTTACCTGGGTACTTGAGAAACTCAGAATGAAAAGCTAACATAGAAGCAGCTCTGTCCAGGCGAGACCACTCCCCAACCTACTAAGCCCTGTACGATGTTGTAAATTCCACGGCTTGCCCAAGCACCTGCCCTTAGGATATGAGATGTTGTCTCAGGATGTTAGATATACCCTATGCTTTGGTTTACTGCCCACAATTAACCTGTACTTGCCTTCCTGAGCAGGAGAGAGGGGGAGGCTTTCTATTCAGGGTTGCTAAGAGTCAGCACGGACTCCATGGCATGAGTGTTGATTTTTTTCCTTCCTTCCTGATAACCTGTCTCCTTTTATCCCATCACAGCAGACCTGGCTCTCTGAACGTGCACAGAAAGGATAGTCACAACCTCCAGGTCACCTCAACGAACTTTGGTCAAGGGACCAAAAGTTGTGGTAAAGACCCCACAACTGTGCCGCAACTTGGAAGGCATTTGAAAGAGAGGTCTGATGGGCCATTTCCTGGTAAGAATTATACCACCCCGAATGCATATTCATGACCATTTCTCCAAAATCAGTTACATATTCATAGTCCCCTCAATTTATTTTCTGATGTACGTTTCAAACTGCAAATCCCCCCTTTTCAGGAGCTTGCCCCGGCGACGGTAGTCCTGGCTTGCTGCTTGCTTTCCCCTTGCACTTTCGTTCAGCCTGTCTTATTTTTTAGCCGAGTGGAGCAGAGACCTGGGTTCACTCACTGCCAGTCGATTCAGACGCATAGCGACCCTCTGTGACAGGGTAGATCCGCCCCTGTGGGCTTCTGAGACTGTAACTCTTTCTGGAAGTAGAAAGCCTCAGCTGTCTCCTACGGAGAGGCTAGTGGTTTTGAACTGCTGACCTTGCGGTTAGCCACCCAACACATAACTACTGTGCCACAGGCTGGGAGGAAAAACCAATCCAACTGCAGTTTTGACTCTGACAGTGGAGGCTATCACGTGAATTTAGTTGGCAAGATCAGTGTCCAGAAACGTACTTTGTCATCTCGGCAACATGATGATACCTTAAGAGCCAAACCTACCGCCAACAAAGCAAGATGACGTGAATAGCGGAAGAGGTGAGGTGATAGGCAACGGAAGGCAAGGAGGAAGAGGAAAGGAGACAGGAGAGGGAGAGTAACTTGGTGGCTTGGTTGACTTACAGGTTTAGTGTTACTTTTTTTGTGTGTTGTTCCATCAATTTCAACATAAAACCTTTACCACACGTGACCCTGAGATGCTGCATTGCTAGGGTTTGTATTTCACACGATCATACAACCAGTTGCCATTGATTCAATTCCATCTCATGGCAACCCCATGCGTGTCAGAGTAGAAGTGTGCTCCATAGCTCTTTCACAAGTTAGGGCTTTCTTCAAAGTGCCTCTGGGTGAATTTGAATCTCTGACATTTTGTTATCAGCCGGGTGGGTTGACCATTTGCACCATCTAAGAACTCCAACTTTGTCCTACCCACAAACCCACATTTTTATCTATTAGGTAAACTGACATACAACCTCACATTAAGCAAGTTTTAATAGAAATAAATAAATTTTAAAAACCCAGCAGGGATCCAGTTTGGGAGGGATAAATCCCAGGTGTTTGGAGCCAGCTTACACTAGCTCAATACATTTGATTGTTAACATTTCAGGAATCGCGCAAGCCAGTAACATCATGCTAGTATCTTGAAACAAGCCATAGCAAGAACATTTGCACCATGGCAAATGCTGCACATCGAATCCTCCCCAACCCACTTCATAGTTACTTGCTAAACATTTACCAACATAAATCTTTACATATAAGTATTTACAAGTTAAAAACACTTTCACGCCCCTAGTCAACCAATCTGGAACAATTGCAAATTCTTTTCAAGAAACACCTGTAAGAATATAGTCTCAGGAACCACCAAAATGGATTGGCATTACATAGTCCACAAAGACTCACCTGCTTCGATGAGTAGCAGTTGACATCTTAGAAGCACAAGTGTGACCTCCTAGGATCAATGCTTGCTCTCTTCCTGCCTAGAGGAAAGGAGAGTGAAGAAAATCAAAGACACGTGGAAGCAATGAGTCCAATGGATTAATGGACCACAAGAATATCCACCTCCATGACTGAGACCAGAAGAAATAGATGGTGCCCAACGATTGCTACTCATCATTCCGGAAGGGGCCACATTGGAAAGTCCTGAATGGAGTGGGAGAAAAATGTGCAACAAAAGTCCGAATTAGAATAAAAGACAAGACTTGCTTGGAGAAACGGGTAGAACCCCCAAGACTATGGCCCTTACTCACCCTTCAGGGCTGGAAATGAACTCACCCCAAGACTGAATTTTCAGTCGAAGAATAGATCTGACTCTCAGAGGACAGTGATAGGGAGGTAAACGCAGCTTGGAGTGATCACCCATCTGAGCTTGAAAGGGCAGCATTGCCCACAGGACAACGTGTAGAAGGGCCAGGAGAGAAGGAGGACAGGAACCACGAGGGGGTGGGAAAGTGATGTTACACTGTGGGGGTGGCAGTCAATGAGCTGAGAGAAAGGGTGTTTGAGTGGTTGAAGGTAAGACTGGTGACCATCCTGTAAACCTTATTTCAAAATAAAGAATGGAAGAAAGAAAGAAAAAGGAACACCTGAGAGCGTATTTTATTTTATTTTATTTTATTGAATTTTGCTCACTGCCCCCACCCCCACCCCAAATATGTATTGAATCTGTCTCCTGGCCCCTATACTTGTAGATGTAATTTACATGATCTAAAATGAGAAGTCTTCAAAAAGTCCCAAGAAAAATAGATTTAAATGATAATGGAAAATTTCCACAATTTTTTTGAAGCTCCCTTGTATAATGTCATCACTCAAATAAGGAAAGTCATGTCAGTGGAGGGTGGTTCCTAAACTTAATCACTAAGAGTTATATGAAACGAAACAGAGACAAGGGCCAGTGACTATTGGCTAGGAACTAAGGAAAGCCAAGCCACTAACAAGAAATTGACAGAAGCAAACCCTGATTTGGACACAGCCTCCATAGCTGCGAAAAAATGAAATTCTTAAGTTTCCACTTGGGAAACTTAAGTTACACTGAAATTACTAGGTGACTAGGTAACTAAGACATCATGACTGAAAGATTTTTAACAAATTTGGTAACTTTTCATTAACCCCCAGATCCCACAGCTAAAGCTAGCTTCACATGCAAAATCCTAGTTCTCTGTCCACTGTACTGGATATCACCAACCAGGGACTGAAATGGGGAGCTTTTCATCTGATCTGGGGAGTAACCGGCTCCTTTACTGAAAAACATAAACTCTGCTTCTATGACACTGAGCTCTATAAAACTGATACCATCGAGGTGACACTGGCCCACTGTGAGCAATTTCGTGTGGTTCCACAAAAATGTGGAAAGGTTCTGCAGATATCTAGAACTAGCAGAAAGAGACCTTTAGGTGCAGTAGATTAAGCCTTGGGTGCGAAGGGGAAGATCAATGGTTTGAATTCACCAGCTGGTCATTGGGAGAAAAATGAGGTGTTCTACTTCAATGAAGATTTACAAAAGCTTAAGATAAAGTGAGCTTTACAACCTCTGAAACCCTAGAGAGCACTTCTACTCTGGCCAATAAGGTCAGTATGAGCTGACATCAACTGGACGGCAGTGAGTAAAACTAGCAGGAAATAGCCACCCAGAAGGGCATCATGCTTCCTTCCCCTACATGCTTCCTACTCACCTCACTCCCACTACCTGCTTGCCCTCCCTCCACCTCTGGGACATTGAGCACCTTTGTGAATTTAGCCATCACCGGAATTGAATCATGGTATGAGATCGTATTTTAAAGATTACCGTGCAATCGACAAATATTGACTGAATACTTACTACCTTAAACAATGACCACGGTAGTAGATGGCCAGTCAATATTTGATGATTGCATGAATGATAATCTTTAATGTAAATTTTCAGATTTTTTCCCTCTTTTTAAGCAGTAGTCAGAAATCAAATGATGTATTGCATGAGGCAAATCTGCTACAAAAGACCTCCTGAAAGTATTACAGAGAAAAGAGGTCACTTTGAAGAGTAAGGTGCACTTGGTCCAAGGCATGTAATTGTATTTGTCTCAAAAATATATGAATGTAGACAGATGACTAAGGGAGATGGAAGAAGAGTTGATGCATTTGGGTTATGGTGTTGGTGAAGAATTTTGAAAATACCAGGGAATGCCAAAAGAACAAACAAGTCTATCTTGGAAGACGTACAGCCAACATGCTTCTTAGCAGTGAGGATGGCAAGATTCTTCTCTTGCGCTTTGGACTTATTATCAGGAGAGCCCAATCTCTGGAAGAGGACATCACGCTTGGTAAAGCGGAGGATCAGTGAGAAAGAGGAAGCCCCTCCAGGAGATGGGTCGGCAGAGTGGATGCAGTACAAACCTAGCCGTGGTCATGAGGCTGGCGCCGGCCCAGGCAGTGTTTTGTTCCATTGGACACAGATGAACTATGAGCTGGAACTGACCTGATGGCATCTAACAACAAAGCAAAGTATAATGACATGTAACTTGTTCTGTAAAGACTCTGAATGCAGCAAGAGTTCAGAGAAAGGCGACCTCACAGGGTGGTTAAAAGTAAGCACAACAATTGTGCCAATCAAAGGCTGCTGCTTATACAAAAGAGGAAGAGATAAAGCAGCTTTACCCTAATAGGACATTTGGCTTGTGGTAAAAGGCATCTTCAGACAATAAAAACATCCTTTGAGTTCATCTCCTTGCTTTATAATATATCACTCTTGAAATACATTAGGAACACAGAGGGGCTATTGTTCTTTGTAATGGATGGTGACATCTCAGCCGGGTGGATATTCATGCCTCCCCAGCTAGTTGATCAATGGACCAGCTTTCTTTTCTGCACTTGAGAGCGTGTCCTGCCCTGCCCTTTATCCCAGAGCTGTAGCTATTATTTGAGGAGGTTGTTTTTATCTGAATGACCTGAATTTTAACCCAGAACTCTAGTCCTTGTTAGTGATATGACTTCAGGCAAGTTACTCAACCTATCTGAGCCTCAGTCATCTCATCTGTAAAATGAGGGGGTAGCAGGAATGATTCTCCAGCTGGAACACTAGATTGCTAACCACAAGGTTGGCAGTTCAAATCCATCCAGAGGTGCCTTCAAGAAAAGGCCTAAACATCTACTCCTGAGAGCTCACAGCTGTTGAAAACTCAACGGGGCACAGTTCAATCCTGAAACACATAGTGTTGCCATGAGTCTGAATTCAACTGATGGCAAGTTTTTGTTTCTAAAGTCGCATTGGGATGCTTTGAAGATGAAAATGGATTGATTCAGACGGAGCACTTAAAATAGTACTGGGTGTGTAATAAGTGACTGCCATTATTCTAGGAGCCCTGGTGGCATAGAGATTACATGTTCGGCTCTTAACCTCAAAGCCTGCAGTTTGAAACCACCAGTTGCTCTTCAGGAGAAAGACGGGGCTTTCTACTCCCGTAAGTTACAGTCTCAGAAACTCACAAAGGCAGTGAACTGCCATTATTCTGCTGACTGTGAAGTCCAGCTGGCTATGTGGGCCCTGTGATCTTATGCAAGTCATTCTTGGTTATACAAGCCTGGCTCTCTCATCGGTAGGACTGGAGTTACTGCCACTGCCCACATTGCAGGGTCACAGGGCCGTGAAAAGTCTTTGCAAATGCTAAAGCTCTGTGCAAACATGAGCTGTCAGGGTTGGCACAAGAGTTTCATTCTGAAATTAGCCCCAAGGATCCTGACCTAGTGACAGTTTGGGGAGCTTGATTCTAGGCAGTCCTCAGGTTACAAATGTCTGATTTATGCATAACCCCCGTCCCCTGACCATGAGCAGATTGCATTAAAAATTCAGAGTACATGCAAGGGTTCTTAATAATAACAGATACTATTTGGAGACATGCATCAGAACATTATTATTATTATTGTATTTTTATGTTAAAGATGTTTTCAGGTTTCTTGAAGTGTTTATGCATAGAAAGGTACATACATTATCTATGACAAACATTTATACATGAATTACACCTCACTATTTGGACTTACCTGCAAATTAAAGACAGATTTAGAACTAACTCATAATCTCAGGATCATCAGTATTGCTATGACTTCCCAAAAGCCTGTCTTTTTGTTCTGTAAGAACGTGATATCAATGGACTCAAAGCATCTGCTGTTGAGATTGGGGCTGTGGGTTGCTGTGGTGTAGTGGATTACTTACTATGGCTCTTCTCAAACCCACTGCCAGGAAGTTGATTCTTACTCTAGTCCTGGTCTTTGTCATACCTCTCAAGTGACTGGGTGGGACCATCCAAATAGGGCATAGGAAAAGGTAATAAAGTTATTGATAGATTTTGCCACCCCATTGGGTTTAACACCGACCATTTCAGAAACAGTTGGGAGTTCTCATCACCATCAAGGTAGGAGAGCCAGGAGTGGAGTCCCCCTCTTGTGTCCTGAGATCCCTGTGTGCTGAACCTCCTCATTCCAAGATCCAAAGGGCTGTAAGCCAGAGAGTTGTGGAGAAGGGGTGTAGCAGACGCAGCAGCACCAAGAACATGAGAGAAAGCAGTGGGCTTCTGGTACCATGGAATATGAAAGCTGAGAGTTCAGACACTTCATCAGGAGGAGTAAGGTTTGCGGCCCCCCAAAACAGAAGCCGAGAACTTTGGGGTTGAGGCTTATGGCAGAGTGGAATTTCCTTTAGCATGAATGCTAAAGGAACTTTCTAACACTTGCCTAAGCAGGGCAGAGGCTAAGGGCCCACGTGCCTGGAGCATACATGCAGGCTGAGAAAAGGTGCTCTTGGTTGAAAGAACTGTATCCTGAGCGTTTCTGAGCTTGAATTGTAATTCATTCACTTCCCTAACAAATCCCACCATTGTGAATATTGCCTGTGAATTCTGCAAGGAATCTTTAAACCCAGCAGAGACGCAGAGACTGTTTGAGGAGGGAAGGTTGGTATCAGGATTGTTAAAGAAGGTTGGAAGGTGGAGTCATGTCTGA